>NC_073730.1:1482083-1816666 GCF_023634155.1 Falco peregrinus
AATGCTGCACTTGCACTCCATCTCCTAATGTTTGAGACATTTTCTACTGGAAAAAGGAGGTGAAACATTGTTTTTCCCTTTTCAAATAATATCCTAAAAGTCTTCTAAATTGTTTTACAACCTCAGGGCATAAACTGATGAGAGTACTGGCTCAGAAGTGGTGCAGCATGAAAACTAACCTGCATGACTGTATTTGCCATTATATTGCTCTACAGGTCTTGAAAATAAAATACTGTTTATATTTCTGTGTATAGCAGCAAGATAGAGGTATACAAGAGCAAGACAAACAGGTAAAGCCACAGTGAGATTGTGGGAAAATGGTGTCATTGTTACATTCCCGATGTCCACATCTTTCAGTCAAATGATAATTATCCATTAATACCCTCATAAGTCTGAATATGTAAATAGCTATGGAATGCATTATTCATGAATCACCAGGCATTAATTATTGTAATTAAGTATCTTTTGCTACATTCATATTACTAACCCTTGCAGTTAATGAATACATTAGTTAATCGTTGTAAAGTAATTCAATCAAAATTCTGTATGTCTGTGCTATGGAAGCCTGAGAGAGTTTTATTGAATTTAGATTCAATATTGAACGTATCTTACATGCTTATCAGTGTATTTTTAATTACATTAACTGTGAATCATAACCTCCGGTGCATGATGCTTGTCCTTGCACCCGGGAGGATGGAATGCTACTAGCTGGAAGAGGGTATGAAAACAGCAGTGGTGCACATCAGAGCACACAGCAGGAGCTACCTTAACCAGAACTTTAATTCTGGGGCATGAAAATCCACCGCCAATTTCGAGTTTCATGTATATTCACATGCGCAACAGGAGAGGGTGTGCTTTGGTAGGAAGTGCTGTCCCACAGGTGCAGCTGGTTCAGGAAACAATTTCAAAGTACAGATGGAGCTGTTGGCCCGTCGGTGCAGGGAAGCACCTGCCTTTTGCGAGCACAAGCAGAACTCAGCACTAGCAGGATGTGCTCCTGAGTCTAATGGGGCCTCAGGGCACTCTTGAAACTCAAAGTAATGTGACCAACCAGTCTCTGCGCTTTGTTTCTTTTTTTCTGTCTTTGGAGGTCTATTTCAGGTAATAGTAATCTAACACAGAAGACTTACTAGAGTTTTTTGTTGCCTTTTTAGTTTATAGTTCTGAGAACTATGCTTTGTGGTCCTTGAAGTAGAAATTGTGAAGATTTTTTTTATTGCCAACAAAAGTTTCCTTATTTTTAGAGATAATTACAAACTCAAGATATTATTATGTGAATTCAGGTGCTAAAAGTTAATAGATACAAGTAAGGTGTCCCTTTGGATGAACTTTTGACTCTCAGGCCAGGAAAAATATTTGCAATGAAGGAATGAAACCTGATTTCAGCACTGCCAGTTTGAAGCAGATTTTCCTCCTGTTTTCAGTTTCACTGCATGTAGTCACATGCACTCAGTAAATTGAGCATTGGATCTAGTTTCTTAAAAATTAAAAGTTCTTGGAGTAAGAGAGTCCAAATAAACATACAACATCAAGGATATTTTCAAATTCACAAACACATGGGCTCTTTGTAGTTAGGGTTGTGATAGGAGACTGCTGGCAGAGTCCAAATTGCATAAAAGCACCTGCAGAGAAGGATCAGTCAGAGCCTGTTTTTTAAGAGTTAGAAGTAGGAACTATGGTCAATAAAGCAAATCTGTCATTCCCTGTGAATACTTCTTCAGTGAAATAACTGTCATGTATTTGCCAAACACATTAAAGACTACACTTTCATTCACCCCACAGCTCATGTAAATCCCTTTTCTCTCCCTTCCAGTACCTCTATCACTGCTGTCTTTCCCCTCTTTTCAGAAATCTTAATTCTGCCTCAAGCCCTAACACTGTTACTTCTCATTACCTGTATTTCTGAATGATAGTCACTGGCATCTGAAAAACAATTTGAATCTTAGTATCAAAATACAGAGGGATCCATTACAGATAGTATCAGTATTCAGCATCACAAGCTATACCTCCAAAAATCACGACCTTGTTTGTTTACTTTCTTTCATTTGCATGTCTTATATACCTCCTCTAATTCTAAGCATATCGAGATCATGGTTTTCCAAGCTCTTCTTAACACCCAAAGTGGTATGATCCTTTTTTTTATACTGTCTTTTTTTTTTTTTTTTTTTTCTCCATGAATACTGAGATTTTCACAAAACCATGAAACTTGTCTGGGAGTTTGTGTTCTAAATAAAAAAATCAAGTATCAAAAAAATTGCAATAAAATTGCAACACTGGAGATGTATGAAGACCTTGCTGTTATACCTTAATATTAGACATGGATAATGACTTTATTAACCCCTTGAGTTCTAAAAAATCTTAGCAATTGTATGTTTTGCAAAAAAATCAGTGTGATTATTCATCCAGCTGTGGTTTTCATGTTTGCTTCTATAACTCTTTCCCTTTAAATGTCTTGCACCTGCATTTCTTTTTTAAAAAGCTATATTCAAGAAAGTTATTTTAATTAATCTGGCATTTGTTTCTTTATTTTTTAATCTTTTAATCTAGAAATATTAAGTCCGTGTTCCACTGGATGTGCTGGAAGACCTGTGCGTGGGACAGGTCCAGCCTATGGGCTATGGTAGCTCAGTGGAAGGGATTGACCCAGCAAAATGCCATCAGAGACCTTGTCACGGCCAACGGCTGTGTAAGCACTGACAGGACGTAAGGAGGACCCAAGTAATGAGAGGCACTTTAAGCCATGTGGATAAAGCCCTTTCCTCTCTGAACTGTTGATCTGGGGGCATGTGTGTTTAGTTGCGCTCCGTAAGGTACCGAGAGGTACCCAGCAGAGGTCATCACCCGTGAGTGCAGCTGAAGTGGTCTGAGTGGCTGAACCACTTCCCTGGGAAGCTGCTGCCAGGCCCTGCACTGTCAGTGCTCCTGGGAACACATGGGAAAGATGCAACCTTACTCCTTGTGGGAAGTACCTGTGAAGTGCAAATGTTCAGAAAACATGGCACACTTAAAGCGAATGCATAGAGTCATTAGCAGAAAATGAGGAGCAGACATATAGAGACAAAGGCAGAAGGTTTATTTTGTGTATAAAGGTAGGAAAGTTATGTACGCGTGCACAATGTGGTTGAGAATACAGAAGTACAAAGAAGAAAGGAGCAGCATTTCTGAAGTCAGGGGATGTTTCATGATGACAAGGCATTAGAGAAAGGAAAGAATTCAATTACAGGTATGTATTCAGTGAAAGAAAGAGTGAACCTATACTCTGCTAACATATTCTAGATTAGTAACTTGCATACTGCTGTAAATCCATATAAAACCTGTATTTAATATTGTATGGACACTCTTATATCAAGTGTCTACTATTGAAGATAAAGAGTTTTGGAATCTCTATACAGATTTATTCTTTGGGGTTTTTTGTATTACGCATATAGCTATAGTATGTCAGACAGTGTTATTACATGTATTGCTTTCTAGTTTTCTTCAACATTAATATCAGGGTGAAATTTTTGCTTGTTGTAGTATATCCTGTAGCATATAGTCTTTAAAGTACATAATAGTTCAACTTACTTAAGTGGGAGCTGAACTAAACCCAGTGAGAAACTACCCCCCCAAATTTATTGTGGTTTTCTTAATTTTAAATTTGTTAAAAAACTTGATTTGAACAGCTTTGGTTAGTAATATCAGTTTTTTCATTTGAATTTTCAAACTTTCTTATTTCTTTGCTTTTGATGATATGATAGCTTTTATTTCAAGTACTTGTGTTTGAATTTTTCATTTTTCATTTCAATAATACTGAACCAAGTAACATTTTTAGCTATGATTAAATTACAGTTTGGAATATTATATCCAACATAATATCCTGTTTATTATTTTAAATTTCTCCATATGAAATAAAATTGACATTTTAACTCAAAATAAGGTGAATGTTTTCATTTTGGTTTGTCTTACTTTAAAATATTAAACCAAAATGCAAACACTTCACACAAATATTGATTTAATAAAAAAAAATAATCTTTTCCTCTGACACTGTAAGATTGACTACAGTATTTATCTGGAGTAAAAAACAATTTTCAAAAACTGTATTTTCGTTGGAAAAAAGATATCCAGTTTGGTTTTGTTTTGTTGTCTTTGCCTGTGTTATATCATTCACAATATTACATACGATTCCCAGCAAGAAAACTAAGCCCTACCTCTGATAGAGTATACAGTTTTGTATCTGACACTGCGACATTAATTTCATCCTAGTGCTGGAACATGCATTCCCATCTTGTGTTTATTGATTGCTTACAAAGAGGAAAGGATTGTTTAGCCGAACCATTTAAAAAAAAAATATCTTTTTACTATCTTTATTTTAAAGAGATTAACAAGACAACCCAAATCACTCTTACTGGTATGGTAAAGACAGCAGAGAAGTTATGCTTATGTAATACAATTATTGTAAGTAATTATATTGTGCTTCAGTTTTCATACCAAGGCAGGTGCTTGAGACAGGAATATGTGACATACCACAGGGATTAATCATGATTTTGTCCACAATTTGTGGAAACAATGTGTGTGTTCGGGATTTTTCCCTCTGAAAATAGGAGTACGTTTTTTAATAACATGAGTGTTGCTGCAATTATGCACTAAATGATATTAAAAAAAATAACTTCAGGACATTTATGAAAGGCAGGAAATAAAAAAATTGAGGTTTGATCCCCAGGCAGTGACTTCTGCTATATCCTGCTGTGCCAAAATGGGAACCTTAATGTCTCGCTTATACACATTTTAAGGTGTCTTAATGCAACTGTAGAATTAAAGGTGGGATTTGCTCTTCACGAGCCCTCCAAGTCCAACCCACAGCAAGCTGGGTAGGACTGAAGAAATGGGGTCAGGTTTAACGTGGGGGAAACATATCAGTGGGCTCAAGGACTTCTGCAAAAGATCAGCTGTTCTCTCTGCAGCCATAAAACCTTGTATAGTGTTAGTATATAATGTTAGTCTTTGCTATAACTCTGCTACATGCCATATCACTTAATAATAAAACACCACGTTATACTTAGTTGTTCTTTGAATCATCACTCAAGGTAAGAGGCGTACAGAATGTATACAAATATGATCTCGAATGCCCAAAGAAATGGTTGCACCGTTTGTAAATTATTTTTGCCTTAACGAGTTGTTCAGAAAAACAAAAACTCACTTTTTACTACTATTTTGTATGTAACAATGTACTTCATTTGTGTCTACACTCCCAAAGGCAACTATACAGATATTTTCCTGTAATATTTTTTGCTGAACCTCACGTACTCATATTTTTTAGGCCCCTTATTTTCATTCTTTAAAGAATCCATGGACAAGCGTTCAATTGAATTACCCTGTTTGCTTCCTAAGAAGGAAAAATCTCATATATTTGTCTGATGATGCTCAGAATTATTGATGGATAACATTGATTTACTAAGTTGTAGAAACCTTTGAATAAACAACTACTCCGTGATTTTAATAGTCTGATATACTTACTTGGCCTTTCTTGAAAGAGGATTCATGATGAAGATCAAGACAGCTGTATTTTATCTCAGTATAATATATTGGAGGTGTACGGGCTACTGGAGTAGAGATTCAGGATTAGTGATATCACTGCAGGATTGACACTAATTCAAATGGATGTGAGAGTGTCCTCAGCATATTCCCAATTGCTAATCCAAGCCATTATCTCATTATCCCAAAATATCCAATGTGATTTCACAGATGTGAGACTTAACTGCTAAAAACTCAGCAATGAACATGGTATGTGGTGCTAAGATAGTGACCATCTGTAAGATTTAAAGGAAAATTACCTTTATTGAAGGCAGTGGGTCTTCGCCACTCATTGCAGTAGGGCTTGCATGTCCCTACTGGTAAATCTGACAGTTCTCATTAGTATGTACTGCCTGCTGGCGTGTCCCGCTGTTGCCCACTGGCAGTGTGTATGCGGTGAAATGCTCTGGTGGAGCTGGGATGAAACATTTTAAGATCTGCTAGCAGATTGTTCTAAAATTAAGTGAAAGAATCCAACCAGATTCAAAGCAACGCATAGGAAATTGTTCAAAGAAATATAAAACAGCTTTTAAAACACTGATGTTTGTATTGCTTTGCTAAGCTGTTTGGTCAAGGCATCTTCTGCTGCATTAAAATACAAAAGTTTAAAGCGTGCTTAATACTCTTCCTGTTCACCCCACTCGACTGCTGGATCGTCATCCATGCGTAGAATAAGATAGGAGAGAAGCTGAAACAGATTCTGCCACAACAGTAAAGAGACAAAAAAGGAGAGGTCGCTTACATCTATCTCACAGCGGTCTCCAGCATAGTTCACGTCGCAGAGGCAGTGGTACTTGTTGAGCAGGTCCTGGCAGAGGCCCCCGTGCAGGCACGGGTTGGAGCTGCACTCGTCAACATCCTTCTCACACCTAAAGAAAGACTGCAAGCAGTGAGCATCTCAAACCACAAGCCAAATGCATACAACAGGTGCATTTTCAATTCAGAAGCTTTTGGAGGACGGAAGAGGAGGATGCTCTATTTGAAACCTGTGGTTTATTTCCACATGTGTTTATGATTTTATTAACTACCTGATTAGCCACACTCAAATCCTGCACTTCCTGTATTCTTTTCGAACACAAAAAGTTACGCTGGAAATTTCAACTCTGTAAAGCATTTCATGGTTAATGGTGCTTAGCAAGGTGAAATGAAAGTTTGTGTATGATTTCAGAGCTGGACCTCGCACAAGTCCTGCTGACAGCTTGCTTATTCATTTTCATTGTTCCCGGGAGCTGAAGGCACATTTTCCTTCTCAGGAATCTGGATGCAAGTCAAACAAATGCATGTTTTTCCCAGCTGAGCGCTCCTGGGAATATTCACCTGCTTCCCCCCCACCCCCCCACCCCCAATTCAAAATGCCAATAGATCCCAGCATAATATCCTACTTGGACTCTCTGTGATGGGCCCCAACAATGGTGAAAATGGTGCAGCACAGGTCTTTAAGCTTAAATATGTATTGCTAAATGTTTTTGAGTTAATTCTGGTCATAAAGGAAATTGGAGTTCTCATAATTTCTCAAGACAACAAACTGCACGTTAATGAGGGATGTGTGAGATTGTCTGACAACTAGCAATGATCTGATTATTTTCTGCTCTGACAATGTTCTCTTTCAATTCACTGCTCCATTATTTCAAACAGTGCTAACAGTTAATCCTAATCTTTCCAGATAAAAAAGCAGGTTTATTCTTGAAGAAGAATGTGAGAAACACCCGCTGAATTTTAAGGAATTGCTTTGTTCAGTCATATTCACAACCATGTAATGCATTTTTAGTGTTCCATTAGAGAAAAGAAGTTCTTTATATTACACATTTTATCTGATTTTCTTTTTTAATCTCTAAAGTGTTTCAACCATTACCTTCAATAGTAAATTATATTCATATACTCCCAAAGCTAAATCAAAGTATTTGTGCATTGTATAAAAATCGTATAGCTATGAACTTACCTATGCAAATAAAACCCCCACAACACAACTCCCCAAATCTTTCAGGGAATTAGGCACCTGAACCCAACTGAGTCTCAGGACACTTAAAAGCCTAACTCCTTAGGTAATTTTGAAAATCCTGGCCTGAACTGAATGAAAACTTTGTTTTCAAGAGACAGCTATATCTCCTTTAATGAAGAATAACCTTTCACATTTTCCTTTCTGCCTGTTAAGTTTATTGGGCTCTTTTTTTGTGATCCCAAGATTGGCAGAGAAGGATACTATTTTCTGCATACTGTGCATCAGTGGCTTTCTGAGGGTTTGAAATACTGTCTTAAAGGAAAAAGCCTGCTTTATCAATCTAACACATAAATATACAAAGAGTTTTGGTTACTTATTAACTGATACATTTGCGTTCGTTCTGAAAAAAAGAAGAGGTGACAGTTTCTCATTTGACGTACTAAGTTCTACAAGCATGGGAGTACTACTGGTTTATGGTTTGGCAGCCTGGAGGAAAAGAGGACAAATAGTCCATTTTAGACATTGGAGAAGAACGCCTTGCTGCGACAGTCAGTTAAAGTGCAGCACGCTTGGTACAAGGCTGCTGTTCAATATGAGAATCGTGGGAATCATAAAATAGAGATTATTGCCAGCCAGTGGGATGGATGTGAGGAAGGCTCATTCCCAAAGCTGCAGTTAGCAAGTTGCCTGGCAGGGCAAGGAAGAAGGGAAATGTACTTTCTACCTACTTTGAAGTCCCAAGGAATATACATAGCAAAGAAGTGTCTAAAAATATGCTTTTACTTTTTAATAATTTTTTTTCTTCTTTTTTTTTTTTTTTTTAATATTGTGAGGTGGTACACACACCTTCTGGCTGAGTGAAACAGTACAAGCAGACTTGTCTGCCAACTACACTGTAGATTGAGCAGGTAGAAATTTTCATCTATCCTTTATAGTTTACTGTACTGTTTGCAAAAGATCAGTGGGTTAATAAGTTTTTGAAAGAAAACCTTTTGTTGAAAACTTCTTTGGATTTGCAGAGCCAGCATACCTTGATCCTGTTGAACTTTTGGATATCACACTCTGGTGTAATGCTAATTTCACTAAAAGCACATACAGTATTTCCATTGTCCTATCCAAAAAGGTGCCCTTACTTTTTCAGACTATATTATGACTGGGACAATGTCTTCCTACATTTCTACAGCACCTAAATGCCCTGAGGCTGTCAGGCCTCCCTGCTCCAAAGCTGTTTGTAGAATGTTATCATGGTAAGTGTGAATTGCGACAGTATGCTACCAGACACAAATTTCACTGGGAGGAAGGCCCCTCTGTTTCAGGCTGAACTATAACACGTAAGAAGTATCTCTTAACTTCTTTTTGAAATAAGAGTTTAGTTTTCATGTTTCAGCATTCAGTAAGAAAGTAACAAACTGCAATACCACCAGGTATTTCATCTCATACCATCCCTGTGAAAGAACAGATTGCATATTCTCAGCACATGCATGTGAAAATGAAACAGCTTTGTATATTCATGTCTGATTTTTATATATGAGCAGAATATGTGTGTTTATGTGTCCCCACCTATGGAAAGATAACATTTTAGCTTGTCATATACAAAATGGGCATGGAAGCCCAAAAGCAGGCAAATAGAAGCAAGCTTATAACGCTAAGAAATATCTTGCACTGGAGTTAATGGTGCTATATTGGATCGAATCCTGCTGCATTGATTTGTGATTTTTGTCTAAGTAAAGCTGCTATACTTTCGGATCATCAAAGTCAGTCAAACAAGGAACTGCTGAACCTAAACAACTGCTTTGTATGTATTTCTGCAGGAGGTCAAAACCCCTGTGGCCATTACCCTCTGGACCCTTCTGGAACAGCTTTTGGAAGAATTGCTCTGCAAAGATCTGCTGGGCGAAGCATCTCACCGTTCTCCAGCAAATCCTGGCAGGCACACACATGCCAGCTCGCCGCTGAGGTCAGTACAGTTGCCATAGTTGAAACATGTGAGGTTTCTCTCTTCGTTCCCACAAACTGTGTATGGTAATCTTCTGTATCTAGGTAAATAAGAAGGCAAGGGCAGTTACTTGCACATTCTTTGTTTCTAGAGGTCTCGTGCTCTCTCAGCTTTTCATTTGACTCTAGTCCACTGCTTTAGTGGAAAATATTTAGATCGTCCTTCCAATTTTGTTATTTGAATGCAGAATCTAGTACTGTTAGTATCCAAATAATATCCAGCAGTGCTCCTGCTGGCAAATACTACTCAATACCAATGGGAAAGGCATTACATTTTACCTGTAAATGAACACAATTTCAGGGCTGCACATACTTAGTGCCTCCTTGGAAAGGAAACCTCACATCTGTATGCACTGACATGCCTGTTGCCTGCGGTACTTGGGGTGCTTATAGTTGGTGGCAGGCAGCAACTGAAGTGGGGACCAACATTGTTACTGGCTGGGGTATCACCCAAAGGAAAGACAGCAGGAACTGAGGTTTTTCATGTTTTGCTTATTTTTTTAAATTTGTTGAATTTGGCCTTTCCCAAGTATTTACTGGCAAGTGAATGATTCACTTCTTAGCAAGCAAAAAAAAAAAAAAAGAAAAAAGAAAGAAAGGGACAACACTCTACCTACATTACTGATGTGGCTCTATGTGATACTGGGACAACTTAGTAGAAGAGTTCAGAGAGACCTAGCATAGAAGAAAGACCATATCAGGCCAATATAAGGCATCTTCAAATCTCAGGATGTCCTCACCACTAAAAAAAAAAAAACCTCAACAAAAATTGGCATTTGTGTAATTATAGCCTAAAAGACTGTGGTTGGGTAGGATGAAGACAATTGCCTATCTACATCCTTCAGGCTGCAGCAGACTGGGTTTTCTGGAGTCCTCTGGAGGATAAAGAGGCTTTTGCCTTCTCTGAGAGCAATGGGACATGCTGAGAAGGGAGAAGTTTATGGTGTGCAGAGAAGGGCAATTAAAGGAGAGACAGGCCAGGGAAGAGCCTGTAGCTTTTACAGAGGAGTGTCTGAGAAGAATAGAATAGAGGCATACGAAGAGTCTCAGAAGTGATGGAAAGAGTGGGCTGTGTGGTGTTTACAGCCACCAGAACTGCTGGGCTGAGAGAGAAAGCCTGGAGGAAAAGACCCTCCTAGAAAAGGTACTGTCAGTGGAGAGAAAAATGTCTTTGCAAGCCCTTCCATTGTTATTTCTCTTAACCACCAACTCTGAATTTCTCTACTTATAGTTCTAGAGCTCTATTACTCTAATAATGTATAGGTTTAGAGATTCAAAACTCTTAAAGTCCTTTTTTCCTGACAAAGATGTAACGCATGTCTCTCAGCTCTGGCAGACTTGTAATACTGTTACCAGAGAGCTGCAGGAGCCAGGCTGGAGTAGAGCTGGGCAGTGGGGCTGTGCCTTGTTCCCTGCCGCCTTGCCTCACCAGTCGCTGCCTGAGCTGCCTGCTCTCCACTGCCTGGGTCCACATCTAATTGATCTGTACAGTTTTCTATACTGCAGACTCTTTATAATAATTCTGCAGCCATGGTTGAAATATAGATGGATGCATAACATCTGTGTTTAAAATGGAGATATTAGTGATGTAATAACTCAGAAGAAACCTGACAAGATTATATGGATCTGTCTTGTTTATAGTACCTGCAAAATTTTCCAGTGAAGTTAGCAGCACACAGGCAAGAATATCCATTAATCCCGTCAACGCAAGTGGCCCCATTTGCACACTGGTGGCCACGGCAGTTGTCTATGTCCTCTTCACAGTTTACCCCTCTGTAACCAGGTTCACAACTGCACTCATAAGAGGTGATGCCATCAGTGCAGTTTCCATGAATGCAAGGGTTTGAAGAGCATTCATCGATGTTGACTTCGCAATGAGTGCCAGTCCATCCTTTGGGACATATGCAATGGTAGGAAGTATAGAAGTCTTCACATAGCCCCTCATGCATGCAGGGATCTGAGCTGCAGAAATCTGCCTGCAAACATCCAGTAAGAGCAGGGTTTGCAGATATTTTGAGAAATTGCTCCTCTTGAGGTTTTTTAGTAGGGATGTCAGCGTTTTCGAAGTACGAGAGATAAATGCCACTGATTTCTATGGTGCTCATACATCCTCGCAGGCCATCCAAACTGTCAAAAGCCCTGTCAGCCACATAGATGTCTGTCTCTTCTCTTAAAAAGTTGAGGCTTCCTGTGGCAGTTGTGCTAGTTGCAGTGTCTTTCTTGTTGTCTATATCAATGTGCCACCTAGAGAACTGGGACAGGGGCTCTACCATAGAGACCATCACTTGGTGCCATTTCCCATCACTCACAGGCAGTGAACTAGCAAGGGTCAGCTTATAAAAGCTGTTGCCACTTTGCAATTGAAAGAGTAATTTGGAGTTGTGAATACTGATAGTAACAAACTCTGGCTCCTTCTCCGCGTACAGCAGTATCACGTCAGTGTCCCTAGTTCGAAAGCCAAATATGATATTGGTGAGGTCTCTGCTGATTTTTCCGTTGCTTCTGTAAAATATCGCACTGCTTCGGCCATTAAACACTGCATTAGCAAGACCTGTGCAAAAATAATAATTGAGAAACCAGGCCAACTTTAAACCAATACACATGGAACAATGTCTCTCCAGTTCCCCCTGCTCCCTGTCATGTAAGTCCTCTTGGGTTTGCTTAAAAACAGTCAAATTCCACCAGTGTTTCAGTTATCCTTGCCTGCCCCTTACGGGTATAGAAATTACAGGGTAGCGCCAGCACCAGATATCTGTACATCAAAAGTGTGCAGCTTTTCACCAGCTCAAGTTATCGTTCTAAAGATACAAGTGTACATTAGAGTTATCTCTCTTTTTCCGCTTTAGACAAAGAGAAGGAGGTGATCATGACTGTATACATCTCAAACCTGAGGCTGAGAGGGTATTTCAAAGAAGATACGTATTTGTCATTTTATGTTTGTCGCCTAAGTACGGGCGGATAGTTATTCTGATGACAGATCTGGACGGGCTGAACCTTTGTTCTCAATTACTCTTTTCTTAGGTAAAGCACTGAAGAGCTTTTAGAAAGCATTTGCTTGGATCCCCATTTACTATCATTGATGCAAAAAGGGTGAATTTAATTGAAGTCAGTTGGCCAAAAGCCCCTTCAGAATTACTGTAAGAAGAGGCGTGCCTGTCACATTTAAAGCCAGACTCTCCTGCTGGGTATGCACTGCCACAGCCCTACCGACGGCTCCAAGCTGGTGCTGGTGGGACTGGGAGGACAGCAGAATACTCAGTTTGCACTGCTGTGAGTGAAAATTGATGGGCAATGTTGTGGCAGTTTTATGGACATCTTCACAAAGGTATTTGACATCTTTCATTAGCATGGGTTCTACTAAAATGCACTAACTCGCTGGGCTGTAAATTTGCACGTTTGGAGACAGACAAGGGTTATAGACAGGGAGGAGGGACAGGAAGGAATGGCTTCTCTCTATATTTCAGACAAATTTAGCTTTGGAAGATCCTAGCAATGAGATAAGGTGGGCTCCTGAACTACCTCTGGGCTCAGTATATCTTAATGAAAAGACCCCCTGGGAATCCCAGCATGAAATTATTGACTGTATATCCTGATACTAAGGCAGCGGGTTTGTAACTACACTGCCTGGCTCATCAAATGTGGTACCTTACTCATAGGAAAACTTGTCTTAGAGGAAACCATACTAAAAATAAAACTCAGAGCTTTTCAAAATTATTTCTCATTTTTTAAGTCTCACAAAGCTGACTTTTCGAAGCTCATAAAGCTAAAATACTGTAGAACTTCATGTCCTGAGCACAGCAAGCCATCTCAATGTGCTTTTATTCTCAGTTGTGACACCGGGCATACAATTTTGCTGTTATTTAATATTCTCCACATCACCTTTTTGCATTGGCTTTTTCTCTCTTTTTTTTTTTTTTTTTTTTTTTTGTTTTGTTTTGTTTTGTTTTGTTTTTTTGAAGTGCATATTTTCCTAAAGGGCTGGCTAATTGTAACTATCCAGGTGGAACTATAGACACAGCCCCTGGAAAAAAGCTCTTTTTCTGCCTTAGCTTAAAATGGTATCCAGAGCATAAGATACCAGGCTGGCAGAGAGCTCACTGGCCAAGAAAATTCCTTTTTTTCATTACTCTGTGTTGAACGGCAAGTAGTCTATGCTGTAGCTAAGAAAACAACCAGTTAAAAATACAGGTCTGCAGTGTAGGATTTTTTGCATATGTATTAGGAAAACTCCCCACTATTGCCACATAGAACAGAACAGAAATCTAAAGGTAATCTAACAGTGTAAATGACCTTGAGTTTAGCAAAAGGAAACAGTTCAGATACTTTTCACTCCCCTCTGTGTGTTTATGTTGTACCATAATATGCAACAGTAAAGTTTATGAAAGAATATATTTTGATGTTATCATTAAAGATGTCTATTAGAGAAGGTGCAATTATTTTAATTTCAGTTATAAATTTTTACAAGTACTGCAATGCTGATTCTAACAGTCTCAACGAAAATAGCATCATATCGGTCTGTCAGCAAATTGTCTAAGATAGAAATTTTTTGTTGACCAACCTTCTCATTCCTAAGGGTCAGCCATTCTAATAGCTTCCATCAGACTGTGTGTGTATTTATCTTCCTTCACAGCATTCTTAGGGCTTTCTTTGATAGCAAAAAGAAAAAATATTGCTTCAAAATCCTTCCTTTCATTTTAAATTCCACTCCAGGGTGGGAAGGAGAAGGAAAGTGGAGAAGGAAAGAGATATGCAGAGTAGCTAATGTTCTTAAGACAGCTAATGGTCATCCATTTGCAGATAAGCTGCTCAGTGTGCAGGTGCTTCGTATGGAGATACTAGTTAAATAACTGTACTGCTGGTATTAAGGTGACTTTTTTCAAAGATATTTAACATTTAAGAAAATCAAATGATGCAAGGTACATCATGTAGCTTGTCTTTTCAGGAGGATGGAGAACATCCTAAGGTTAATCCAAGACTGGATATCCTCTTATCTCTTTGCGGTGGAAGTAGGAGGGATGCACTCATACTCTGGCAATGTACTTATCTATTGTACAACCTCGACAAGTTGTGCTGAATAAGTCAAAAGAAAAGGTCCTGTAAACATCGGTGTCTGTGTCAGGGGGTCTGGCTGAAAATTTCTGGGTTTCATAGGGCAGGCTCTTCCCATTAATGTTAATTACAATTGACATTATTATTATTTTAATACAGAAGTAACAACTGAATGAACTTTAAAGGCAGTGAATATTGAGTTTTAAGGAAATGCTGATGAAAATTTCAATTGTTTCTAATCTCCAAAGATGATAGGAATAACTGAAATGTACCTACATTCAAATCCTTGGTGCACCAGCTGGCATTGCGCTTCATGAGGACAGGGCCCAAGCTCACACCACTTAACTTTCTCACATGCCTTCCCTGCTGTGTTAGGGGGACACGTACAAGTGAAGTCATCCCAGATAGAATAGCACACACCACTGTTGTGGCAAGGGTTGGACTGTGGGGGAAGAGAGGAGACAACCTAAGTATGAATAAAAGCTGGTGAACTCCCAGCTGTAAGGGTGGGTGACTGGCAAAAACAATTCTGTTTATTTTACATGGAAAGTGATAAAGACCAGTACTATGACAGTACAGCATGTTCAATAATTGGTGAAAAACAGTACTTCAACCCTGAAGTATTTTAATTCTCCCCAATGCAAATACAACTTGCTGCTGGTATTTATCATATGTAGCATAACTCAACAAAATCTGCTCTTTCTAGCGTTTTTACATATTTTCCCAAGGTGTCATTATCATCAAATAATGCATGGGAACATATGAAACATTAAAAGAAATTCCCCATTATAAACAAGTGACAATGCTTACCTTGCAGAGGTTGTCACCAGTGCAGCCTTGGGTGACATTGATCAGAGTTCGGTTGATAAGAGAATTCAGTGGATTGGTGATGGGGAAGAATTCCAGTGGCTGATTATTCACTCTTACATCTTGGATGCAGCCTTTGAAATACCTGCCATTTCTATCAGTTTCTGTGTTACCTGGTAGACCCCCTATGTAAAGAATATCCTTCCTTTGGATGGTTAGTACTGGAGTAGAAATAAAGCCTAGGTATTGAGAGGACTGGAACAATTCCATCTTATTTGGTTCTATTTTTAGTGTTATTAAGTAAACATTTCCATCATTCATGGAGTGTTTCCCTAACAACTTAATGGAATTTAGAGCTAACATTGTGAGTTTCCCACCTTCCAAGTAGACTTTTACATAGAGGTAAGTACTGTTTCTCAAAGCCAGTAACAAACCAGAAGATTTGCGTGTTCGGACAAACATGGATATGTTCAAATTTTCATTCTGAGTGGCATCAACAGGAAAAGCAGCATAGCCTGAGGAGTCCTCAGATCCAAACCGGGCTGGAACATACTCTTGAGGTTAGAGAAATGGGAAAAGATTCAAAAAAAAAAAAAAAAAAAAAAGAGAGAAGAGGGAGAGAAATAACATAGTTAGGACTTTATGACAAGGGAGCCAATGCAATGATTAAATAGCTACTTCTGGTATTATTTACGTATGGTATTAAGCTGTGCTGGTATTTATGGATGAATGAAGACTCGATCCAGCTGTAAACAGCTTCTATTTCAAAAGTCCCATTGGCTTCCATGGCTGTAGCATTAAGCACCAGTACAGGACCAGATGTTGTATTATTGGGCATATTTTTCCCCTTTATCATGCTCTGTGTAATGGTGTTTTCAAATGGTTAAGCAAGCACAGATTTCTATAGTTTCCTGGATTGATCCTCAGAAAGATCATTTTGAAAAGAACCTAGCTGCTTTGATCCTAGGGTGACCATGGAAGTTAACATAATTCTGGAACTTTTTGATATTTTTTGCACTGATTCCAATTGTAGAAATAGCCGAAAGCTCCTCAGCAAACCTCTCTTCCGTAAAACCTCTGAACAGGGCACCTATCTGACACTGTAAGGACTCCCTAGTTCTCCAACATACTCTCTGTGGCTGGGGCTAAACACGCACCATGTACATTAACTCGTATACAGTTACGAATCCTGCTCACTCCTGTGAGTGCCCACAACGCTGTGGTGTCACAGCAGGAAAAGGGTCCAGGATCGAGTAAGCCCTTTTGGTTTTTTGTGTGTGCTTATCAATTAAAACGATTAAACCAAAACCATCTGTCTCTCTCTCCCTTAGTCTTTATTTTCAGTAATGATTTTCAGACTTGTAAGAATACAAAATATCTAGTCCAAACTGTATTTTATTCTGATGAATCATCTTGTTAAAGCACAACAAAGTGTTGCTATTTTTACACTTCAAGTTTCGTGATCTTGTCTTCAATATTATTGACTTCCTGCCTAAACACTTTCGAGAGCTATTTTTAATATATCAAATTCATAGAAAGAATAAACTAAGCTTTTTTGAAATGCTCACACAGCTAAAGAGTCAGTCCTCTTTCGTGCAGTAAAATTCCTAGAGCGAGACCTCATCGGCCAAGTTTCCGCCTGCAGCACTACTTTTTTTTATGACTACATTAAAAAAACACAATGAAAATAGGGGACTGACTGTGAAGCCCCAACAGGCCCTTAATAATCACACTGCACTGCTATGTGGTGCAGCAATATTATTTAGCAACAGGAATAAATCCCTTACTTGTTCCTAAACAGAGGATTTCATAAATAAATTCAATTTTAAATATTTTAATTCTATGAATAAGATTACCTATATATCTACATCTGCTTGTTAAAACTCTGGTATGTAGAAATAAATATTTGTTGAAGTGGGTGTTTTGAGGCATTAAATCTCTTTATGTTATATCTTCTCTGTAAGGTGGTACTAGAGAAAGACATTTTTTCATGAGGGTAAAAAGAAAATTTCTGCTGGAATGAGGATTGCACATTTGCAGCATTAGAAAGAAGCATCAATCTTAAAAAAGGTATTTTGTGTTTACAATTTGTTGCATTTCTCTCTGTTTTTATATATATATATATGTCATCAATCTGATCTTCTGTTTGATGAGATGGCTAGTATCACCTTCGTCAATATTAACTTCTTAGGTCACAACATCTGGATGTTGATCAAAATGAGTCAACATCTGTTTGTTATTTTGTATATGTAGAGAAAATATTGCCTCTTGTCAATTAAATACTTGGCAGCAACTTTTCTTCAAAAAGACACTAGCATTTCTTACATTATCCTTTACCACAAGTCTCCCCCACTTTGGCTTTTAAGAAACCTGCCACATTCTTTTAAATATGGCATATAGCTAGAACCTATGTATCAAAATGGCATGGTGCCATGATTTTCAAGGAATATTGTGGTCAGCAGGGGAAAAAAAAGAAAAAAAAGCATGCTTTCTAATCATTCTCAACAGTTCTAATGCCAGTATAAGCCTCTCCTGGCCCTGACTGGTTTTAATTTTGCTTCATATAAGGAGGCAAACATATTTACCAGATGTTGTCCTATACTCCAAAGTTGCTTTCCAAATCTTTGGATAAATTACAGCTAGACTTCAAAGAAGTCTGTTACAATTACCTCTCAGACTTTGTCATTTTGCAATAAAACCAAAAAGAAAAACTATTGAAAAGTATTGATAACTATTAAGTATAGCACACAAAATGAAATTGTATTTAAACATTTTGAAATGTATTTCAAGCTACAGCTTTCTGCTGCAATGCATTCAATAAGCCCCTGGGGCCAGTCATTCAGCTGATGTAAATCAACGTAGCTTCACTGGCGGCAGCACAGCCACGCCAATTTACACCAGTTTAGGATCTGTCCGTTCCAATCCGACCATGGCTCTGCTGTTGCACTTCATTTTTTCCAGTCCACTTGGCAAATATATGTACATAAATATATGTGTGTATGCATACGTGTATGTACGTATGTATTTCTTCCTCCCTGAGCATTGCTGTGATTGACCATGCGTGGATGGTTAGTAAGGGGGCAGAGAGGGAAGCAGGGGCAAAGCCACTGTTTGGAAGACTCAGTCCTGTACAATTTTCTTAACCATAACTGCTTGTTTGAAATCCTTAGAAGTTTTGCTGAGGAAGAATTGCAGAGTCCACTCCACAATGCTCCTGAGGGGTTCTGTATTTACAGTCCCTGAGGGTTTCACATACCAGATGTGGTACAGCCAGGAACTGGGCAGGGACCTCCTGTTGTCCTTCCACTCTGCCTCAGCCTGCACTTGGAAAGATCATTCGTAGCAGGGAAAGCACTACGGGCATCTGCAGCTTTTGTACTCCTGCTCATCACTGCCAGGGAGGATGTTTGCTGAGATGTGCTCTTTTGTTTGCTGAGACACTGACCTGTTTCCCGAGACATGGACCTGTTCGCCTCTGGCCACTAAACAGCTCCCTGGTAACGGACACCTTTGCCAGTGATTGTCCAGAGCTGCCCTGGGAGCAGCTGGGAGATGAATGGGCCCCGTTTGCAGCCTCTGAAGCCCTGCCTTCTCCTTGAGCTAATCAGATTAAGTTAATAGTATAATCTTGTTCATTTTTAAAAATTGGAATCTTTTTTTAACTTGCAGTACTTATGCTGGCCTTTCATTGCCTTAAAGGAGTTTCTTTATAAAAGGCTAGAGAGCTGGAGGATAAAATTTTCAAAGAATGCTTTGAAAGTAACTTAAACTCTGAGTGACTTGGTTGCTTTCTAAATTTTACTCGGGGTGCATAACCTCCAGTGAACTAGTGTTCCAGAGTTTATGGCATGCTAAGACATTAAGAAGATTTTAAAACTGGAAGAGTGGAATCCACCAGTTTAGCCTGACTTTTTTTGTCAGGCTGAAAGGCAGCCTTCCTGGGATAGTAACTAGGAAATAACAAAGGCATGCTACTACTAACCTCTTGCACTTTCTTACCAGTTGACGTTAAGCTCCAGAGATCCTAAGGGTCATGCTGCTTTATCACCAGCTAAACAGGATTGTTTATGATCATGTTTTCAGCAACCACCTAAAACACGAATGCCAGGAGCACTCCCTTACCTGTTGCACAGCTTGGCCCCGTGTACGGCCGGTAGCAATCGCAGTGGTAGCTCAGCCACAGGTTGGTGCAGCGGCCCCTGTTCTGGCAAGGGTGGCTTTCACACCAGTCCTTTTTAGTACATCCTGTCCTGACATTGAAAGATGATTCAGGTGACACATTCTCTGGAGTAATAATATTCAAGTCTATTTCAATGTCCTGAAGGCAGCCTACAAATGAAGGTGCAGAATGTGTATTATAGATGTTAAGTAGAGAGCTGCCACTAATGTTCCCCACTGGTAAGCTGCCCAAAAACATGCTCCGAAATGCAAGCATCACGTGATCATTCTCTATCATAACAGATGTTTTATTGAGACAGAATTCTACACAAGAGCTGTCAAGCAAATTAAGAGTAACAGCTCTTGCCAAGGTTACCTCCACTGAATGCCATTCTCCATCACTGACATTATGTGAAATATGCAAAAGAGCCTGTGGCTGGTTATTGACTTGCACAGATAAGTGTAAGTAGCCATTCAGTAACTCCAGCTTCGCAAATGTATTTTTCTCCCCTCGGTAAAATAAAAAAGCTGTAGGTTGCACAGTTTGAAACCTCAGGTTTATACTATAGAAAAATTCCTTTTTAGGGGCCGGAGGATTCTTCAACAAAAGGAAACTGTTTCCTTGAAATGAAAATGTGGTTAAGGTTTCACAGTGTGTTCCAGTATACCCAGGTGAACATATGCAGCTGAATCCATGTTGGCCATTTTTTAAATGTGGGATACATATTCCATTGTTTTGGCATTGCTGATCAGTACAGCCATGCAGAACTTCTGTACAGTTCCAGCCACCGTAATAAATCCCTTCTTTGTCTGCAGGTGGGCAATGGCAAGTGTAATTCCCAGGAAAATTCTCACAGGTTCCACCATTTTGGCAAGGGTTCATGTAACATTCGTTGATGTCTTCATCACAGTGAGTACCTGAAAAATAAACAAAGAATTAGACACTCTGAATTGTATAACTGGAGCCCCGAATGACATTTTTAATAACTTGTTTTGCTAAATTATCTTTAATTAGAGGGGAGTGTCTTGAGAAATAGATAATTGACTGACTCACAAGTCTAAAATATGTTAAATATAAAAATGCCATTCACATGCTACAGTTTTCTTGTGCAAAGTATTATATGAACACCCTAGCAATAATCACATTTTGGAGAAAATAACCAAAGTAAGTGGCAGTTTTGCCATGGATAATGTGATGAAATTGAGATAAACATCACCTCCAAAAGATGTGACCAAGTAATTGTATCCCACCTATCTTGTGGTAGAAATCTAGAATGCTTTGAGAGGAGCTGAATTATTTATCACATATAAAAGGCAACAATTGTTGCTTAATTCATATTCATAATGAAGTATGTTGATGAGCTGGAGTACAGTCTGCTGGTCTTTTCTCCTTTTTCACATTCATTCAAACAGTAGAAGTGTTACAGACTAGTATTCCTGGTCCCATATGAAACATCTTGGAGCAACAACCTTCTACTGAGAGCCACAAGACTTATAAGCACTATGGGCTATAGTAGGACAGGCTGACAAGTAGGTGAATATCCCTGCAAAATGTATGTACAACAAGCTGGCTATCTGAAGAATGAAATTCACAGCAGGGAGCTGCGTGGTGTGATAATAAGAAATGCAAAGAGCTTAAACCTACACCCTACCAGCGGTCTGGGCAGTGAGAGGCACCCCGGCCACAATCAGTGGGCAATGCCACAGCTCAGGGTTAGGTGCCTACTGCAGTTATTCACAAATCAACAGCTGATATTAATTCTTCCAAAACCAAGACAGCAGTGACTTCTGGTCCATCAGCCATGGTCTCGTACTCGGAGGAGAGTTCACTTGGGATCTGAGGATCTGAGAGAAGCTGTT
Organism: Falco peregrinus; assembly: GCF_023634155.1. Lineage (NCBI taxonomy): Eukaryota > Metazoa > Chordata > Aves > Falconiformes > Falconidae > Falco > Falco peregrinus. Next base: position 1,503,442 of record NC_073730.1, read on the forward strand.
GGAGGGGGTTGAACCTGTACGTCCCAGCAGAATATTTCTGCTGCCTTGTATCTACCGTGGAACTTTCTTTACCTCTCCTATACAGAAAATGTAAAGCAAGAAAAGATGAAAGGAATATTTTCTCAAATGTCTGAGAGCTTGGTGATGACAGCAATTCCATAGGAGATGGACAATACAGACTCATATTTCCTCTGCTTTCGTGTAATGCTTGGCTTCTGACATACTGGGTGAAAGGAGAGCTCCTAATCTCAACTTAATTGTAATTTGATAAATGTGACCTAAGTATGTCTACTGGATCAGGCGTCACAAATAAAAACAAATCTGTTCCTCTTGTAAAACTAATCTGTTTATCCTTCTGCACGGTTGTTCATCTATAAAGTAATTATAGCAACTTCTCCCTTGAGCAATCAAGTGACCGATATGTATGCAATGGATCAGGGAAAATCTGTTTCTTATCTCCCTCGGAAGCAGTCAAAATATCCAAATACTTTTTTTTGAAAACTCATGCTAAGTGCAACTCCTAATTCTTCCACTTCCCTTCATAGTTATTCTAGAAAAAAATAAGAAATGCTTTGCAGTCAGTTTTCAAACTGGTGTCGTCAGCACAAAGCAGTTAATAGGCATAATTATGCCTCTTCTTCTTCCCACAGCAAAACTGGTACCTGTAAATTAGATAATGAGGTATGCTGAGACTCACAGAGTTGCAACTAGGTACCAGGCACCACATTCAGCTTTACGTACAAATTTGCATTGAGCTTTATTTTTACAGCAAAACACAGCCATTTTTCATGGAAAATTACAGAGCAGCATTCAGCCACAATGAATTGCTTCAAATAGCAGTAGATAAATGTAGTTACTCAGGCTAATTCCTTGCCTGTCCACTTTATTCAATCACAGTTGTAACTAGACCCCATCTCGGAGAGCAGTAAGTTACAGGAGAGCCAGAAGGGAACTGAGAATTGGTTGTGATTTGCTTGAAAGATTAGCCAGAGTGAACTGGTCATAGCATGTATATAAAAGCCTCTCTCTAGCGATTCCCCTCACTCATCAGTCTTCAGTTATAGCATACAGTTTCCACTTGAAGCCTCAGATTATCAAACACACCTAGTGCTATCTTCCAGGTCTGGCAGTGGGGTTTTACAGCAGCATTCTCTCTCTCTTTTGCAGCCAGGCTCATATTTATTCTGATGTAAGATGTCTATGTGTACCTTAATGTGTAGTGGCATCTGGCAGAAATATGACTCATTGGGACTGACTTTCTCAAAGTGAAGCGCACTTTCCAAACTGTTACTGACTGGGGGCCAGAATGATGTCTGCTTCGCCCAGTTTGTGGCAATTTCTGTGTTAGTGACTTGTCCTGCTTTTGCTATACCAGTACATGAGAAGTGAAGTTACCGTGAGCTGTTTCCTGTTCTGGTCAATGTTTTAATCCATGTCTTGCCTGATACTGCTCCCTTCCCTGCTTTGACATTGAGAACAATGTGTCCACGGGTCTTGTATACAACTCGGTCTTAATGTGACAGCTGTAGAAATGAAGGTCTCTTTAGGGTTTTGTGTCCCAGATAAAAATTAGAGCAGCCAAGAAGCAGTAGGATCAGGGATGTACTTAGCCTTGAATGGTCAGAACACGCTTAAGGATTTACAGACGGGGAGCCCCTATAAAAACTTTCATAGAAAAAATCAGCATAGTGAACGGCTAGACACTTAGTCGCTGCATTTTCAGTAATGTGTGATGACTCTGTGTATATTAGTTAATTATCCACGGAACCTGCAAGGTATAACCTTTGCTTGTAGCTTGTGGTCTGAGTCATACCTTGCACTAGTGGCTTGTCTCTGGAAAGGATGAAACAGACGCATAAACTAAAACCAACTTTACAAAATAATGTTTACTGTCTGTGTTGTTCTTTGCTTCACCAAATTAACATAAAACTAGTGAAACGATTTTGTAAGGATGCTAAACTTCTTTGGAAATCAGATATGTTTCTACCTTTAAATTTAGAAAACACATTTGATAACAAAAGCATCAATGTCTAACAAAGCAATGAAATTAGTTTTATGAGGTACACGTGTTGCTGTTAGTGTATTCCTTGCCTATAGAAAATGAATAGCACTAGTTATTAAATGCAAAGTGACTGTCATAGAGCCATTTAAATATGTGTAATTTCATAAGCGTTTCAGTGTCTGAATACAATGTGTAATTATAAAGTAATAATATTAATAATATGTTGCAAAATAATTATTTTGTACCGTTATGTGTATATATACACACACATGTATACACTTAACATCTGCATGCCTATTATTTCATAAAAGATTATCACAAACATAAATATAGGTCACAACAAAAGACAAATAATAAGCCATTTTTTTCATATCAAGCATAAATCAGCTGTTCTTACAAGCAGTGTTTGTTATCTGCCAGTTGCTATACAAGCAAAGACCACTGTCACTCAAGATAAAAGCACTCTAGATAAAAGGATTAGTCAATATTTATAGAACTGTATAAGCAGTTCAAATAGCTCAGGTTGGAGGAGAAGTTTAGCATGTAAAAAAAAAAAAAAATGCTCAAAAGATATAACATACCAAAAGCAAATGTGATGGTAACTATTATTTTCTTTTCAGTGTTTACATGCATTAGTTCAGCTAAATATACTTGTGGTTTTAAAGTAAAAAGTTAAATCATTCAGCATTTTCTCTACTAAATATATTACACATCAACCTAAAATTTCAGATAATTGAATATTTTCATCATGGTTTTATAGATAATGATTACATTTTCCTCCTGTGAAGTATTCAAAACAGAAATGAAACAGCTCCTTTGACTCAGTTTGATAACACCACTCATATCTGTCTCCTTTTTTCACTTACATATAATTACTACAGGGTAGCTATTTTCTGTTAACCTCTTAATTAAACTATCAGTTTCAAATTTAGCAGCAAAGGCTTCCTGCAGAAGCAGGATGACAAAAGCAATTATTCAGGCATAATTCTGTTGAACACCACTAATTTTCATCTTGATTAAACAATTATAAAATTATCACCCACGTTACACTTTTGATACACACCTTTGGTTAGAAATCTGTTTACAGCCTTCTGCATTTCCAGTTCCTTGGCACTATATAAATATCAAACAAGTACAAGCAAGCACTTGGCATAGATACTACCCATTCAATACAGTCTAAGTGCACATACAATTTCACAAAAGAAATATTTACCTGTAAACATTGTCATTAAAATGATGTAAACTTGCATCCTAGTTGCAACCATCTTTTTCTGAATGAAAAAGATCATTTAGCACTTAAGCAGTCCACCAAGGAAGTTTCTGAAAATTCAAACCAGTTCTTGGTGCAAAGGCTCCGCTCCAGGATTAGCTTGCTCCACTTCTGTACCTGCTGATGGAGGCTGATGGTGTGTTTTGCCCAAGCCAGATCAACAAGGCTTAAAGTAAGACTCATTAAACTGCTTATACAATAGATATGTATTCTACATAAATTCTTTTTCAGCATGTTCTGTCCGACTGTGCTCACATTAACTTTGATTATGTTTCACAAAAAGGCACATTTTTAGCATCCCTTCAAAACCGAGTTGTCACTTTTTGTGGTTTTGCAAGGTGATTTTTAAGACCATATTTTATTTCATTTTCAAGGTGTCTGTTAATCCAAATGAACTCTTCCACAGTCACTGTCATTCAGAGGAACTGTACATCACAACAAACAGATAAAAGACCTAAAATTGTTTCTTATGTCATTGTTTTATAAAGTATTTTTGTTCTATTGGCTTTCATTATCCTACTTACTGGAAATTCATGCCTGTATATTTTTAAATGTGCTAAAGACAGGAAAAATTAATTTATCAAAACATTTTCTTTCTTCAGCTCTTAAACGAGACATTTTGATTTGGACCTAATTTAATGGGAGGAAAACAGAGTTCAGGAGATTGAACTACTTATTTGTGTGATAATTTAAGTAGCAGCGTTTTTTGTTTTTGTTTTTTTGGTTTTTTTTTTTTCTCTTATTTTTATTATACTTTATTTACATGATGAATTCCTTAAAATATTGCTAGGGCAATATCTCTTTGTATAATTAGTGAAATAATTATAAAACAAGAGAGTCTTTCCCGGGGTTGGTATTTATACCATCCAATTGGCATATGGCAAACTGTGGATTCAGATCTTTGTTTTTGCAGTTTCCCACTGTAAAATTCCACAATGGACCCTGAAGTCTCTCTCAGCCTATCCCCAAGAAAATGTTGATTTGTAGCAAATGCGGTTTTCAATTCCTTCTTCTCCCTCACTCATTTATTCATTAATTGGGAAATTCCTGATGTTGTATCAAATTTGGTTCTCGGTTCACCAAAAGACTCAGACACAATTTTGGATTCATTTAATCTACGGTTCACTCTTGCCTTTATGGCGACGCTCAGAAAAAAGCCTTTGATACAGGTGCTGGGTGATTTTTTGTGTAATAAATTCAAATACCATGGGGTAAGAATGTCACCCAGACTCTTCGAAAGGTAAGTAAACAAGCCTTAAACAAAATGAAGTTAATGTTGATAAGTTAGTGTGCATACACTTTATTAGTAGTGCTTATCAGATGTCTCGTGCTATAGCCTGAAGATTAATATGCATTTTTATTTTGAAAACATAAAAAGAAAGTTGGAGGTTCTTGGTAACTGTCAGTCCTTTTGCAATATGACTCTGATAAATGTTCCGAGGTAAGATTATGAACATACACACTGTCAACAAGTTGGGACAGCCATACACTGTTACAGCTCAGTGAAAACACGGAGCTGGTGACACGCCGAGACAGAGGAACTTCATACCAAGGTTTTTAGCGAAGGGCCTGAGGCCATGGCAGGACCGCCAGCAGGTGTTTGGAACAAACCTGTCAAGAACAACCTAGGTTACAGAAGGCGGTAGTTACTCTAATTACAGTAAGGGTTTGATATTGTCTTTAATAACATTTTCAAGCAGAAAAATCTATGTGAAACCACCATAAAGTGGGTATAAAACCTGCGTAATCCTGCCCAGATGGTAATTGTCAGAGGATTTCTGTCAAACCAGGAGCCTCTGTTGATTATGTTTTGGGATTGTCCTGGGTTTGCTCTGGTCACCATTTTCATGAAAGGTGTGGATGTTGGTTCGCTTATTACGTTGTCTGATAAAGCAGGTTTAAGTGAAACTTTTGACTGTGTTAAAATTACCTTTATAGGTGAGCATCAGAAATTGGAGAAAAGGCCTGACTGGATTAAATTCTGGAAGAACTTGTTCGCTTTCTATGGTCTCAGGCCAGAATGGCCAGCAATCAGGTGGAACAAGAGTTTCAGTTCACAAACCCTTGGTCACACCTTAGTGGGAATATTGAGTCCATTTTTAGCTCTGCACTGCAAGGAAGATTTGGATCAGTTAGGAAGAATTCACAGGAGAGCAAGGAAAATAATCGCAGGTCTAGAAAATAAGGCTTGTGAGGAGAGACTAAAAAAGTAGGGTTGTTTGGTTGAAAGGCAATCAGAGGAAATGGAACTCAGTAAGTCTTGCAATACAAAAAGATAACACACCATTCCCTGAGACCACAGTAAGCAAGTGAAGAGGTCATGGGTCTGAGCTGCACCAAGGAAGATCTAAGTCACACTTTGGGAAAACATTTCTATTTACAATAAGGCAACAAAACTTTGGCATAAGGTATCCACTTATGGAACCATAAAGTCTGTTTTGGATCCTTAAAAATAGTTTGGAGACGAAAGTGCAGTGTGACATGAGTCAGCTGGTCCTATCTTAGACACATAGATAGCCCAAATGATACCTGCATGTCTATCCCTTCCAATTCTACTTCCATATTTCTATGACTTCCTTGTAAAAAACATTTCCCAGCAACCGAGCTGTAGATGCGTCAAACTATACAAGTAGGAGTAAACCTTAGAGAAACTCAGACTGTAGCATACCCTTTAGAATATGCTTTATGGGTGACAAAGAGTTTGCAATAATGCTTCCTCCACCTATTTTTTACAGTTTTGGAAATGTCTGTTACAAAATCCTACCTCGGGCAGAAACAACTTTTTTCAAGGGACTCATTAATCCTGAGGCCAGCGGAAAGATCTGGCAGAGCATATATTCTTCAGGGCTCCAGGTCTTAGCAGACAATAACAAAAATTCTAACTTTGCCACATCTGTGCTGATAATTGCAAAGAGATAATTACTCTTTGCTGGAAGGAGGAAATGCACGTTCATGAGTGAGTAAGCGCAAGGAAATAAATTGACCATCTCTATGTCCTTGTAATTAAAACTCATGCTTCTGGGCATAAATCAGTTGTCATGAAGGTCAGGAAGTTGGTTTTACTCTTATGTACATCAGTGTAGAGCAAGTGAGGGGCATTTAAATGGATTTTTTTTTCCTCCTATTTTCTTCAGTAAAGAACTGGCTTATATTGTATATTGAACTTAATGTGACCAGTGATCTGATTTAGTGTGGCAATTTTTGTTGCTGTCTTAGCAAGAAAAGCTCATGTAAAATGAAGGACAGAATACAGGGCAGAGCTGGAGCACATGGAAAACTGGATACTTTAAAATAGTAGGATAATAAGCGTTTGCTAACATTGGGCTAATTTGCACATGATACCTTTCACACAGAACTCTAATTTTGTAAAGTCGTGAGACCTTGGTAGTTATTCCTTTACTGGAGACAAATTCACTATTCTACTATTTTTCCTCTTGCCATTTGAAATGTACATATAAAGTTAATACTGGCTAGGAAAAAAAAATAAAATAGAAATAGAGTTGAGTGACTTGGCTTAATCATTAAATATGTCACTCTAGCTGAGGGATATGGAATTCATAACGTGCTACATTCAGAATGGCATGCTGTAACTCAACCCTTTTAAATGTTGCTGGCCTGAAGCTTCATAGAGTAGTTTGAATTTTCAGTAAAAACTGATTTTTTTAAAGTAGTAAAACTTCCCAATCCCTTAATCTCTTCAATCATTAAATGTTTTCTGAGAGCAAAAGTACTTGGAAATGTTTTTCCACTTGTTTCACATATTTTGTCACACCTAAAATAGTTTTCATTTGAATAAAAAAAAAAAAAAGAAAGAAAGAAAATCATGTACATGCTGTAGGTGATTAGTTGTTTAGTGAGATCTGGTGTGTTTATTTTATTTTATAAATATTGGAAACAGCTGACTGAGTTAAGCATTGGCTTCAGCTTCTGGGTAGATCAGCCAGCCTTTTTCATGAGGCTGCTCTGCAGACCGTGCGCGCTCCTTGGGCAAAGCTGCGTGAGCAGCGCAGCCAGGGGTCAGGCACGTATAGCCCGCGGATGGCAAGGGGCCATGTCCCAGAAAGGCAGCATGGCAAAACTGTTGCTTGTAGCCTACACCTTCATCCCATATTTCGATTAACACAGCCAGCCATGTGGATCCAATTGTAGGATTAGGGTCTGAATCTGGGGTAAAGAAAAACTTGGTGAAGAAATATGTCCCTGCATGGCACTCATTTTCCTTTAATTTCCCTACTTCTAGAGTTAGCTTTATATATAGGTAAAAGAGGCAGCTGCTGTTGCATTTGACTGATGGTGGTAAGAAAGAAAACCAAACGGTGGCAGCCCAGTTTTCCCAGGCGGAATCCCTCCTAAGCAGGTTTTCTGGCTTCACGAACATGTCTGTAGCTGTGGCCACATCACTGATATGAGCTAGGAAGGGTCAATGAGAGGAGGCTGGGCACAATTATCGGGTGTGACAGGTTAAAGTGGAGAAAGGTGATTTATGAAGGATACTATTAAGAAAGAAGAGAAAATAGCAGGTAAGGTTTTGGAGATTAAACAGATGAAAAAGTAGATAAAAATGTGAATGGAAAAAAGGAAATGGGAATACAGGAATCAATGATATCCTTGAAGATACTTGTGTTGGCATTTGAGATAGCGTTCTTGTTAGACACACAGGCATTCATGGGTAGTAAGAGGAGTGAGTATGTAAGTGTATGACCATTAATCTATATAGGAAATGTGAGGGATGCTTAGAAAGACTGCAGATCAGAGGTAAGGTCTACACAGAGCTCTGAGCTAAAGTTGGGAGTGAAGAAAGGAGACCACAGAAGTAATGTCAAAGACAAAAGACTGAAAAAAAATTGGAAAAAAATGGTCATAGATTTTTTTGTAATTGAAGATAGTCACATGCACTGGAGCAGAAAAGTCAATTCACAAAATGTAGGGAAGATAGAATCATAGAAAAATTTAGATTGAAAGAGTCCTTCAAAGGCTATCATCTAGTCCAAAGCACCACTCAAAGGCTCAGGTCATCATCCAATGAAGAAATTGGAAAAGTGGGTTTCAGAGAATTTGGTTATTTTATACCTGATTATGGACCAGACATCTGGAAGCCAAAGAAAGAGACCTGATGTTCTGCTTCCAGTATGTTTTTTCCTGTGTTCTTGAAGTTGTAAAAAGAGTATATATAATTCAGGAATTTTTCATGTTTTACCTTTTAGAAAACTGTGTCAAGACTGTCAGATTCACAGCATTAATGATCTGATTTGCATTTTTTGTAGATTTATGAGCTTGTACATACGGATGATGTGTGTGCATTTAAACTGAAGTATATCCAGAGGGATCTTAAAACAACCAATACCTTTGAGTTGTTTAATTAGATCATACAAGGTCATGTTTTATTGACTTGAAAATCTGTTTGGAGCATATGATTCACTTTGGAATTGGAAAACAAATTAATTTTCAGTCCTACAAATACTTAAGGGCTTTAAAAGAGTGCTTGCTGTTGATGAACACATCCATTGAGAAATGTATGCTGTGTCTAGTCTCCCCTAAAAGGGATTTTCTACCTCGTCTCTTGTTGCCTGCTTCCTATTTGTTATAACTGAGGTAGGCAAGCACAGCCCCTGTGCTGTCTAGTGTGAAATGGCTTCTGCCCTGGAAACAGTGCTGTGAAAAATTTTGGTCATTTGCAAGATTTCTCATTTTGTTAAAACTAATGTGAATCTCCTCAGCATACAAAAGTGACTGTATTTACATAACTCCATTGTCAGTCCATATTGAAACAAACTGAAAAAGCCAGTAGGCTAGAAAATCATAGTTTTAATAGGGTCTATAGACCTTAGCTGAAAATGGAGACCCGAGACTAGAAAAATATAAAATATGAATGTGTGAACATGTGTAACGTTTAAGCTGTGTGTATTTTGAGCTGTGCATGGCGTAGCTGTATAATTAACATGAATATGATCTGTATTTATGCTGTGTATAACTACACTTCTTTACTCCTACAGTATATATTTCTACCTGGTTTTATATCACTTTAAATACAGAAAAACAAGTGTTTTACCCTAAGCTATCCACTTTAGATTTTTTTGGTAAGACAATTACTCTGCCTTGTGTATGTATTCTTTCCTGTGTAAATAGCTGTGACTTGCTATAAAGCAGACATAGATACAGAAGACAAGCTTTGGACTGGAGATCTTTCAGTCCAGCTCCATATTAGTGGGAATGGCAGAAGATGGTATATCTCTTTTCACTTCAGCAGTGATGTTAATTTCTGTCATTCCCTGCAATGTCAGTTCTTTTGCAGTCTGAAAACTCATCTAAACGATGGCTTTGTTTATCCAAGGTTCCATATGCGTAACGTACCTTGAAGCTGGTCACGTAACAATCCCAATGGCAATGAGACAGCATGGAATTCAGCTGAGGTTGTGCGTGCTTGCCATGGTCTGCTGGCTATCTTACTACAGGATTTCTTGCATCATACTATGGGTATGTGATTTAGCTAGATTAAATCTAGTTTTTGTATGTCTTTCTATGGTACAATTAACTTTGGTAGCTGTTTAGACACGTTCACAGTACAGCATTTCTATAGTTTCCTTTATTTGTTGCTATAAGGTAGTGATTTACCGTGATGTTCTGGCCTCACAAACATGCCTAATAACAGATCCTGACCCCTGTTTGTTAAGAAAAAAATAGTGCCCATAGGACAGTGACTACAGCCATAATTGTATTGATCTTTATGATTGTCTGTAATAGTGTCGTGTTGTTAACGCAGCCAGACTCGGAAAATTACAGCTCTGGGAGAGCAATCTGAATCAGATCCACTGAATCTACTTCTAGCAGTTAATTATCAGCATAAATTAGCTGTCTATACTAGGCTTTTGTTCTTCTCTCTGAGACAGTTTATTGAAAATGCAAAGTTAATTGTCAGCCGGGAAAGAGCATTCTTTCCTTAAACTGATTCTCCCTACACAGTCAGCAGAAGTCCTTTTCCAAGTTAATTCCAAAGAATTATCTTTTTTTAAAGGGATCCGCACTCAAATGATCAGTAAAAGGCTAATTTACCTTGTTTGAAATTATCCTTATACCCCAAAAAATCAGTCCGGGTACCTAAAGAGAAGCAAGTTGTGCCTTACTATAGTCACCTCAGAGTTTATTTCAAACAGTGCAAAAGAGAAGGCATGAAAATACTAGGCTTTATCACTTTTTCGTTCTATTAGCAAGCATTGAATAAATAAGAGCTAGATGCTACAGGGAACAACTCATATAAGAGCTTTTATGTAGTATATCACATAAAATTAATTTTGGTGCTCAGTTTACCAGCTTATCTTTATTACTCGCTGTCCAAACATACCCTATGCAATTGAGAAGACCTTAGACCTTAGATCACTCATCAGTGATCATTATTATAAAATGAATATATAATAATATATTCACTCATATAATATATTTTATAATTGTTAATTATTAATAATTGTTAATTGCCAGCAAACTATAACTCCTGAGTCCAATCCAACAAAATCATTAAAGTAATTTTTTTTTATTTATTAACATTTAAAATTGGATACATGTATACAAAACTGTGAAGAGTTCTTTATACACCAGGGAGCTGTGTTGCCATCCAGAAGGACCTCAATAGGCAATCTTCAGGAACCTCATGGACTTCTCCAAAGGGGTTTGCAGAGCCCTGTGCCTGGGGATCAATAACCCCATCCACCAGCACATGTTGGCAGCCAGCTGGCTGGAAAGCAGCTCAGCCACTGTGGTGAACAAGTTGGAGATGAGCCAGCAGTGCCCCCCAGCAGCAAAGAGGGCCAACAGCCACCTGGGCTGTATTAGGAAACCTGTTGCCAGCAGGTCAAGGGAGGTGACTCTTCACCTCTACTCTGCACAGGTGAGACCACATCAAGTCCAGGTCTGTGCTCCCCAGGTACACAAAAGAAGTGGACATACTGAGGCAGGTCCAGCAAAGGGCTGTGAAGATGACTAAGGGATTGGAAAATCTGTCATGAGGAGAGGGTGAGCAAGCTGGAGTTGCTCAGAAGTTGAAATGAAAGTAAATTGTAAAGGCAGGAGATACCATTTCAAAGAAAAAAAAATTAAACCTCCCCAATTCACCTGTTCCTTCCCCTTGAAGAACTACATATTGCCTGCTCTTGCAAACATGATTGCTCTCATGCATGCAATTCTTCTTAAGACCTGATCACATAAGTGTGAGGTTCAGCTATATAGACATCCTGCTTTTAAATTTAAAATGCTGTACATTGTTAAATAAACCCTTATGACAGGTACAGGTGGGAAATCTGAGACATACTTGTACTGTAAAAGTTAAGAACATTTGGATTCTTTACTCCATTCACCTTGTATACAGGCTTGGCAGTGTTAATTCAGGAAAGTTTAGAAGATTATGTGTACATGACAGCCCTGAGGATTTCCATCATTGTGATTTTCCTTCCAAGTCTTTTTTGTTTTCGAAGAGCATAATGACCTATGACAACTAAGCTTTATTCTCTGTGGAGTCTGACATTGCTTCTATTTAATAGATCAGACAGTTTGTGATACATCAGTACAAGACACTTTCTTCCCCACATCAGCCTAGGGTACCTCTTCAGTATTTCCCATCTGTGCTGACCTGTGTGATCAAGAGGTCATGTCCTGAAGTCAAACCCAGGATCGAAACACTCACTTCTACCATGGGCCAGACTATTAATGTAACCCATTTAAGTTACATCAAGTTGGAACTTGACATTCAATTTCTCAGTCCAGAAGCAATTATTTTTAAAGGAACATGCCAACAATATTGCTTGGCTTAGAATAGCAAAAGTTCAAAAGGGTAAAAAACATTTCACACCATAAATAAAGAATTGATTATACTTGAAAACAAAGTTTGTAATTACTACTGACATTTCTGAGCCTAGATGAGGTGCCTTTTATGCTTTAAAAACTGATGTCGTTTATGCCACTGGCATTATGGGAACCTTATGTAAGGGTCTGAAATAGTCCTTTGCTGGTATTTTAAGGATCAAGCGGAAAGCATGACTACTTTGCACAGTGTTTGGGCCAAACACATATTTTTTGTCATGTGAGGGTGCAAAATTCGCTGTGGGTGCTTAGCCTTTAGCAGGACAGGAATGCCTCCTTTCACCCCAATAGCTCCGTCAGCAGGACCACTGGCATAATTAGTAAAACCCAATACTTTGTGATGGAAAACTATGTTATTCTTCTTGTGTGAGAGCCAGACCTCCAAGGTGCTAACAGGTTTTAACTAGGAATAGCCCCAATCTGGGTCATCAGATCTGTGCTTAAAACCATAGTGCTTGTTTTTTCCATAGCTCTTATAGCCCTGAGTGCACTTTACATGACTGGCCAAAGACCAATATTCCTGAACTCCACGTGGAAGATTCTGCTAATCAAACTGCGTGGTGCAAAAGCTAAAAATTGATGTTAAGAATTTGGACTAAAAACCAGTGCATCACAAAGTCTTTGAGAAATAGCATCTTCCAGATCAGGGTCTAATGACTGCATTGAAATAGCAGCTAAAACTAGTTTACTAATGTGTAGCAGATGCTACATATAGTATTTCATACTCCCTCTACTGGCTAATAGGTACAGCAGGAGTACAGAGAGCTTGGCTTTCTAAGAGCTCTTAGATCTCTCAGGGCTCTGGGGGTACCTAAATGCTGATGTTAGTTCAAATAAATTGCATAGGGCAACATATCTTTTTGCTGGGTAATATAAATAGCAGTTTACGAAGTGAAGCCCTTTACCAAGTAACGAGAATGCCATCCCACTGCTATGGGTTATTTGGGGATGGTTATATGCGAGAAATGGTATTTCAAAGGCATATAAAAATCTGTGAATGTGAAAACAGAGTAGCTAAGCTACATAAAAGCCATAACCTCTACAAGACTGATGTGATGAATGGCATTATACCATTTATATTTGATGCTATAGCAAGCTAACAGCAGCCTGCATACTTTAATCTTAAATAAGTTCACTCATGCATCTTGACTTTTTATCTGAATATAGACCAATATTGTTTTCATAATGTATATACAGGTTTGGCATGCAAATATCACACATTTCCCACTGTTAGAAGCCATGCAATTACAATAATTAATTAGTAATGAGGACTAACATAAACTCTGTTTATTAACAAGCATACGTATGGCAAGCTGCAAATATTGCAGAAAGGAATGAAGGTAAACCTTTCATTCTTACCACAAAACAACCTAGCCAGCAAACTGTACACTTCAAATAGAAAAGATGAAAGTTGTGGACCTTTTCAATTAAGTGTTCAAAGAAAGGCTTTCTATAAGCAGAGCAATAAAGTACTGTGAAGCAGCTATTATGCATGTGTTTACATATATATATACACACACGTGTATTAGTGCATATACGCATGTGTACACACATTTATACATACATGCATATGGTTCAGAACTATTTGTCCATGTGCCGTTTCTGACTGAACTCCTCCAACTTCTCCAAAGTCAATCCTGAGTTCCTCCGTTATGAGGGGGAAAGAGAAGTAATGTCTCTTAAACGTTTGGTTGTATAATTTACTGTATTTCCAATAAACAGGATTTTAATGGGGTTCACAATGGTGAGATTATTAAAGCTGTTTTCGAAATCACCTGTTGAGTAAAACACTGAACTACTAAACTGGGCCATTTTATCGCTTGACATTTGACCTTAAATATTCCATAAACTAGGATGTATTGAGGAAGTAAAATATATTAGTCCCACAGCACAAGTCTTCTCTTCACTGTCTACTTGCTAAGCCTTTTCTCCAGATTAGTGAAAACTATACAATGTGTACCTTTAAACAAAGTTCGTTCCTGTTTGGGGACAAGTTGTGCATCTGCTTGACTTTGCAATTTGACTGTAATTCAACCAGAATGATGTAAGCTTATACAATATGATGCTAAAAAGCATATGCTGTATAGTAGCTCCTGAGGTGGACAATCAAATTCTTAAGAATTTGAGCGAAGCTCTGCTACCAGTTTAGTATGTCCAATACCTTTGATTTCAGCAGGGTTTGTGCATGATTATCACTTAGATCACGCGCTAAACTCTGCTTTCCATAGTGATTGTCTTTGCCGTTGGATGTATGTGTATATGCAAGAAACGCCTCTCTTTAGTAAACGTGTAGGGTTATCTGTAATGCCCAGGTGCTCTGGACACGCAGACCTAGCACTAGGATGTATAGCAGGAGATATACAGCAGTTTCTGTTTCTAGTAGGGAAATGAGGATTACTGTTTTTTCAACAACAGGAAGAGTAGTGCAAAATGAGTCCTGTTTGGTTCCAGACTGCATAGCATGTTGCTGGGCTGGAGCAAAGAAATGAAAAGGCCCAAGAGATTGTTCAATAGGGTAAGATGGAACTGAGTGGGTTCAAAAGCTCAGCCAAGAGGTGGCAAAACTGAATTGTAGGAGACTATAAACATCTGAGGTATGCCAATTAAAAAGGCTAGGAAAGGTTTATTCACAGTATTAAGAAAGAAATCAAAAAGGTAAGTAGGCAGAGCCTGAAGAAGGCCCCAGAAGGAAAATTCTGACTGGATATTTAGATTCGTTTTAACAAGTAGTCAATCATATGGTGGAATGATCTACCAGGAAAGAATGTCAGGAGAATAATAGGTGCCTGGAAAAGCATTATTCCTGCTGCCAAATAATATACAACTGCCTTTTTTTTTTTTTTTTTTTTTAAAAAAAAAGGCACTTTCTGCAGGTTCTGGACTTATAGATTCCTTAAATCTAAGGACATCTGTCTGTGTGTTGGAAGATCTGGGAGCTTATGTATTGAAGGCCATTCATCCCATTCTCCTTCCCTTCAAGGAAAAAAGCTTTTCATGCTAAAAAGTGTTTATGTGCAACACTGTTTAACACAGAGAGATGTGCCAGATTCAAAATATCCACAGCTTGCAGGCTCTGTCAATCATGTTGGACTACATTACACAACTTAACATATCAGTGTAACTAGAGAAAATAGATCATAGTAATGATGGCTCAGCTGTCAAATTTTAAAGCATTAAATTCTATACATGTTCTGAAAATAGTATTTGTAGATGCTTCCTAGTGTTTTAATTTTGTATATTTCTAACTAAAAAAACCCCCAAAACACAAAAAAACCCAAAACACCCCAAACTATCTTGATACTTGTGCATTCTTTTGGTTCTGAATGATGCAGAAGTGATGGCTGTGATTTCTGCATTTCCATTGCGACTTGTTACAAGGAGTTATTTCTCATAATAACACATATTTCTCATAAAAAAAAAAAAAAGTATACCAGGACCCTAAGTATCATCCTCACAGTTGCAAAAAAATTGTCAGGTCTGGGGGCTAATTCTGTAAGGTGTTGTCATGAAAAACTCAAGGACTCCTTTCTTAATGACCATGGTTTAGCTTTTACAAAATTTTAACACAGATTGTCATTTCCAGTGAAAATACTCTTTGGTCAAAAGGTTTCCTTGTACAATAGGAATAATAGGGACAAGTTGAACTTTTCAACAAAACTGAGTTTTATTTCATTAAAAGGAGTCCTCTGCATAGTTAGTGCCCATGCTAGGTTCATATTTTGTACCTGTGATATGAAACTATTTCAGTCTCTACTTGGAGCACATTAAAAATGGTAAATGGATCTGATGATGTACAAATACATCATTCACAGGTTGTTGTGAAACTCCACTGTTTATAAGGTATTGGCATACCTTATGATCATATTGGACCTTAGTCTTTTTTTCTGTTTTTCTGAAGTGAGGATAATACTTATGTAGTTTACAGTCATATGTCAAATACAACTGAATTTGCTCGTATTCATGAAATGTTCAGATTTTAGTGAGGTGAAACCCAAGCTGCAGAATATTGTGGTAAATATAGAAAGATTATCAAGTGGTTTCAATATCACTTAGAGATACATGCTGGTGTTTTCTGGTGTCTCCCACTAAGCTGGAATTCTCTAGCCAGTGCTAAAAATTAGGTAGCCATTACAACTAGAGCTGGTGCATTTAAACAGTTGCTTTCACAGTCCGCTGCTATGCAGGGGGGGCAACTTAAGTCCTAAGAAGATTAGTTTTTGCAAATGATGTTATTAGGTTTTCACAAAGTATCTCAAGATACAGGCTGTTAAGGAAAGAGCTGTCATGGATAACATAATTCAGTCTTAGCTGCTGTGGTGATTTATATGGCTCAAGAATGTAAAAATTACACCTTCTTGCATTAAATGGTATTTCTCACAGTTGTTGAAGAGGAGCACTACCTTCAGTAGAAATGAAGTAGAGATGTCTCATGAATTCTGAAATGGAAACTGATAAAGGAATGGCAAATTCACAAATTCTTCCAGATACAGCTTATTTCAGTGCTGCCGTCAATGTTCTGAGGTATGCTTCCTTCATATGACCATTACACGATATAGGGTGTGCAAACTGTGAGTTCAATCTCAGCCTGCCTTCTGGGAGACTATCCAGAAAAAGACTAATTACACTAACCTAACAATGAATTTGGTCTGGGAGCTAAGCACGTGAGAAATGATTAGTGCTTATTGCAGTGAAAGCAGTTTGATCAATAGTGAATAAAGAAGCAAGCAAGAAACCAGTGAGCATGCTGCATTCTCAGAGCCTGAAACCATTTGCAGAGCTGTCTGCCTCTTTCCCTGGAGTAGTTGACAGACCAGGCCTAAAGGATGCCCTCTGCCATGCAAAGAGAATATCCTGACCGTTTCCAAAACTTAAAAAAAAAGAGGAGAAGTAAGAACTCTGTGCGAAAATAAAGGAGGAGGGGGAAACTGAGAAGGAACCAATTCTGATGACTCTCCTTACCAGGATGCTACCAACTGAAGAAATGTTAAATAATATTATTGGATAAAATCATGAAAAGCCTGTGCAAAAGTTCTTTCAAGATCAGAGGCTTTAGTAGAGATGGAAAAAGTACTTTAACGTGCTAATTGTCTTTTTTGTATAGGGTTTTTACAGGCAGCAAGTGCCTGCCAGGCCCTGAGGGCATTCTGTGTTGGTGCAGCCCTTGCCTGCACTGGTCTCCAAATGCTGGAGCTGCTAAAGAGTGGCTGGGAGCAGTGAGAGAAGGTCCTCCTACTCCTTCCCCCCTAAGCTTTTGAACAGGAATATACAGAGATCACAGAGTCTGGAACAGAGATAGGGCAGCACTGTAGAAATATCTCTAGGAAAGCAGTAACTTCTTCCCCACACTCAGAGAACAGCGATACTTTTTTATGTTTTACTGCACAGCTGCCCGGCACAAAAGTTGATTTTGTAAGGGAACCTTTCACAGCAGTCTCACAGTGTAAGAGGGATGCTGTACTCATTGTGAATCAAACTTAGGCAGAAAAGATAGCTGTTTGCATCCCAGTTACAGCCTTTCTGCAGTTCCAGAGTGGTAAGAAGCCTATACATACATCAAGCCCTAATTCTGTTTTTCAGCAATTCACATGTGTAGTAGTTGTATTTGGAATTTCTCCTTAAATCAGCTAACCTTGAATGGGTGCTTGATAGTAGCAGCATTTTTCTTCTTGAACCCTTGCTTGTGCAGGAGTAATAATTAGCTAACAGTACCTCCAAGACCTGTTGATTTTGAACTTGAGTGCCTGCCTTGCCTGTGGGAGAAGCCTGAGTCCCACTGAAAAGATGATTGGTGCCCTTGAAACCTTCTTAATTTCAAAATTTTCTTTTCTCTCTGTATCTCCTCCTTTTTAATCCTCATTCTTTTCTTGAACAGTCTTGTCTTCTTCTAAGGTCTCAGAATCGAGAGAAAATAACCTTGTAAACTGTGATGACAGGCCACGAAATAAAATTAATTAACCTAGTGTAATGGAGGAATGATTGACTCCTAGGTGTGAACAGCTGAAGGACAGAGGAGGAAATAAACGAAAAAATAAAACTTGGAGTTTGGGGGCAAGGTGATAACTTTGCTATTTACCTACTTCATTTCTTTTTTGCAAGACTCGTATCACTTTATATATCTAAGAAAGATGGCAGCTGTGATCACTGTACTGGTGATTAAGAAGGGGATTTAAAAAATAAAGAAACCAAAACAATATGTTTGTATTTTAAGCTTCCCAAGTCAGTGATAATGTGCCTACTATCGTACCCGTTAGTCATAAATAATATTTATAGCTGTGTAATACTGTCACAGGCTGGGAGAGGAGTATGGCTGGCTGTGACAGCCTACTTTGTTGTCTGCTGGATGGTCTGCCTATAGCAGCATCTAAAGATATGCAGGGAAATGGATTCCCAATGCCCTGTGTCCTTCTGTGTTACTTTCACCCTGGTTTAAATGTGGAGTGAGAGTCCAAAGGATTCAAATTTTAAGCACCAACCCCATGGTGTCCACAGTTCAGTATCTGGGTTAGGTTTTCTTTAGTTAGTTGAGTGTTCAGTACTCTCCCATACTGGCCATTTATCTGCCTCATCTTCTGGCTCCAGGAGACAGTTTCTTTCCCCCATGCATATGCCAGGAATTGAATATGCATACAACACCAGTCTCATCATATCATTTTCTCTTGCTACAGTCCAACAGGCTGGGAAAGGGGCCAAGGAAATTTAAAAGGGAAAAACAGAAAACAAAGCAAATAAACAAAAAGGCCAAAAAACACTCAGGAATTCATGATACCAAAGCAAGCAGCAGTGCTGGTGGCACAGCTGGCACGTAGTGCATAACAAGACACCAGAAGTGGTAAGGCCCTCAGCTGCCAGCACTTGTCTGCACATCAGCAGGCACCCTGCCTAAAAACGGGTTAGTGATCTCTACTCCTCTTACACTCTGCTGAAGCTAAATGGATGCTCTTCATCCCTGCTGGCAGCACTGTCCCACCCACCCGGGCACCGTGGGCAGTGCTGCTTTCGAGGCATGAGGAGCACCTGCCTGACTTGCACACTTACCGCTTCTGGGCTCAGTTCAGCACCGGAATGTGTCGCTTGATAGACCTTGCAAGTTCAGAAGCTCTTTAATTTTGACATGGTGTGAAGTTTATTACAATCTGGTGAAATGAGTCACTACCAAATCCATAGCTCTGCCCTCCTCCTTTCCCACGTGTTTTCATAAGCAAAGTGAAAAGTTTAACCTTTCAAATAGCCATCTTTTTAAAAAATGTGCAGTGCTAGAGCAATACAATATATCCACAGTATGAAGGGACACAGTTCTAGGGTAACTATTGCCTTTAGCTAGCAGTAACAAATCACAAGCCCTTTAAACGAAAGCCCAATCTATTAAAAGTACTGTTGTGCTAGGGGGCCAGCATACCAAGGTAATATAAAAAATCGAGGGCTTGCTACCACAGAAGTACTGAGACCTCTTGAAATCTGAGTATCCCCAAACTCTTTGATTTAAAAAAGAGCTGAAGAAGTTTAACCCTTTGTAGAACCTGTGCAGAAATTTTCTATCTTGGATGTGGGATAAGGCGTATAACCAATGCTCTCAAAGACTTTCTAGTTGGGATAAAGTCTCCAGACTGGGATTTTATTTTTTATTTTTAAGAAGAAAATTATGTAAATAATTTT
Organism: Falco peregrinus; assembly: GCF_023634155.1. NCBI lineage: Eukaryota > Metazoa > Chordata > Aves > Falconiformes > Falconidae > Falco > Falco peregrinus. The sequence goes on from NC_073730.1 coordinate 1,523,214, forward strand.
GTTTGCAGATTTGTTCTTTCCAAGACATTTGGTAGGACTACTGACTATTTTTCAAGTCACCTGCACAATCACTGTCTATAACAAGATACTGCCAGATAATATTTATTCCTTTCTCTCAGCTGGGTAAGGAAATATTTCATCCTGACAGAGGCATGTGTTTAGACTCTATTATCTCCTGCCCTTGGGGCTAAAACTGTAGTCTGAAAGGTAGATATTCTGTTTTTCAGTTGAATTACAGTAATTTGTTCTCAATCTTATCCAGTAAGTTCAAAGATGCCATTTTATGCTTGTTACAAAATTGGAAAACATCCTCAATTTAATGGTACCTTTCCATTGATTTCAATGGCTTTTGGATTGGGCCCTAACAATACAGAGTATGTCGATTATTATCTCTTCATATTACCCTGAACAGTGAAGTATTATTATGATGTTCTGTGAGTGCTTTACTGAGGAGAGAGGCATAATAAAATACTGAATATGATTTATTAAAGAAAATCTGCATCCTGTTTCAATAGGAATCTGGGGTTTTATATCTAAAGCACATACAACAATTCAGGTGTAAGGGATGGAAGAACTCCTGACCTACAGTCACACAAATGTAGGACTTTGTTCATTAAATGTACTGATACTCAGATGAAAGGATCTGACCTTTTTTCCAGCTGACTGTTAGTTCATACACATAAGATAAGCACCCATATATTGAGAGATCCTGACCAGGGATTCATCTGCTACCTTGACTCATACTACTGTTACCGACTCTAATCCTAAATCTTCTTTAATTCCCATTAAAACATGAGGTTTACTTATTATTAATTTGGCTATAATTAGAGAAATTACTTATCAACATCAGAAGTGAATGTTTCCACTCCACCCTATAGGCTTTTTGTGTCAAAGCTTCTGACATACAAGGAGGTTGAGGCTCCTTTTGAGCACTTTCTACTTCCAGATTATCTGGAGGAAGAAGGGCCAGAGAGAAATCTGCAGCGTTACTTGGTGTCCTGGGGAGGTTGGCTGCATTATATCTAAGGGCTGTTAGAACAAAGTCTGGGAGCCTAGGATGCTAGGTGCCTGTGAAAACAATCCTGCTGTTTTTTCAATAAATATGCAAATTGCTTGACAAAGTTGTGCATTACACAGGCCAGGGAAAAAAAAAAAAAGAAAAGAAAAGAAAAAGAAGTTTAATATTTAGCCCCTCCTGAAAAACAAAGGCAGGGAAGGACCTGAAAAGGGTAGCAAGATTAACCATGTTTTTTCAGCATGTTACTGAATGACATTTCACATGCAGCTTTTACAACCATCCTTGTTAAAGATTGTGTTCTTCCTGCCTCCAGCTGTCTGGGCATGCTGTTTGGTAAGAATAACTATTTTGGGGGGGGGCAGGGGGGTGCGGTTAATAACGAAAGTTATATATAGCATCCAACAGGTACATGGAGAACTAAACTTACATAAGGTTTTGAAAAATGTAATGTAATTTGCATATGAAATTAGCAGAAATTTCAGGGTCTCCAAGGCTTTTCTCAGTCATGCTTTGGAGAGTCTTGCATTGTGATTGAGGAGCTTATATATTGAAAAAAATGATTTAAGATTAATAGATTTAAATAGATTCTGACACTTTTTTCAGATCAGTTAGAGTCTGCCTGTACTCCCTGAGAGTAAAGGAGTACTCCATGTGAATTAAATCAGTACCGTGACCCAAATCAAGCAAACAAGCCAGGTGAAGGCAATTGATAATGAAATAAGAGGATAAAGGATGATGAATAAACAAGGAGGTACCTTCTGGGTTGTCTGACAGAGCATACAAGTTTTTAAATTAGGGCAAGAGGGGAGGAAAAGAAACTTGAGAGCTGGTCATCACTGGAAGGAAGCAAAGAGGAAGCAGTGGCATGTGAGGAAGTAAGGGTGCTCAGCCCAGCCTGGGGGATAGCCCAAGCCTTAGTAGAGGCCTCACATTATGCTCTCCTAGGCAGAACAAAAGAACAACAGCAACACTTAGTGACAGGACAGGGAAAGACAGTTACGGGGAAGGGATGGAACAAAAGCAAACAAAGTCCCAATGCCACTTTGAAGAAAAACAAGTTGGGAATTCAGAGAGAAAGTTGTGCTCTTCATATACTTTTGTACCCACTACGTTGGAGACAGCAGTCATACAAGTCACTGGGAGACACACAGAAGTTTATAAGCTGTTCAGGAGATGAATGGAATGAGAAATTGAAGGCTGGTTAAATTAATCCAGCTATTAATTATTTTTTCCTTCAGGAGGAACATGGGAACGGAGTTGACAGAAAAAACACTGTAGACTTGGAAGTGTACAATCCAAACCAAACTTGTCTACAGCTGTGCTAAATAGTGCAGTCTGTGTTAAATGGAAATCTTACCCCATCTTTTTTAGGATTATGTTTGTCTGTAACTTTGATAGGGTTTTTCCCTTAAGAGCACAGCTATGTGCACCACTTGGAATTACTTTTGACTTAAGCTGTAGGATACCACCAACACGCTCCGCTGCCAAACTTGCACAAAAAGTTGCTCGGATGAAGGGGTGTTCCTGGCAGCGCCTGGTGCTGCGGTGCAGGGCTGCCCGAGGAGCGTGCCCACAGAAACGCCTGGAGCTTCAGGGGCTGCTTCATGGATGTTTTATGAAAATACTCTCTCACCTAGTATTCATTGTTTTCATTCATGTAATATAGTCCCTGGGCACAAGTGAATTTCAAGCTCGTGATGAAAGAGACGCTCACTGAAGCGTATTGCGTAGCTCAGGCAAACGCGGTTAGGAGTGACGGAGCTGTGCGGGTGGTGGCAGAGGCCTGGTGGCTCTCCTTGGCCTTGGGACCCTACCTGGGCATGCCGCTCTCTCCATACGCTTACAAGTCGTGCAACCAACTCCCTTGGTGCCGTACAAATGGCTACTGGCCGTGGGCATGGTGGCCAACCAGAGGGACCCTTTGCACTATGGCACCTTAAAACACACAACTGGTTTTAAAGGTTGATTGACAGCCAGGCCTCAACTACGGGATATGGCGGTATGTCATTTCCTAAGCTTTCACCACAGGAATCTTACCGGTAAAGCCTGGCTTACAGCTGCAGATATAGCCCTCGGCCTTGTCGAAGCTGAAGGCAGGTGGCAGGCCAGGCACGCTGCCGTAGTGGCGGGCCCAGGAGCGCTCCACGCAGTGCCCCCCGGGGCGGCAGGGGCTGCTGCCGCACTCCCCGATGTCCTCCTCACAGCGGGCGCCCGTGTAGCCTGTGGAGAGCCGTGAGGAGAATGCCTTTAACTGATGCATTATTCATTTCATTCCAGACCCGAGAATACTACTGTGAGTGAATGCTGTGAATATTATTAGGTGTGCTTGGTTTCGGACTGTCACGTGCTAACAGGTGTCCTCCACCGCTTGCAAGCGTGACCGTGTCCTTGCGGCGCTCTGCCCAGGCTCAGCGGCAGGGCACTGACAGGCTACTCTGCCTTAGCTAGCTGGGCTGGGCGGACTTGGGGTCTCGTCCTTTTTTAGGAAATAACGTAGAGATCTGTGTGGACAAGCAGGTGCTGTGTTGTGGTACAGATATGCTCTCCAGTTGTGTGATGCTTTCATTCGCTTTTGCACCACCTCCCTACGACAGAGGAGGGCAGGGAGCATAAATTATTTGGTGCCTGTGAAGGGCTTTGTCTGAAAAGTGCTACAAAACTCCCCAGTTTCTGGAAAATGCTAAGGGTTATGCCTAACTTCTCGATTTCTAATGCACCAAGAGCCACATAGTCCAACACTGTGGCTCCTTACAGTGGGCTGCGCTCGTGCATCCTCAATGAGGACGTGGACATTAAACTTTCCAGGGAGACTTCTTGCAGTTAGTCCTCACACTGAAAGAAAGATTTACAAAGTCTCACAGGGTCTGGGCCCCCGCTAGGGGTCTGAGAGCTTTTAGCAAATGGCTGGGTATGCAAGTGTTGCCAGTAGAGAACACAGCCCAGCGTGTTTCACCCTATGCTTCTAGACAGAACAACTTGCACTGGTGATAAGAAAGAGACCAGTTTCTCCAACACAACGTCTAGTTTAAAATTTACTCAGACAACATTTTGCATTGAAAAAGTAAGATTTTAGACGGTGTAAAGGTCATGGCAATAAAGACTAAAAAAGGGTCAGCCACAGAAGTGATTCAGATATCATACAGGTTGAAGTATTAAGCAACTGGGAGATGGATCCCAACTTTGACTTATCTCCTGTCTTGGCTCCTCAGTACTGGCATTTCTGGATTTGCCCACTTGTGCTGTGCAGGGAAATCAATCCCTGCCTGGAAAAGGCAGCAACTTGCCCATAGGGCTCTGACCCGTGGTGAGTGAAGGCCACCTAAACACAAGCCCATAGAGTATTTTTAAGATTGCGCAGCTTCAACATTTTATTGTATCAGCAAAGGAAAAAAAAAAAAAGGACTTTACTACACCAGGAAAGAGAGTGTTTATAGGAAAACTTCGACCTTACCTGGCCAACAGTGACATGTGTAATTGTCAGCGTTGTCCTCGCAAGTGCCGTTATTGTAGCATGGTTGTGACCAGCATAAGGGAGTTAAGGTCTCACAGTGTAGGCCCATAAATCCGGTACCGGTACAGTTGCAGCTGTACCTGCAACACAGAATGCGATGTTCACTCTAGCTGGAAGTCAGGAGATCTGGGCTTTGTTCCCAGACCTGCGCAGCTGCTTGTGTAGCCTTGGCTAGCAGCTGGCAGTTGAGTCCAGGCTCAAGATCTCCATCTGGTGCTCTAGGAGAAAGTGCAGAGACTGGGAATGAACAATGAGCTTTTTCCTGAAATATGTGGTTTGTCTGGGGAAAAATCTCGCTTGTGATTTCAAATTGGTTTTGACATAATTTTTTCTAAGAATTATTGAAGGGTTTTTTTCTTCTTTTTTATTGTTTTTTTGTTTGTTTTGTTTTTAATTTTTTGGGGGGAAAAAGTTTCTGTCATTTCCAACGCAATCTTTGTAGGCCTAACATTATTCACAAAATGAAAAGGGCAGAGGCAGTAAGTGTGTTAGCATCCCTTTCTCTTGGACTGGCTGGTTGAAATTTAATTGGCAATACAATAAGGTCATTTCTGTTCCTCAACTGAGTGATATTTTTTCTTTGAAAAACAATATTTTACTGTTAGGTTCAAACAAAAATGTCAATTGCTTGAATAGTTCCACGAAATAACAGGAACAAGAGCTACCTTTTGATAGCCATGTTACTATTATGGGTTTAGAAGTAAAGAAAGTAGCATATATAAATCAACAATGTGCAAATAATCAGTAACATCTGGAGGTTTTTGTTGTGTTTTTGTTGGTTTCTTTTCCCAAGTCAGCTAATTATTATAAAATGTATGACTCCTATGCTTAGGTCATAAGGTATAAGGCTAACTTGTACATGTCATAAGAAAAGATAGGCTTTTGCATGGTAACTTATGTTAAATATGCATGCTTGGATGATCTTTGTCTAATAATTATCAGAAACAAAAAATTATTGTTACATTTTATTTTACCTTAAAATGGTACACTGGTTATTGTACAATTGAAGTCATGAGGAATCTTGCTTAACAAGAGATAAGTATACTTATTTTATAGTTTCTGTGTTTACTCTCCAAGTCTTAGACTTGGAGTAAATACATGGAGAGAAAGCAAAATTGCTGAACATAAGGGAACAACAGAGAACAACTGGCTCCTGCACTTTAACAGACCAAAAAGTGTAAACTTTTTACTATGCTGTTTAAGTGTACATAAGCAGAAACTTCTGGCAGGCCACTTTATTACTAGTGTATGGATTATTCTTAAATCAAAATCAGAGATTACTTGGATCAGGTGGCATATGAATTTAGGATATAAAAAGTAATGAAGATGTGAATAAGAAAAATTATTCTCATTCCAAGGTATGTTCTCAAAACAGAAGTCTCTTTCTTCTGCTGTATTTCTCACACATTTCCTCCATGTGCCTTTGGTTTGGTGCTGTTCAGCTTTGTGGTGAAAGATATTTTTTTTCTGCCATAGTCCATGCTTCTTTTTCCCTCTGGTCCAGAATCACAGAGCAGTGAGGAATATTTACAACTCGCTACTTAATGTGAAGCCCCACCTGTGTGACTTTTTTCTCGGGTATCTGTAAGTGTTTGACATTGCTGTTGACTTTCAGGGATTCTGGAGGGTGCCCTACTTGTGGGCAGGCTATGACTGAGCAGGCAGAGGGTTTTTTCTATTAGGAATGATACTCTTAGGTACTCTACCTAACATATTTTTTGGGGGGTTTTATTTGATGTTCTCACAATATGCAGAAAGCAATACGTGCAGATGTTCTTTCCTATGCAATCATAAGAGCATTGGAGGTCCTGGGAATATTTCCTATGGAAAAAAGGCTTGGAGCATGCAGAGGCATCTTCTGTGCCTATGCACACCAGGTTTTGTAAGTCCATCTAAGGCACCTCTGTAAGTTACTGAGTTTAAATAAGAAATGTTCAATAATGTGAAGCACTTTTTTTAAGAGGTCAAGTTCTACTTTATTGCATTCATGAAATATCATTGGAAGATCAGTCTGGAATTTGGGGGAGAATTTGATTCAGTATTTGTATTTATGGCTTTTAATGTTAAATCTGCCACCTCACACGTTTCTGTGAGAGCTGGTGGCACACAAAAAAGACTCAGCTGTACTGTAACATTAGTCAGAAAAGGAAAACTACTGTTTAAAGACTACAGTTCTTCATTTAACCCCAAAAATACACAAAAGAAAGGAAACTGCTAGACACCCTTCTGTTTTGAATTGCTTTGTTGTCAAACCTTTTTCATCATGTAACGAATGTGGTAAGAGCTTCAATCATTCTGCAGATATCCTGCAGTATTACAAGCCAATTAAAATTGCTCTTACATGTATCTCAGCTTTAGCAGCTAGAAGAAAAATGAGTAGGATTAAGACTGGCCTGAATGAGCATCCCAGTTGCTCACCTCATGTGTGTGTTCTCAAAAGGCATGCAGGTTACTAAATGGGTCTGCTGTGAACTAGTCAGGTGCAAGGTGACCTCCCTCTCCCTGCTGTCGTGCTTTAGCTACACTGGAAAATAGTAAATTTCTTTGTCCTATTCAGAGTCATTCAGCGCTGCTGAAAAGGAACTCTGCAAGGTTGGTGCCATGTCACCACACTGTACAAAAGTTCATTCCCAGAACATGATCTCTTCTTTCTCATTCAAAGCAAGCGTGCCTTTTGCTGATGTGACTTTTGGACTGGTTTTTGGGGCACCAAAATCTTCAGAACCACTTTATAAAATGGAAAATACACAATAGAGGACAAATCTTATACTGGTGAGAGGAGCATCTGCATGAATACACTTGTAATCCTTCAGACTGAGCTTATACTTATGTATTTTCAGTTTGGAAATCTCACGCTGAGTATGCAAAGTCGGTATTGGTGAATGAGTGCCAGAGCTCTGGCTGCCTAGGCTATGCTTGGACCTCTGTGTAGGGTTATTAACAGTAGGTGGAGAAGCTCACTTTTGTGCTGCCTTGCATTCTATTCATTTGTGGGTGGTTTTTATTTTTTTCTTTGCCCATGGACCGCAGGTTTTTTTGACTAAGGAACTGTTGTCCTATACGCCTGTAAAGTTCCTGACACATCAGCTAATGATAGCTATTACTATGGTTACTATTATTACAGTTTTCCTCTGCCTCTCTTTTCTAATGCTTCTGTCCATCGGTGTGAGCAGCTGCTGTTGGCAAATTCAATTTTATACACTGTCACATCTCTCTTGGAAACTGAAGTTTGATGAGTGTTAGAAACAGAATTAATCTCTAAATGACAGTCCTCAGGGCCAGAGGATCAACATGTAACTATAAATATAGAAAATTTACTTCTTGGTCAGTCTTTGCCATAAATATTTTGTTGTCCTATTTGCTTTGACATTGGACTTACATTCTTTAACCCTTTTTAAATTTAAACCGAAATCAGTGGAGGATCCAGGACTGAAATCCACAATTTGAAATGCAATCGGCTACCTGGCAGTGCAGGCTCTCCTAGCATTCCTGTCTGCAAACACAGGAGCTAATAGCAACTCAAATTAGCGTTACCCAGCTGTAGAAGACTTACCCGTTGGCATGGTCCATGCACTGGCCCCCATTGAGGCATGGCCAGCTGACGCACTCATCGATGTTTGTTTCACAGAGGTCACCAAGGAAGCCCGGCGCGCAGGAGCAGGCAAAGCTCCCCAGGAAGTCGTGGCAGGTCGCACCATTCAGGCACGGCTGTGAAAAGCACTCATCTATTTCCAGCTCACAGTTTGTACCTTCAAAAGCAAAGAAAACAAGCAAACCCCAGACGTAGCAAATAGTTTTGGAGATCTCAGCAAGGAATTATGTTTTAAGCATAATATTCACATAATCTTTGGGGTTTTTTTTGGGGTTTTTTTAAGCAATTGCCTATTTTTAAAAGACATTTTGTCTTTAGTGTGCATTGCAAGACTAGTTTTTTCAAGGCTTGGGAGGATTTAAAAAAGAACAAACCAGCTGCTATTCACAAGAACAGGTAGAATAACTTTTTATGTTAGCTTGCACATGGAAACAGAACAAACTAATTTTCAGATTATTCAAACCATGCTACAGTCCTATTTGTATAACACAGAAGTGACTAGTAATTTAATGATGTCAGAAGAGTCCATTTAAAGCTGCACAGTTCATTGTAATTCACTGGAAAGTTGCCAGTTTAGCTGTGCCTTTTGCTTCACTTTTTTAAAGGTTTAGCAGTGTGTAAATAAATTGGTCTATGATGCCATGTTTGCAACAGGTCAGAATCTCAGAGCTGCTCTTTAGAAATAATGGAACTAAATCAGTTCTAATATTAGTTACAGCTACTTATGATAGTCGGCAGGTTAAATGTACACTCCTTTTTTCTTATCTCTAGCACAGTCCAGGAGACACAAAGAAAATTTCTTAATGTTTTGCTGCTTCTGCTTCGATTATTTAAAGGTTTTGCATATTTATGCATTTATTTAGTATTTTGAGTAATACTAATAGTTTTACTGATACTATTAGTATTAGTAAAAACTGATAGTTTAAAAATAATTTTCACCTTCCACGTCAGTTTGTTTTAACAGCTACGGTATCAGCCACAAACCAGATGCAAAATGGCAAATTATAATGAAGAGGCCACTTTTCAGTGTACTTCTGTATTCTTTATTTGGCTTACCAAAATATTGTAAATAGTTTTCAGGGGAATTTCCTACTTGAAAAAGAATCTGTAGCCCCGAGATTGAGTTCCTTTTTTTTTTGGGGGGGGGGGGGAGGTGAAGTTTTCAGTACAAGGTGATGGGGCAGGCTTTCAAAAGATGGGAGCAGACACATTTTGATGATGGATATTATCTTGGCAATTTATTTAGGAGCTCATCTCTAATTCTTTCCTTATGCTGTTTTTGCCAGCTCTGTCCTGCTGTGAAATTTGTACATTCTAACTCAGAATTTCTTTCTCAAAACACTGAGATTGCTAATATTTAGCACTGTTGATTACTAATTTATTTTCACCCTTTTGAATGTGACAACTTTTTTTTAAAAAAAAAAAATCCATATTATGGTTAAACACTGGGAAATATCTTAAAATGCCAAAACAAAATTTGAGTATGCTAATTATAACTACTTTTCATTGTATTTAAACATTAAAATGCAAGTTCACCTTTCCAGTCATTGAGAAATATTACTGCTGTAATGATAGAGAATATATTTTTACAGTTCCTTGAGACTATGTATAGAACGCTGGACGGGTGAAGTTGCTAGTTCTGTGCCTCCAGATGAAGGTTCACTGATCTAGCTGCTACTTTTAGCAGAGCCTGCTGTGAGACCCTAGCACAGGAACGCTCTGTTATGGCTTTATGGTAATGTACATTACATCAAGATACAGTAAGCAATCCCTCTGTGGTCATTGCCCTGTGAGTTCACTGTAATTATAAACAATGTGTTTGCAGAAGTATGTCTAGTGACCGTAAATCTGCCAGAGCTTGTTAACAGCTTACTGTGAACACTAAAAATCATGTGACAAAACAAGCCCTGTTCAACTGATCCTCAGTTCAGCCAAATTCAAAACTACAGGCCTGAGAACAGCCTGACAATTAACATGAGAACATAGTGTTGTTGTTTTGGTTCATGTCTTTAATCTATCAAGCCCAGTAACCTGCCTTCGGCAACGTTGCCTCAGAAGAAAACTTCTCTCTGTATAATGCACCCAGCCAATGTGATATGCCATGCAAACGGGGGGAATTCCTTCCTAGCCTCTGCTGAGTGTGCTGTCAGGCTTTCTTATATGTGAAGAAGAGAGATGAAAAGATTAGATCTGCATTTGCACCTCAGTCTAACATTCTGTCATAAATATGCTCTATGCCAAATATCATATGCCAGAAAGGAAAAAGAGCACCAACAAGCCCTGCCACAGTTATTGCATGGGGCTATAGCATCGTGAGCAAAGGCATCCCACCCTAGAGCAGGCAGAGTATTTCAGCAGACACTGAACAGCGCAAGTGGTTTGAATTGAAAGACTGGGAAGGTGGATATAAGTGATATTTATACCTCTTGTTGTTTCTTTGAAGAGCTAAGATTATTTCTTATACTGCTTGCTTTTCAAATGAGTCCTACTGTGCGCTTCTTTGTACAGCCCCAGTCAATAAAAAGTAAATGCAGACAAGGATGAAAGAAATACAGCCAGCATTTTCAAACTTGCCTGCCTACAGATATATTGTAAAATCACCTTCTGGTCAAAGATACTACGGTTTGCAGGCTCAGTGTAGTTCCGGAAAGACCTGCAAGTTCTTAGTATGGCTGGAAATTGGTTTCCAGGTCACCTCTTCTGCCCTCATGTGCTGTAGCGCTGTGCTCGGGCATAGCAGGTAGAGAGGACTGTCCCCACGCTCCTCAATCTGTATATAGTAATCCTGGTTGCTGTCATTTGGATGGAGGGTGTCAGATAGCTATTTTCTAGGCACCAGCTTTGAAGGGCCAGGGAGAGAGCCATCAAAAATTAGACAGAGGGAAGAGCTCAGTTTCTTGGAGCAAGACTCATCCCTTTTGTGTGCAGGTCTACGCATGCACAGATGTAAGTTGTTACAGGTCTTACAATACTGCACTATGCAGGCACAATTGCAAGAGGACAGTGACGCTAAATCAAAGGTTTCAGCACTGTGAAATTATGAACTGTGACAAGCATGCTTTGGATGTATGCACCCTCTGCTAATGTTTATTTTGAAAACCCTTTGACATGTGGCCAATACTGCTGGGCTCCTCTCACGTCACAGTCTTGTGCTTAGGAATCTCAGCAGAACTGATAACCTGGGCTGAATCCTCTGCTCAGGCTTGCTGGGGCACAAGGCAAGGAGTGCTGATTTGAAACCTGAAAGCTGAGGAAGGAAACAGGCTTTCCACTTTGGGAAATGCTCTTGGATGGACAACGTTGTTTGCTATTGATACCTACAGTGATACTGTCCTGAGTTTGTTGGGAGGTGACATCTGTACATGAGGTACTTCATCCCCATGGTAGAAGCTGCTGTGCCTCTGCTTGCCTTTAAGTGCCTAAGACTTATGATGCATCTACCCTAAATATTTGCATGGTCTATCCATACTGCATGAGAACTTAAAAATCTACCAGAAATAATTTCCTTATCTTGTAGGGTTCATTCCAGATATGGTTGCATCATAGTAAAAGGTATTGCACAAAGAATTTTGCACCTATTTTGTCTGTCACTGAAATACTTTCTCCTGCTGCTGTTTTGAGTTTTGGAACTGCCACACACCCTGGATAGTTCACACTAGAATTCTCACTTGCCACGGAAGACTGTCTTCAGCTGTGTCCAGCAAGACAATTAATGTACCTAGCCGTGGGTGATAACAGGCTCTTACACTGTTCCCTGTTGGGGTGAATTAAAAGCAAGTGCAATTAGTGCAATGGAGGAAAAAATGCATTTGATTAAGGTAGCCAGCAAAACTTCAACAAACCAATTGAGCTTCATTATTTAACAGCTGTGTGACACATGTCTTGTAAATAATTTCACACATGCAGAACATTATCATAGAAACTGCAGATTTCATGCTAAATTTTCCAGTCTTTGGCTCTTGGTGCATTCTAACCTCTTCCATTTGTGTAAGAATTATGTGTGACATTTCTCAGCTATTTTAAGAAGTGCTGCAGCATACCAATCATACAAAATAGCAGTCATAGTCCATGAAACAAGTAGCAACTGCAGCCAGTAACTCAAGCATTTGGTTAACATTACTGCTGTAGATTTACTGTACGTTCTCTACCTACATATCAAGAGATATAACCTTTTTAACATCTTAGGGAAATGAGATGAAGCTGGATGACTTCCCACAGTAATTCACGGTGTCAGGCCAGGATAATAGTGGTTGGCAAGATCCCCTGACAGAGTAAATGAGAGTTTTTATTACCAGTGGGCCACCTCAGGGCTCTCATCCAGTAATCCCTCTGACTTGTGCATTTAGCACAACTCACAACAAGGTGCAGAAAAGAACAAAAAAAAATGCTTCTGATAAATCATTTTGTTAAGTAGCCTTTATAAGCTGGTGTTTTACTGCTGAAGGAACAGTCTGCTATTCCTCTATAGAATTATTACGATTAGTCTCTGCTCCTGGAAGCAGTGTCAAGGCTGTATGTCAAAACACTGCAGCCTCTTCTGTTTTGTATTTTAGACCTTTTCTCCTTTTTTGGTTCTCTCCTCATTTCTTAACTCTGCTTGTGCTGAGTGTGGAGCACTTGGTGACAGTTTGATTTTTGTTGAGAGCAGAGAGCATCAGCCTGGGAAACGGCAGAATTTTGTGATGAAAGTGGAGAGACTCCAGCAGAACAAGTTTCTTCCAGCAGTTTGTGTTGATCTAAATTTTCATTTCTTTTTGTTTGGGCTTTACTATTTTATTATGTTTTCTCTCTTTGTCTCTAAGGTATATATTCTGTCTCTTTCAAACTGAGTTCCCGGGCTATGGTATGGATCCAGGCCTGGACCCCACTAACAGTGCCAGTTAAACAAATACAGTTTCCTGAATACAACAGGAGGTCTGGGCTGAGTCTGATCATTGCAGAGTAACCATGCTGCTTGTTAATAGGTTTTTCCTTCCTTCTGCTCTTCGGCTTTCCCCCAGTTGTGTAGTTTTCTCCTCAGCTGGCCTGGGCTCAGACACCCGCTGGCAGCAGCGGGGTGGCGGGAAGGTAACAAGCTTCCTTCAAATAACATTCTCAGTGCTCATGAGGGATATTAACCAAGGGCTGGCTTCCAACAAGTGCTGTGTCAGACACAGGAAAGCTGCTTTTTACCCCTGACTTCCCCTTCTGCATGGGGATTTGGGGATGGAGCTGTAAACCACATTTCTTATTCATTTGGATCACTTGAAGCAATAGCTGTTCCCCACACACACACACTTTGCTGTATGACTTTTTTTTTTTTTTCTTTGCTTACCTGACTGGCAACCTATCACTAAAATGCCTTCCCTTTCCTCCTTTTAATAATTCAGTGTGCTATCTCTCGCAGTCCTATCCCTGAATATGGCTTTGAAATTTGAAGGGAGCTGTCTCCTGCTAGGATTATAAGCTCTCCAGTAAAGGAAGTAGGCAAGAAAAATCACACCCGTACCTTAAAAATGAAGTCACACAAAATGGGATTATAAAAAAATGAGCGGTTTAGGAACCTGATGATACTTTTCTTTCTATTTAACTTAGATAATGTTCTAGTTGGAAATGAATCCTCTGTTTCTGGGAAGGGTAGAGAGAGAAAGTTTACGTGAAATGTCTAGGTTTAAGAGTACAGTTTGTCATGATTAGCAAATCAAGCAAGTCTAATTAGGCCTAATTTTTAACTCTGTCAAACATAGATTTTGTCTGAGGACCAAAAACTATGTACAGCACTCTGAGGAGATGCATTTTGAGAATGTTTCTTTTAAAAGGAAAGATAACCTGCCCTGTGACATAGCTTGATGTTCACAAAACTGCTCTGTATTTTCTGGTAAATGTGAGATTTCTTTAATCCTTGTCTATGTGATATCAGTAGTTTACAGTGATAAGGTAACGCATAATGCACCAACAGACACTGGTGATGGTGGATGAAGGCAAGGTGGTGTGTAGGTGGAGGAGCTGAACTTGGAACATGAATTATGACGGTTCTCCATGATGCAAAGAAAAAGTTGTTCTAACGGTGCTTACCTGTGTACCCAAATGGACAGATGCAATCGTACTGTCCTATCTGGTTGAGACATGTTGCCCCATTCAGGCAGGGATCTGACACACATTCATTCACTTCCAGGTCACAGTGCTTGCCTTGGTAGCCTGGGACACAGTAGCAGGAGTATTCATCAACCCCATCCCTGCACACTGCTCCGTTGTGGCATGGTTCAGAAATGCATTCATCAAAGTCCATTTCACAGAGTGCTCCTGTGTATCCTGCACTACAGAGGCAGGTGGGCCCAGCCAGGCCGTTTTGGCAGGTGCCTCCATGTTCACAAGGGTTTGTGTCACACACGCTGATAACTATTTCACAGGTAGGTCCATTATAGCCAGCAGGGCACTTGCAAGTAAAGCTGAGGTTTCCAGCAGAGCTTAAACAGGTAGCGTTTTGGAGACAAGGGTTTGAAGAGCAAGGATCAGAGGGTTTATTGCAGAGTTCCTCCTTGCTGTCCACTGACCCGTCTGCACAATGGCAAGTATCATCTTTACGACCAGCAACACATGTAGAGTTCTTTTGGCAAGAGTTTGACAGGCACCTGGAATCATTCCTCATGCAAATTGACTCTAGAAAGGAAACACAAAAAATCCTGAGGACTTCCACAGCAGTGGGAGTAACCAAGAGTGAAAGCACAACTCAATACAACTGTACTTCAAACCCAACAGCTCCAATCGTTAGCTGTTGAGAAGAAAACAGGGCTGGTAACTGTGTGACATATTAGTAGACTAATAAATGTAAAATGAAAACAATTATGAAAATAGGAGTGGGTTGTAATTTCCTGTTCTCGCCTCTTCCAACAACCATGGCCTGGAGTGTCAGGATCACTTAACACTATATTACAAGTACAGTTGCAACAGTATTGGCGGTTGTCAGCAGATATCCAACAATATGGAATGCATTTAGGTATATTTAAGACAAATTTATTGTTTTTACTAGAGAAAGGAGTTGAACCACATTTTTCAGTTCAATACCACTTTATATTCTTTTGTGGTGGAAGTTTTTTGTATTAGATTTCAACAAAGATAAATGACTTGGTTGCAGTTATAGCTCAAGTGGTTCAAACCATCATGCACTTTGATTTTCACTTCCTGATTATAAATAGTAATTTGACAGCTGTGCAGCATTTCCACCACAGAGAATTGTCCAAACACCTGAGATTCAAAATAGCCCTCCAAGAGCCCTCCATCCTCCGAGAGGAAGGGCATGGTGAACATGGTGTAAACATGTTCCTTACTCTCCTGGAACTGATCTCCTGGCAGTAGTTGAAGGCCACTTTAGTTGCCTTGCTGCTGTAAAGAGTGGGTAACAACAACAATAGCTACTTCTCATTTCCCAATCAAGGAGTGTTACCAGCCTCGCTCATAACTCGCAGCTGAGAAACGTGATTGAGTTTAAAGCAGTGAAAGTAGTGAGAGATGTTCTTTCTAGTAAAAAAAACCCAAGAATTTTCCATGAAACTGCATAATTTTAAAAATCATGATTAATTGTCTCCGTAACAAAATAAATGGCTGTATTCGGGTAAGCACAGCATACATATGTAGGTATATACCTGCTGCCTTAAACTCCTTGTTAGGCATACTAAGCAACAGCAACAAGGTGCCAAATACTGAGTGCCTGAGGTAGGTATGTTGGCCTGGGCTGAATCCTCCCCAGTCACAGCTTCTCTGCCAACAACATCAAGTGAGCTAGACTGGAGCCTGTGCACTGGTGTCTGCTATAATCAGGTCTCCCAAATGCAGCACAGTCATAGGTGAGGAGTGCAATGGGGTTCCACTGAACACTGAATTCCTCTCACAGTATCGCGTTCAGTATGGGTCAGTGGAAATGGAGTTATCATCAGCACCCATCCTGCAATGTTTGGGAATTTTGTTACTCACATATAAACTGACTCAAGGCTGTGGAGATGGTAAGACCAAAAGGGATGATTGCAAATGGTGTGCTTGCTCTAGACCTCTATCTTGGTCTAAAGGCCAAGCTTTTGAATGTTAAGGAGAGGTTAGTGGAAGAAATCATGGAGTTGCCTCCAAATACCATGCTAGTAAAATGAAACAATGTCAGACCAAACCTCATAGACAGTGATTAATGGAGAGAAGAAAGGCAAGTAATTATTTACTGACATAAAACAATTAGAAGAGAGGGACCATATAAATACTGACCTGAAAAGCCAAATGCATGTATAGTATTTTAATTCCTACTAATCAAATTGGAAAATCTGATCTGAAGTGTAAGGAGGGTTTTGTCCAGTACGATTTTTTCTTTTGCAACTGATTTTCACTGTAAGAAATCCTCTACTGTATAGCAACCATCTGAATACTATCAGACTTCTAATGTGATTATGATGTGATGCTCCTCAAAATATGAGGGCAAAACTGTGAACAAATATTTTGCAAATTGTTAGATATTGCTTGAGAAAAAAAAATTATTTGTATCACAGGAGGGAAAAAAAGCAGTCATATCTTGGCCAAGAATCTATGAAATAAAGCTGAATGTTCCTTTTGGAGGTAAGGTAATGATTCAGAAGGGAAAGACCAGTGGGCTGGAGAATGAAAGTTGCATTAGTCCTGTAAACATCCTATTTTCTTCTTTCAGTTTATATTTTTATTTTTGAGTTTTGCTTGGAAATATGAAGGGTATGTATCTTCTACAGCAATTACTTGAAACTGAATGGCAGAACAGTGTATGTTTGTGCAAGCAGGCTGTTGTGGATGAGCTAACTTCTCCGAGAAATTCAGACCCATCTGCCAACAGTTTCTGATTTCTTCTTGGGTTTTGGAATTTCTGGAGGGAATAGAGAAGGAGATGGGGTACTGAAAGAAAGTGGCGTGTAGAGGTGCTTATGGGTAACTGGAGCTAAACCGATGCTGATAAAGTCCTGGGACAGATTCCCGTCTGGCTGGGAAAGTGAGAGGTTAGGGTTGGTCACCTGAGGATGACAACCAGCTACTGGGTGTTGCTACAGAATATAAACTGACTGTGAGGATGCATTTTCATTATGTGTATTTTAATACATAATATAATTTAATCCATTTTTTCCCAGGAAGGGGAAGTGGAGGAGGAAAGACTCAGGCGGCTTTGCCAGCCTAAGAAGGACTGTACACAGGAGCAGCAGTGCCTCTGAGAATAAAAAGCACCAACCTGAATGAACTTGATGCTCATGAACAGGTACATTGACTGAGTCAAATACCTAATACATACTTGCTTGAGCAAGCAGACTAGAGATTTCTGTAGTTACATCAATAGTAACAGTGACATCATGATTTAAAACAAACTAACAGTGGCCTTAAATATTACATAGAAATAGTTTTTTGATTGCTTACTTTTGGGTGTTGCAGGTATAAGTAAAACCTGATAAATGTTTCTGTTTGATCTATTTTTACTGTTGTGATGTTACCTTTCTCTTCCTCAACTCACCCTCATGTATGTTCTGATGTCCTAGCTTACATAATTTTTTATATTACCCATGTAGTTACTTTCTTTTCTTTAGCCTGGAAAATTACAGAGCTTATTGCAATCTGTTAATTACAGTTAAAATAAGCAAAACTGCAACTGCATTCCTTAGGAACTTTTGCATCCCATTTGTTTCTTGGAATTGCACAACTCTAAAGAGCTTTCCTTTCAGTCTGTCTACCTCCTTAAAATTCATTAAAAGTGCATGTTTGAAGAAATGTTGCCAATTGGAAGAAATTAACTATAACTATTGTACTGTGTAAACTACAAGAGGTGATGTCAATCTTTCAAATGCTTCTTAAGTAGGACCACTGTGACATGAAAAGGAATTTAGTTAATTATTACTACTTTTCCGGAGATAATTTGCATGCAACAACTCAATTTGTTGTAATGACTGGTGTGAGAGAAGCTGAAACATTTGCCAGTCTGCAGTTTTGATAGTGACATACTAGCTTTGAGCACTGGTTAAAAATCTTCATAGCTCTCTCTGAGGCAGTAACAGTGGTTGGAAAATGAAAGAAGAGGAAAGAAAGCCCTAAAAACACAGTCTGTAGTAAAGGCAAGCAATTTGTCTCCAAGGTGACACCACAATGGGAAAAACATGAAACAGAAAACCTTTCCTGGATTTTTCTAAACTAGTATCTTAATTTCAACTCCTGGCTTTCATAAAACAAATTTCTTATGCAGAAATTGCCAACAGACAATTTAATAAATCCAATACTCCCTAGAGGATGCTTTTGTCTGATTTGTACCACAAGTTTACAGCAAAGTAATAAAATCTTTTGAGTTTTATCTTCATTCTAATGTGCTGTGCCATGGTTTTTATTATTTGTATCATTCTTGAGGAACACAGGAGTTACAAAGGTCTTAACAGAAACCTAATCACTGCTGAGTTTTAGCTTACTTGTGATTTGCAGGCTAGGACCAAGAGTTTTTGTTAGGGGGGTGCTATACAGTAGTTTTTTCCCTACAGCAAAACTGAGTCTAAAAAAGGTGTTCATCAGGGTATGCAATTATCATACTGTGGTTATGAAATGGCATGCAGTTCACCAGGACATTCCCATGATTTTTTTTGAGAAAAATCATATTCCTGTATGACAGGAGTGCTTCAGAAAATCCTTAGATCCTGGACTGCTAGTTAGAGCACCATTTCTTACCTATTTGAGACCAGTTATTTATACGACCTCCCCTCCTGTCCCATGGAAACTCAGTTTCCCTGCCACTCTGGAGTGATGTGGAAGGATGGATTTGGGAACCTATTGAGAGCTATGTGGAAATGAGAGAGGAAGAAGATCATAGCTCGTGGATGCTCTGTGATGTGGCAGAGTGCGATGGTGTTTGGTGCAAAGGCTGGCTCTGAGCTGATGGCTAAAGAATATTCTTTACTATGTTTGCAGAAAGAGCTCGAAGGGATGGAAATGTTTCAGTGTTTTGGGAAGCTTGGTTTTTGGTGAGGTTGCAGAGGAATACCTGAGAAGGCCTCATGCTCTAGCTCAGATATGCAGAAGAGTCATTTTCTTTCTTAAGCAATTAAGGTCACTTCAGCAGTGACTTCTCCTGATAGAGAGTCTTAAACCGGTAACATTAGAAAAATGGAAAGAAAATGCTGATCACTTTGGATTTACACTGACTGACGCTTGGAGTAATTATCAGTCTCTTTATAAACATTGGTACATTAACCTAATTGCGAGAGGAATTGGTGCCAAGCATTACACCCCATGGTTAAAGCCTTCTGATGCAGATGGGCCGTGTGGCAGTAAATCTCTTTGCAGTGAAGCTTGCCATCTGCTGGCCAATCGTCAGTACTACCGGGAACGTGCCTACCCGCATCCTTTGCAAAAACTGCCACGAACTACTACATATAAGAAAAGTCAAGAAAAAGACAGTAATTTTTGTCCTCTTGGATAAGCTTATTTAAAGCCATTAAAGTAATCTTGTTAGTGTATGAAAAATTGAGATTGTGTAGCTAATCAGCACTAAAAATGCGTGATTTTGACAAGTGAATTCTTCTCCTTGGTGATCAGAAACCCCTGTAGTGATACAAAATAATTTTTAGGATGTTGGAAATGTACGACAATGAGCATAGGAGGGAAAAATTTAATTAGTGGGAAAGTTAACATAAATAGGGCAGGAGTTCTGAAAGGGCCAGAGCAATTTGGCACAGATCTTCTGACTCTTGATGAGGAAATTAACATTCCTCAGTTAAGCAGGTCATTTTGAAGAGCTCATCTGTATATCTTTCCTGGCAGTTTGGAGGTTTGGGGGTTTTTGTGGTTTTGTTTTTGGTTTTGTTTTTGGGTTTTTTTTCTAGATCCTGTTTGAATTGGAGACCTAGAGGGTTCATGTGTGCTTCTTTAAACGTTCTGTTATCTTAAGTTGATAAAATCAAAAGTAAAGTGAATTGATGGTCCCCAATTCTGAGAATCTGATTAGACATCTCAGCCGTTCAAAGCCCACAAGCAAACTTGCCAAAGTTTTGGATTGTTTGTGTCAGAAATCTCCTTCAGGACATGACCCTTCCTACAAGTTGGTGAAATATCACAATCAGCAGCAGAATTTAAAATCAAATTTCAATCACTGCTAATCACATTGTTATGAACTGGAGTTCACTTGACTGTGGTCATGTGTGTATTTTCTAATCATCTCATCGCGCCTGAAGGCTGCTTGTAATTTGCAATGCTATTCTTCAAATGTGCCTTGTTCCCCTGAAGGAGGACTATAAGCTTCACAGAAGCTTTTAACACTAACGGCTTCAGAGTCTTTTACATATTACATATGCTGCAGAGATTTTTCTGACCTTTTTAACAAAGCCAAACTTTTTTCTTGGGGGGGGGGGGAGGGGGGGGGCGGTGGTGAAAATCTATGAAATCTATGCAAAGATAGAGAACTTCTTAAAACCCATATAGTCATCAACATTGATGAGTTTACTGCGCTTTGAGGAGGATTTCATTCTTTTATTTCTTAACTCTTTGCAAAAAAAAAAGTAATTACTTCACACATTTGAATTAAAGCTAAAAAGCTATGCCAGATAATGCAGATAAAGCAGTTCACAGCAAGGTCTGACTTTTTATTAATTCATATATAACAAAACCCCAATAAGATAGCCTTATGAGTTGAGAAATGAAACTTTGAAAATACTCCTAAGGAAAAAAATGATCGAATTACAATAGCAAAAAAAAATGTGTTCTTCTTTAAAAACAAAAACAAAAAAAAAGCCAAAACCCAGAAAATGTGTGTCAATAGGATTCTTTTTGTTGTTTTCAATTTGCTTAAATAGCTTCTGTGGTTGACCACAACCAAGACATCAATTACAAGAAAGATAAAATTTCGTTGGGATAAATGAAGCAATCATTGCTTCTCTTAGTGCTAGTACTTCAGTCTGTCTTCTGTTGAATCAAAAGCAGCATACAGCATTTGTTGACAATTGAAGACTTAACTTTATGATCAAATAAACTCATCAAATAAGTCATGGGATAACATGATGGTAGCAAGGGTTTAAATAGCCCAGTGTCTGGAGTTTGAAATGAGAAACTTCAACGGTTGTGTTCATTCTTGTTTAAAACTTACCTCTGGGATTTTAAAACAAGTGTGTGAGTCTCTGTCAGTGAAATATCAAGCTCTATGACTTTAGTAAGATGTTGAAATAACTAGCTTTAACTAGAAATATAAAAATATTGCCCAAGGCATTTAGGGCTGTGTTGAGGAGCGCTTGGTTTGGTGTAACTAAGTGTATCTCCATTTATCTGCAGCACACCATGACACAGTTCATCACTATGACAATAACATCATTGCAAAGACGGTCTTAGAAAGTTGTGGCTGTGCATATATATTCAATTTTGATGTATCCTGAAGAACTAGGGAAGAGGTAAGCACAGCTGCATAATCAGCAGTGACAGAGATCAGGATCAGATACCTTCACCATGGACTGAAAGGCAGAGATGCTGTTCATGGATCATCATTTGGCAGATGGGGAAGAAAAGGACATGAAAACATGCCGTTCTGGGTAAAGCAGAGCCAGGAAAGGGGCTACCTTAGCCCTCAAAACAGCTTTTCCATTGAGATCTCTATGAATAAATAATTTCAGTTTTTCCACGCCGTTTTGATTTCCAGACTAAAGTCTCAAACTTCTTAGATATTGTAATAGTGCTATTCTAGCACTTCCCATCTCACAGTGCATTTGGATACAGTCTTATTTAATGTAATGAGCAGCTTGTAGTTACTGTGGTGCCATTTCTCCTTTGCAGGCTTCACCTGAGAGGGAAGCTCCAGCCCTAGCACCTAACCTGCTCTATCCACAGCTGGAATTATTACTCAGTCCGCTCAGTGAAAAAGCATACCCTGGCGAAGGCACAAACAAACTTCTGCCAAATAAGCAAGCACTTGTCGGTGTGCCTACAAATATTGTGGTCATAAAGGGTTAATCCTGAATCTTTAACTTAATTTGTGTGTCCAAAACATCCTAGCATGTTGTTATAGAAACCAATTTCAGGCTTTAAATCTTGAATCACAATTATTACCATAGTAACCACCACCGCACACAGGCAGAAAAGAAAAAAGGTGGTTACACAAATATTCCATTTCTATCAAAAAAACCAATTATATTTTCAAGTACATTTATATTGACAAACCCAAGGAAAGTAAGTTAAAAAATTTGCTGAGGCAGAAGTATTGTATAATAGTGTAAGAGTAACAACTGAATAGCATTGCAGTGTTAAAATTTGTTCAGGAAACACCCTAAGACATATATATATATATATATAAAAATAAATAATACCTGTGATTCAAATTACAGAACTGGTTATTAAATTAATGTTTTCATTTCATTATTCTCCAAACATTTCTGCAAGCTCACACTGATCTGGTGCTGCTCCCCAAGAATGAAGGCGGTTACTCTTGGCTGTCATTTTCCTTTGCTCTCTTTTGCCTTTGTGCCACCCCAGACTTCCTTAACCTTTGAGCACTTTTCAGCAGCCACAGTCCTTACAGCAGTGCCGACTGGTTATCCTAAACGCAGCAACAATTTGACAGGCTTTCCCACAACGCAGCCATGCAATGGCTGTTTATCGTGTTGCGGTGAGGTGTGCTAGTTCCAATACACTTGCCTGGCGTGCACGCACACACGGCTGCCTTGCAGCCAGCGCAAAGTGCTAGAGAAAAGAGGAGAGCGGGGTGAAGCTCAGTGTCCTGTGAGGTGTGCTGTCAGCAGTGGAAAAATAAGCATCTCAAAAATGAGGTAAATATTTTCTTTACTTCTGAAAGTAAATCTTATTTGGTTCTTGCTTTCCTTTGGATCATACCCCAGTGTCTGTGCTGGGAACAGAAGCAGAATCAGGCCTGGGAGCCCCACAGGGCTTCTACAGATTGAATTTGGAGGATTTTTAGTTCAATTGGACTTCAGCAATGCAGACTGGTTTCTAATGTGAATAAAAGAGTTTATCCACTGCTGCTTTACCTTTACATTTAAGACTACAGCACTGCTGTCTAAGTTGATAGTGCATAGTGATCACTGTACTTTTACTATGCACAAGATAGTTTTATTTGTGTAAGATGCAGTGCGGTGGATGAAGAGACAGGACGCTGCTTGATGCAAGCAAGATGTCGATTTATTGTACACAATCACGAGTTTATATACGTTTTCAGGAGCTGCGCGCTTTAAACAGATTGGTTCTTTAAGCTAAGCGTTACATACTAGGCCATCCCTGATTGGTTAACTACAAACAAAGGACACTTTAAGTAAGATTTTACAGTCATCAATTAACAGCAAGGTGTTACTTCTCCTTGGTGTCATCTGTTCCTCACTCCCTTATCTTTTCTCGGCCTGACCCACCCTGTTGATTGTTATCTATTCACCCTCCTTGTCCTCCCAGGGTTTGTGGCCTACAAGCCCGAGCACATTCCCCTCAGCTAACTGATTGGTACTTATGGCCCTGATTTCCAGGCCCCCTCCTGCAATGCAGGACAGTGGCTGATAAGGCCCAGAAGGCAGCTGGTACCCATTACAGTCAATGATGCAGACACTGATGTAGAAACCAAACTGACTTCTGCTGTGCAATCCCTGTATACAGGGATCCTTGTATATAGGGTATACTGTGCTACTGTATATGCTT
Source organism: Falco peregrinus (assembly GCF_023634155.1). Taxonomy (NCBI): domain Eukaryota; kingdom Metazoa; phylum Chordata; class Aves; order Falconiformes; family Falconidae; genus Falco; species Falco peregrinus. The sequence continues at coordinate 1,546,962 of NC_073730.1, forward strand.
CATCTGAACATAACTTTCCTCATAAGTGGTTTCATGACATGTCTCCACATTCTTATCTTCTAAGTTTGCAGAAGAATAAAGACGTGAGCGTAATGTGGTGTTCCTTCTCCCTTTAGAAGTATTGACATTTCTTTTTCATTTAATTCACACAGCAGAATTTATTCTTAATCCTACAGAACAGGATTTCTCCGTACAGGCACATGGGAGATAAATAGGCAGGTGAGCAACAACCGTGATACACAGTGGTAGGAACCTGGGGGCCAGCTTCAGGTTTTTTATTCTATCAGCTCTTCAGAGGCAAAGAACATTGAAAATTTGTTGTGCTCAAAATCTGAAACAGATTTATTTAGGTAATAAATGTGATTGCTTATAGGAAAGTTTTGGTGATTCTGCAGGTTAAATGCCTTTGTCCCAAGGATTCAGTCAATACCTTTCCTGCCTGCACTGCTCTTAGGGCTTCATTAAAGCTGGGGACATCCTCAGTATATAACTCAGGATACAGAGCCGTGTGTGTAAAGATCTGTCCTGTGAGACAAAAGGTTTTGCAGAAATAGAGAAATAAAAAGAGGCATCCTAGGTGAATTAGTTAGCAGTGTGAATTATGTCTTCTACTTTATCCTGTATTGCTTGCCCTTAGTGAAGTTCTCAGCATGCCTAGATGAACTTCTTTGGATGGGTGGATTTGTAATACTTTTGTGAAAGGTGTTGCTCCTGCCTTGCTCCCAAGAGGTACAAGCATGGCAGCATCAAGCCTTTTAAAATTAATGGAAGCATAATCTGGCATTCCAAAACCTGATATCAGAGCCTGGTGAGGGGTCCAAGTGGTGCTGGGGAAGTGGAAAAAACTGAAAGCAATGCTGTCAGTTGGAAAGATACTGCTTGTGTTCACAACTATGCTAAGGAGGAAGGCTCAACTAAAATGTACACCTTGGAAGCAGACACCTGGCAAAATGAAGAAAATGGTGCCAGAGATGAAAAGGGTTGCAGAACGACCAAAGTGTGGTCTCGCTTCTTCTCTGCATCAGTGGGGGGGGGGATTTTCAGGAACACAGAGGGAGTAACACAGCATAAAACTGTCAGTTAGTGAGTTTGGGTGAAATCCAGTTGCTCCTGGTTCTGTTTGAATTTCAAATAGTGGAAAATAGGGAGCAAAGGAGCTGTTGCCTCTCGAAGAGGCCAGATCTCACCCTGAGAGACACAAGGTCTCACAGCTTCCCTGGCGTCTGGCAAGTTTATGGCACTTTGGCTTTGTGTAAGACAGAGGGTCCCAGCTCCCATTGAGCTCCTGGCTCCCACTGAATTCAGCCTCAGGCAAGGAGCTGGGGCTTGGCTGAACTGGGAGATGCTGCCCCTCATGCAGACCAGCTACCACTGACTTGCAGCATTGAAATTTCATTTAGGTCAGAACATGCAAGCAGCCACGCTACCACTGTGCTCAGCTGCTAACATGGGAAAGAAAAAGTAGTCAGAAATGCTGCCAACTGCTGCTAAATCTTTTAATCTACAGAGTTTAGGGTACAGGGGCTAAAAATTGAGTCCAAAATTGACTTCAGGTCCAAATTCTGTGTCCATGTGTTGTTTCCTTCTGAAAGCTGTTAGAAGGCATCCTCTTCAGTCTCCTTTATCTGTGGTTCTGCCCTCTACTTCATTACCTGTCCTTTTCATAATACAAGAACAGCATACAGCAGTGATTCCAATATACAATAGCATATGAAGGTGCTGTGATTTTAAAGCAGCCTTAAATGTCTGAAACATTGACCCAAGTGCGATTTCTTTCTGTGAGCGAAAACTGAACAGGTTTAAAGCCCTGATTGTTAGAAATGCATCACACCAACCTGTAACATGAGGCAAGAATTTCTTTTCTGATGAGGGATATTTTTTACCTCCACTTTGCAGGTCACAGACTTCAGAAAATTAGATTTTTCCCCTCTGTAAGTCATGCTTAAATTTTGGCTGCAAGAAAACGTGTATATATGCTCATTGGTCAAACATACTATACTAGTAAATAACAGGGAAAATGTTATTGTCAGGTGTGGTGTATCACACAGCCTTTATGTTCACAGCCAGGTTTTGATGACTCCCAGTTCAACATAGTCTCCATAAGCACTTGTTTTTATGGCATTTGGATAACCAGAAATCCCTTCAAGGCAAATCATATCAGATGCACCATATCCCTTCTGCACAGCAAAATCTCTAGCAACAAAATGCATGTTCATAAAATGATGTTTTCTAACATATTAGGATGGGGGCAAAATCTATGACAAAACACATAAGGGTTTTTATAGAACTATTCTTTTTCCCAGCTGGCTTACTATGCTCTGCTTTGAGGTCTGTAAGGAAATGAATGTTTTAAAGTTTCTAGGTGCAAAGATGTGTACTGATGTGTGCAGATGTTGAGATTGCCTCCAGTAGGTTCTCAGTAACACAGCTGAGAACTAAATGTTGCTGAAGCCAACAAAATGCAGCAGAACAGCAAGATCAGCTCCAGCTTCAGACTAGCATCACACTAATATCCATAGCCACCAGAGTGCATGCTGTCCCTCCAGGCTTGCTGAATGCATAGTCCTTTTCTCACACAATTTCAGTTTCATACTATGTAACAGTACTCTCATATCAAAATCATGCTGCTGCTTCTCCTGTCTCCCCAGACTGAAAAAATAATCAGCCCTGTGGCAGATCAGCATTATGTTGCTGGAAATACAGTGCACGGTAATTTAAATGCCACAGAAATCAGAAGAAAGCTTCAGTGTGGCTACAATGCACAGTGAGTGCAGAGAAAGCAAGGTCATTCTTTTCCAATGTGAACTTTGTAGAAGAGTTCACATTCCAGGCCTTTCTGTTATTTACTAAATTATTTTCAATAGAAATCACCTACAATTAGCTCTGCTTGAGCTAATTACTAATTGGGATTTAGAGGCTGCTTGGGGAAAGTCGCAGTTCGTGTACTTTGGGACAGGCTAGAGCCTAACGGGGAACTGGCACAAGCAGTTTCAGTCCGCTCTCCTGCTGGCAGCTACCGACAGAGCCGAGGGCATCACATCGAGATTGGTGAAGAACAAAGGATGTGACCATGGTCTGCACAAATTGCCCTCACTGACCTCATACAGATAAAAATCAGCCACAGGCCCAATGGAAGGATGCTATATTGTGAACTTTTACAGAGGGTTAGTCTTTTGAATGCTAGTTTCATCTAACACTGAAGTTCTGTCATGGTCATGGTTCTGACACAAAGTCTGCAGTAGCTTTCCTGACCTCCAAACAGACTGTATTGTAGCATTCTAAAAAATCTACTCACTTGTAACAGAGGAAGAATTAGTTTGTTTCATGGTTTTACAACATTTTATTTTCAGAGTAAGCTCAGAAGCAGATCCTAATAACACTCTAAGCTACATGATGTGAAATTACAAGTCTCAGTCCACAGACCACCATAGTTTCCTCTCCCCTGATTCAAAGAACTGTTTGCTGATTAATAGCAAAGCTCTGTGTCCACCACCAACACAACATATAGCCTGGAGAGTTGCTGTTCCACCTCTCCCTAACAGCCACCACTCCCTGCTTGTCCATACTACAACCCTAGAGAGGACTGGCCAAGCTCTGGCTCAATAACACCCCAGAAGTCACTTGTATCCAAAGGCAATGCAGTGTAACCAAATGAAAGAAGGAAAGTTAAACAAAAGCCAAGAGAATAGCAGCTGCAGGTCACCTTGCCTTCTGTCATATGAAAACTTGGACTGAACTGAGTTTGTGGGATAATAGAAACTATTTTTCTGAGAATTGTTCATGAATTTTTGAAGGTTGCTAGGAAAATCAGAATTCTTACTGTACTGGTATCTACAAAGAATTCCTCAGTTTGACATTTACCATTCTGTTCAGATAAGGAGCTGGCTATATCACATGGTTATTTGTGCAGCTCATTTGGCTGCCTTTCGCTTTGCAGCAGAACACGATGACTCGTCTGTGTAGTGGTGACCACAGCAGAGTGCACTGAGCTTGGGACACTGTCAGGCCAGAGGGGGCTTGTAGATCTCCTGCTCTCACCCATCCTGGCATGTTTTTATCTCATAGCACTTGTCTGGCTGGCTGAGTCACTTGATGACTTTCTCAGAGGGTTCAAAGCTGTATGTGTCACACTAGTCCATATGCTCTACTGCGGTGACTTTTCCTTCCTTGTCTCCTACATAACAATAACAGAAAAAAACCTTTGAGCTATGATGTATTCACAAACCCCTTTTTATGCCTGATTTTTTTAAACTTTAACAAATACTCAGTTCAATAATGCGATACATCATCCCTAGAAGTCCAGATCATTTAGCAGTATAGCCATAGCCAAAGCTGTTTCTAAGGCAGCTTATGTCTCTACAACACCAAAGTCTGTTCTAACGCAAAGTACCAGGAGCCTTTCCTCACAGAAAAGCAGGATGTTGGACTGACCTTCTATCCCAGACTTCACTTGAGGTGATGGATCACAAGCTCATCTTTTGGGGTTTTTTTGTGGTTGTCCACAACTCAGGTACAGGATTTTATTGAAACTTGTTGCGTGTCGGGCACAGAGTATGTCCCCTCTCCTGCGTATTTGGCTGCCAGGGCTGACCAGGACCAGACAGCTCCATGGCTTTAGGAATTCTCAGCAGGGACCTGCCCCTCCTTTGCTTGGAAGCTACTTTTAAGTCCAGGCTCTCACCCCTGGTATCTGCTTGGCCATGTGTTCCACTGATCCAGTCCTGGACCCTGACCTGGGCTTGACCTCACTATGGATGTGCCTGGTGGTCGCTGGACCACAGCTTAACCCTGGTTACTGTGCCCCAGAACTGATTTTGATCCTGCCTGATTGACTGCAGCATCACTACAGACTTGTCTGGCAACCACTGGACTGTGGCTGACCCCAGCTGCCATCACCTGCTCTGCCTGCCTTGCTCAGGTCCACTAGGGCTGATCTCTTCAAGGTACAGCCACTGCCCTGACTGCTCTGCTGTCATACTTGGCTCCTAGCTTCCCTTCCCTTGCAGAGCAGCCCACACCTGTGGCTCCCTGGCTGTGCCTTTCAGATTGAACTGGTTTTGTTCACTTAATATAATAAAATCTCAAACTCCAAAACTATGTGTGCCAGACATGGAAATGAAGAATATGTTTTTTGAGGGTTTTTTTAAGTGTTACACTGAAGTATTAGTGCTTTCAAAGAACTTTCCATGCTCAAAGCAGTGTGCAAGAATCCTACGGTTCGGGAGAATTACATCAACTACTCGCCTGAGCCATGCAGAGTCAGAGATCTTGCAGGGAATCTCTTGGTTTCGCAGCACCAATCCCAGTCTCCAGTGTGCATGTCTCCTTTGAGAAGGAGTGACCCGAAGGAAGAGCAAGAGTAGGTATTGAAAACTCACTCTGTAATTAGGAATGTCTTTCTCTGAGACCTTTGTAAGGTGCTTCATTGTAGAAATAAAGCAAAAGCAGAATATTCACCATCATCAGGGTATGCCCAGGAGCCTTCCTTGGGGAACACACTAAGTAATAATTCTCTTGTATTAGAGGATTATCACTAAAAGTCAAATTGTTTCTGTAAGCCTAATGTGGTGATGTGTTTTATAGCCAAAACACCTGCCACTAGGGCACGGAATATCTGTTACGAATGAAGAGGTTTCCAGCAAGCTTTCACCAAAATTAGATCAGCAAGGCTTTTGCCAGTAAAATAGTACAAAATATAAAAACAGGAGCAAATAAACACTATCCAGTAGCAATCAGTATATTGGTCTCCTTTCTTGGAGTTGTTTTTATTTTTTTTAAAAATTGTTCTATTTCCCTGTTAATATTCTCCTTTATTTCCTCTGTTTATTTAATTTGTGTAAGAGGTAGATCTCACTCCTTGTCTCCTTCCCTTCCTAATTCTCACTTTTACGTCTTCGATTTTTTCCATGCATTCTTCTTTTCTTCCTCTGAGGCCTGATCCAAAGCAGAGTTGGATTTACAGGGCAGCAAAGGGAAGTCACAGTAACTTTGTATGGCTGGTAGGTGAGTCTGCAGTAATTGTAGCCCCAGGACACAAGGTCACTCCTGGCACCAGCTTGACAGGGTAACACAGATGCCTCTGGAGCTGTGAAGCGCTCACACTCCACAAAATGATCCAGAGAACAATAAAGATACTCTGGCCTGCTATTCCCCTGGAGTTAAGCTTTAGCCATCCCTGTTGTGGTGACAGTAGAGTTTGTGTCAACAAATCTGCTCTGAAGACACAGGGAGAACTCAGGATGTTGGTGCTGTAGTAGCTGGGGAGTGGAAGATAAGATTAGCAAGCAAGAGAAATAAAGCCTCCACAGCTTGACACCGAGAAGCTTTCTCTATCTGAAGAAACTTTGGTGCCATACAATGATGAAAAAACAGAAAGAATACCAGAAAGAGACCTTCCTCACAATGATACTTGTCTAGACTTACCAGTACAGACTACATATAGGGCAGCATGCCGACCCTGCTTTGTATTAAACTATGCTATATAAATAATGAGATCTGTGCAATACTAAAAGTCTGACCAGGAAAAAAATAAGATTTGATGGCAATAATGAATACATGATAAATATCTAGTGCCTATCTTGCTGGGAGCATTTTTTGCAGAGAGCTCTATGGCAGGGCTTGTTTTATGATCCCACAGGGCATCATACAACACACTGTGCTGAGAGACTGCAGAACAGATTGGGAGGTAATTCTCAGTACTTAATACCTGGGGATTCTCAAAAGCAATTTTCTCTTAGGATCACATTTCCTTTGATCATTGGGATTATTAATTATAGATAGCCTTGAACAGAACCAGGCATTGTTATTGTACTACTCAAACAGTGTCTCATTTAAAAGGAATAAAATATCTTACTTAATTAGAGGTTCAGCTGTGGTGTCTTTTCAAGATACTTTGTAATTGATTTGACTGTGGTAACCTACTGTAACATATATTCTATTAATAATCAAGAGAGCCTGTAGGCATAACAACATAGGAAAGAAGTGCCAAAATGTTTGTTATTCAGCTTGCTAGGGCACTTGGAGTATAACTGTCCAATATAGCATTTAGACTATGGATTATCATCTATAGCCCAAAAGCAGTTACACTTCTGTGGAGCCCCCTCCTTTGTGCCATTTTTCTTGATTGGATCCAGCCCATGATTTATCAAGTGATGTCAGGCAGATGCATTTAAAGCTTAATTTTCTCTCTGGATAAATGGAAGCACATTGTTTCTGGTAATAATTCTTTTGGCTAATTTTGCCTCTGTTCAGTTTTTGTCTTACCAGTGCTTTAGTTAATGTGAAAGAACATACAAAATTAGCCACAAAATTAATCAGATGAGCATGAGTTTGTACATGTGCATGCTCGATTTACCCTTAGCATCATGTGTTCATTATTAGATATGTTGATTCATTCTTGTCACCAACAAATTACATTTGTTGACTGAGAGAGGTTTATTTCTGCAAGTTCTGGTGCCACAAAAAGCTTTTACTAACATTTTCTTCACCGTGCAATCTTAACTATATGTGCTAGAGACATATGCAGGAACTACTGTATTTTCCATGTATTGCATTCACGGATTACATCTGAAAAAGCAGAAATTAGCTCCCCAGCAATGTGAGTCAGACTCCTGTTGGGGTGGATATACAGAGCCAGGTGCAGAGCCATCAGCACTACAAATTAGCACCTCTAACCCCTTGCCCTTCCATGGCTCCTTGTGACCTAATGGGGCTGAAGAAGGGGTGGGCTGAGGTTTCTTGCAGCTCTGGAGCCCAAGTCTGTGCCACATCATTTGGGTGTCTGCTGCCAGCCTAGTCCTGCAGTCTAGGAGATCCTGGTGAAGCGCCTGCACTCTGTGGGGAGAGGTTCAGTGCCTGGCCACCAGCCCTGCTGTCCTTAGGGTCTCTGAGGAAGGCCTGGGGCTTGGCAGCAAAGGGAACAAGCTTCAGGCTGTCTTCCTTCCCTAATTAACTTAGGGGGAAGAAAGCCAACTGGCAGTAACGGAGCAAGAGCAGGACAAGTATGCTCCTTCTGGAGAACTAGTGCTTGTCTGATCTGCAGGGACCACTACATATCACCTGTGGAGCAGCGTAGTCTGCCCTACTGATGAGCTCTGTTCTGCTGTGTGATGGATGCACTTTCATTATGCTTTTCAGGTAAGATTGTATGCATGCAAATGTAATATAAAGTAGTTTCTAAAAGTATTTTTTGTAACACCTAGGTATTCTTGTAAGTACCAAGAATCTGGATTAGCATCAAAACTGCATATATGCAGGCACATCTTTTTGGGGAGGGGTGGAGAACAAAACAACACAACAACAACAAAAAAAACCCCAACCAAACCCCACCCACCCAACCAAAACCCCTAACCCTCTATATGGTTCCTGATGATCAGAATTTCAGAATTCCTACTCAAATCAGTAACAATGTGATTCAGCAATCTGCCAAAAAAAGCTTAACTTGTCAAGTACATGCATGGTCTGAGCAATTCAGTGTGTCCCTACTATCCCAAAACAGTTAAGAAGTTGCTTGGAACTTTAATTCAATAGAGGAACACTTAACAGTTCCCAAACTTACCCCACTTGTGCTGCATTTTTTGCCTGTTACCACAATACTCATAATTTGTTTGATTGATCGCTCGGAAGTGATGCTTTCTTTCTAGGCTACTCTTTTCCGAGTTGTGAACCAATAAAACAAAATTTTATGTTATTATTAGCAAAGGGAAGTACCAATTCAGTTAATCTGTTGAAATATTCTTCCTTGTCTGCCCCCTTTCTCTCCTGGCTGCTCCCCAAAGGGATCCCAGTTCACATGGCATACTTAGGAGAAAGTGTAGCTAGAGATGCCCTAGAGGCAGCATGTCACAGTAATCCAGCGTGCCCCCCTCCCCAGGAGGTGGGCCAAAGTAGCTGTTGTAAAAGACCTGAACTCATGACAGTAAGAGGGATTGTCATTTAGGAATGGCTGAATTTCAGGTACAGAATCCCTAACTGTCAGCGACTTCTCTGAAATGGCTTTTGCCACCCTTGGCTGAAGTTTTTATAAAGCAGTTTTTAATAAAACCTCACTAGGAATATGGCTTTGAAAAAGAAAGATCTTGTTTTCACTGGTCTGTAATTCTTTGCAGTTCCTTAACAATTTTCATAACACTTCTGTTTTCTTCTCTGCATTGTCATGGCTGTTTGATGCGGTGATTGAGTTTTCATAACTGTCAGAACAGTGTCAAGCCAATGTGAAGACAGTGTCAAGGCAAGTATAGAAAGGTGACATTGTGAAGGAGGGAAAGAGAAAAGAGCTGTCAGTACTCAGAGTGCTCCATAGAGAAAATATTTCAGTGATGAAACCATTGTCATCATGCACTAAGCAAGACAGAGAGAATAAAGTGGAGATATTTAAGTCACTGCACTATGAACATGTCCAGATGACAACTTGGACTTAAGAAGGACTTAAAAAAGCAATTTGCAAGGCTGCCTTTCCTCCCTAACTCTTGTCCCATATTATCTTCTAGACATTGTTCCAGTCCCTAATATCCTATCAATAGGGCATCATTCTGATCTAAGCTTCTGGCATACTAATTCGTAACAAGAACATTTCTGAGAAAGTCAAACGGGGATTCAGAAATCTGGGGGTTTTTTCCTCTGTCTAAACAGTATACCTTAGCATGGAAAGAGATTCCACTACCCACCTACAGGAAGGTGGAGGGGTTTTCCCACTTGATGTAATTCCAAGATACATTCTTGGATGTCATGAGCGATGACCTCTGCTTGTGGCACACCATGATTGTGGCAACAGTCTAGAGCGGGATGCATTTAGAGTTCAGTGCTGCAAGGTGCTGAGTATCCTGCTCCCAAGTCAGTGCAGAATTAAGGCACATATTGAATTCAGCCCCACAGTGTGTTTATTTTTTCTGAAATATCCTTGGAAAGGAGGCACGTTCTCACAAGGGCAAATAAGGGACAGACATACATTTCATATGGCACTAAATTCTGGCACCAAAGCTCTGTATTTCTGCTCTGCTGAAGGCTCGTGCAGAGTGAGTCTTTAAAGCAGTTTCTAGGATTTAAAATTAAGCATTGGTCTTGCAGCAAGTCTGTGAATTTGCTCTTTGTGCATGTATGCTGTGCTTTCCTCCTCAGCCTTCAGGAGGTAAGAATGATGGATTGTCCTACTATTTCTGTTCTGTTACTGAACATCAAGGTAATCAGATATAAAAGTTTGGATGTGTTGGTCAATATCGTTGCAATTATGGAAAAATAAACACCCCACTGCTAGTGACTTCTAAATGACTTCATAAATGCCACTGAAGAGGTTTAAGAAAAATGAACTCCTAATTTATGCAGGGCAAAGATCAGAAAGGCAAAAGCCCAGCTAGAACTCAGGCTGGCCACTGCCATAAAAGATAACAAAAAATGTTTTTAGAAATACATTAGAAACAAAAGTAGGGCCAAGGATAACCTGCTTGCTTTGCTGCATGCAGCGGGGAACATGGCCACAAAGGATGAGGAAAAGGCTGACATACTTAATGCTTTTTTTGCCTCAATCTTTAGTAGTCAGATCAGCTTCCCTCTGGGGGAGGCTTCCGGCCCCCTGTGCTGGAAGACAGGGATGAGGAGGAGCAGAATGAGGTCCCCACAGTCCAGGAGGAAACGGTTAGTGACCTAATGCTCCATTTAGATGTGCACTAGTCTATAGGGCTGGATGGATCCACACGAGGGTACTGAGGGAGCCAAGCCTCCCTCCATCATTTATCAACAATCCTGGCAAACTGGGGAGGTCCCAGAAGACTGGAGGTTAGCCAATGTGATGCCCATCTACAAGAAGGGCAGGAAGGAGGATCCAGGGAACTACAGGTCTGTCGGTCTGACCTAAGTGCCAGGGAAGGTTATGGAGCAGATCATCCTGAGTGCTATCACACGGCACCTGCAGGACAACCGGGGAATCAGGCCCAGCCAGCATGACGAGCCTGATCTTCTACAACTACAACAAGGTGACCCGCCTAGTGGATGTGGGAAAGGCTGTGGATGTTGTCTACCTGGACCTTAGTAAAGCCTTTGGCACCATCTCCCACAGCATTCTCTTGGAGAAACTGGCTGCTCCTGGCTTGGACGGGTGTGCTCTGTGCTGGGTTAAAAGCTGCTGGAGGGCTGAGCCCAGAGAGCGGTGGTGAAAGGAGTTAAATCCCACTGGCAGCCATTCAAGAGCGGTGTGCCCCAGGGCTCCGTACTGGGGACAGTCCTGTTCAATATCTTTATTGACAATCTGGAGGAGGGGACCGAGTGCACCCTCAGTGAGTTTGCAGAGGACACCAAGCTGGGGGGGAGTGCTGATCTGCTGGAGGTCAGGCTGGCTCTGCAGGGGGGTCTGGGCAGGCTGGCTCTGCAGGGGGGTTGGACTGATGGGCTGAGGCCAGCTGTATGAGGTTCAACAAGGCCCAGTGCTGGGTCCTGCACTTGGGGCACAACAGCCCCACACAACGCTACAGGCTGGGGGAGGGGCGGCTGGAAAGCTGCCTGGCCAAAAAGGACCTGAGCTTGTTGATCAACAGCCACCTGAACAGGAGCCAGCAGTGTGCCCAGGTGGCCAAGCAGCCCGACAGCACCCTGGCTTGTACCAGACACAGTGTGGCCAGCAGGGCTGGGGAAGCGATAGTCCCCCAGTACGCAGCACTGGTGAGGCCGCACCTGGAATCCTGTGGCTGGTTCTGGGCCCCTCACTGCAGGAGGGACACTGAGGGGCTGGAGCGTGTCCAGGGAAGGGCAACGAGGCTGGGGAAGGGGCTGGAGCACAAGGTCTGTGAGGAGCAGCTGAGGGAACTGGGGGCGTTTAGTCTGGAGAAGAGAGGATCTTGCTGCTCTCCGCAGCTCCCTCGCAGGAGGCTGTAGGCAGGTGGGGGTTGGTCTTTCCCAGATAACAAGCAACAAGACAAGAGGAAACAGCCTCCGGTTGTGCCAGGGGAGGTTTAGATCGGATATTAGGAAAAATGTCTTCACAGACAGGGAGGTGATGCATTGGAACAGGCTGCCCAGGGAGGCGGTGGAATCACCATCCCTGGAGGTGTTTAAAAACATGTGTAGCTGCAGTGCTTAGGGATGTGCTTTAGTGATGGATTTGCCAGCCCTGGGTTAATGGTTGGACTGGATCTCAAAGGTCTTTTCCATCCTAAATGATTCTAAATAGTTGACAGGAAATAACATACCATAAACTCCTCAAAATACTTCAGGGGTAGTATTTTCAGATACAAGAATCAGTTATTAACTATTTGAAATAGAAAAGGCTAAGTATTTTCTATATATTGCATTCACATTTATGATCATTTAGTTTGAGTAAGTTGACTAGTTAACATATTTTCCTACTTGTTGCCTATGAAAGAACTGAAAATAACCATAGAAATACTTGCTATCCTCTCTTTATCCTATTCCTGTATTATGCCTATTTGCAATTTATGACAACATTGAATTAAAAATCATAAAACTTGGGTGACTTTTTCAGATGAACTGAAAATTTTATCCATAGGTGCAGCAGCAGTGCTCTAAGCAAGCTGTTTAAGCTGACTGTAGTCTCAGTTATATATTGTGGAGTGTTGACTTTTCCTCCTTGCCCAGTTAAGTTTTTCTAACCTGAAAATAGTTTGCTATTCTCAGTCAAGCATCAGCTAGAGAAAAGCGTGCTTCTTGCCTGTGGCTCAGACGCCTCCTCCCATTAGTGCTCACACCTCAGCCATCATGTGCCTCTGGTGATTGCCGGGTCTCACCCGTCCTCACAAAGGGAAATATAGTGGACGGCGAGTCAGTGACTACAAAGACTCTATTTATCCCTTCACAAAAGTGAGCTAGCTAAGAGTTATCAAATAAAAGGAGTGATATGCAAAGTAAATCCTTACAGTTAGCAGTGGAAATCACAGATACAAAGACTGCCTACCTTAGTTGTAAGAATGAATAAATGCTAAATGATTTTATCTTTTAAAAAATAATACTTGCCATATTATGGATTTCTCGGACTCAGCAAAAATCTGGAAAAATTTGTGCCCCCTACCCCCAATAAATAAATCTATTTATTTGTGTGTATAACACGAAGTAAGAAACACAAGATCTGAATTTAGTGGTTTGAACAGGAAGATAAATTGGATTGTATTCACAGCTCTCTCACTGCAAGCGAGATACTCACCTTGCCCTTCTCCAGCTCAGCATTCTCGTCTGTAAAATACCGGCTTGCAGGCTGTGAGTTTGATCTGCTTACGTTTTGTGAAACATGCAATACACCTCACGATGGAAAAGCTGAAAGTATTTTTATGGAAAAAAAAGTTCTCTGCTCATTTTCAAGGAAGAGGGAGAACCTAAAAGGAGCCTGTTCCTCCACACTGGCACAACTGCCAGGTTTGGGCACAATCACACCTTTAACAGAACTTTAAAGTCAATAAAAGTATTTGCGTCTCTAAACTGATATCTAAACTTAAACTCAATGTACAAGGGTAACTGCTAGGAGGACAAACGAGTTTTACGAGATGAAATGCTGGACTGACCTTGAACATGAAAGCAAAGCCCTCACTATTAGCACAGAAGAACGTTAGATTCCAAGACTTCACTTGAGAAGCAGAGCTAATTAGAGAAGATTAACAGAAGTGAGGCATGTAATAGGTGGAATAGGGCATGACTGCAGTATGAAAGGCTGAATCACTAGACCTCTCCTTGAGGTCAAGGACTTAAAAACACTAGAATTTTTTTTAAGGCAAGTGACAGGTTTTGCAGATGTTCCTGTGGCAGCTGAACATTCGTTACAACATTCAAGCTCAGGTCTGCACATAGGACTTTCCTCTGTGTTAAGACTGTTTTCATCCTTGATATCAAGATACATTTCTGAGCATGGGGTCTTATTCAGGACCATGTCCATGTTCCTACTGCTCTGCAGGGCGTCCTGAAGGGATCAAGTCACCAAGTCTGCACCACAGTGGTAGCACAGTGGTGATTTTAGATTTTTAATTTTTTTATGAAGCTAGTAACTGATTTTTCTGTCCATTTTTTTTTTCAAATGGAGTCTGAAGTATACTTTGCAGACTTTTTCCTCATACTTTCCACCTCCCAATTTTTCCTGTTACTAACCAGCTTCCCACAAACTCTAATGATCTTTTCATTACTGAATGGTAATAACGTTCCAGAACTGGTTGGACAGCACTTCTAATGTACTCCCTAAAGTGACTGCTTTACCAGCACTGTAGTAATGGGCTCAGCTAAACTAAAAATGGCTCATATAATAGACAGGATTGGAAAGTACTTCTGGAAATAATCTAATCCAACCCACTTGCTCAAATCCGTATCAACCAGAGCAGAAAGCTCAGCACCTATTACTTATGATATGTTTACTTCTCAGTGCTTTACATAATTATTTCATAAAAACCTCATTTTCGGGAAGCCAGGTTTACTCTAAGCATGTGTAACCACATGCCTGTGGTCACTACAAGTGTTGGTGCTCATCAGTGAGCGCCGAAAAGAAGCAGTCACCCATGAAGACCTGGAATTCTTTAGGCTGATTCAGAGCTGTGGCATAAGAGATGCGCAGGTTTAAAAAAAGACAGGAAAACTGGTCTCTCAGTTCTCTGGATGTTTGCATTTATGTTAATAAAAGTAAGGAAAGGGTTTGCCTGTTTGTAGAAAAGTTGACTCAGCATGTCTGAAACTGAGGCAGAATTAAACAGCACTGGCAAGTCGTGTGGGTTTCCTCTACAACAACATGTTTCTACACTAGCCTGAAGAAGAACTCAGGATGCAAACACATTTTTTGAGTGCTGCTTCTGTATTACATAAAAATCCCTGTGAAGTGTAATAAGTCTCCATTAGCTTTTAGTAGTAATGAAGAATGCAGTTGCCTCAAGTTTAATTTAAGAGCTAGGGTATAATGGGCAGAGGTCATTGTTGCCAGCCAATCAAATTCTTTAAGATTAAAGAATATAGTCCTACTTCTGGTGCATCCCAAGTATCTCAAAAGGTGTAATTCTCAACCTACTTGAAAAGAAACCACTCTTAATTACAACCACAGACTTCCTGGTTGCATAAAGCAAAGCCATGCTGGTCCTGACTGGACATAGCACAGCAGCATGTTCACTGAAATGAGTGGATTTACAAAGTTGAACTAGAATAAACAAAACTGAAATCAACTTTGCGGAGCGCTACTTGTAGACTATTGAAAGTACCTACAGCACATCTGTATCTTACTGCAGCAAACCTGCTGTCGGCTTGGAGATGACGGCTTGGGGGTACAGCAGGCCCACTGTAAGCATTATTACTCAGTCACTGGGCAGTGAGAATGCTTACAGAGATCTGTGGGAACAGAAATTTGTTCACATGAGTCTGTGTACTAGTGGGCACTTCCCTAAACAAAATGCAAAATGTGTAAGAATGTGAAGAAGTGTTCACTGCTTTTAGGCTATGGTAGAAGTAGATCTGGTTTTGTTCTGCTGAGAGCACAGAACTGGATGCTCTTCCTTTCTTACTTCTTTCCATTGCTTATCAGATCATTAGATCAGTCCGCTGGGAAGACTTTTATCCAGATTCTTCAAAGGTGTTCAGTGTCAATCCTCCCTTCTCCAGTTTAATCCCATGAATGTTTTGTTCCAAACACCTCTCAGTCTTGTTACTTCACTACCATGGTCAGTGGTGGAAGTTCTGAGTTGTCTACTTGTTCTTCAGGGAATCCAGTGTTCTTTGGAAACACCCTTTTGGATGTGAAAATGGCAACTGATTATAGTCACTCTACTCTTGTGCCTTTCAACGAGCTCCAAAATAGGTAGATGTTAGACTAAATTGAATTAGACATTTAAGACATACTCTAGAGAAAACAGAGCAGATAGTTCTTGTTATATCAAGCAGAGAGCGTTTTTACAAGGACTGAGGCTTGCAAATGTTCAGTACCATTAGTAGTGAATAAAGAATTACAAATGTCAGCTGTGTTTAATGTGATAGAAGGGATGGGTTTAGCTAGGAAGTCTGAATTGGTGGGTGCTACAAAATATTGGCCAAATATTTTCTTTTTCCAGTTGCATTGCAGAGGCCCCTATTTGTACTCTGCTGTCATGATATGTCCTGCTCCAAATCCGTAGACAGATAGTGATCAAAGAGGCTTGGATTATCGTTCCTACAAACATATTGTTTGTATTTTCCTGCAGTTTAAGGTAGGAACCAGTGGAATTTTACTTTCAACATTGTTTTCATTTCTGCTTGTTAGATTGAACAGGGACAGGTAGAGCCTACAAGGGCCTTACACATTTCCATCCAATTCAATAGCTCTGATGTAATCTCTGATATAACAGTGTCATCCTCTGGCTTCTTCTCTCACTGTCATTGCTTCTGTTATGCAGCCTCTCTTTGCTTATTTACAAGGTTGGAGCCTTCTGTCTCTGTACGTTATCCATGAGGTTATCAAAGGGGAGGTCAGGGGCTGCTGGAGAAGACCAGGTACAGTTAGGACTTCTTTACACTCTGTTAGACCTCAGCAGTGGTTTTGCCCTTCTTGCAGCTCTTGGAGTCAGCAGACTCAAAGATGAGCTACACACCCTGTGGCCATATCTCGGCCATTGCAATTGAATTGCATCTCATGTGGCCCATAATTAACATTTTCAGAACTCTGTATGTAATTCTCAACTCCCGTTTACTCTTCCAACCCACCAAAATGGGATCACCAGCAGATTGCTGTGGTATATTTAGCATTGCCAACTGGCATTTAGGAAAGAGATCTTGGAAAGATGCCTGTATAAATAACAAGGTATAGGCAGATGGGCGCAGGCAAAACTCCTTTTTGCGTTCTTTGAGCCAGCACAGTGCTAGCACAACTACACCACTTCTGCACCGGAGGTGGCTGATGTCCAAGCAGCAGCAAGGCGACGTGTTAGTTCAGATACCCTCTCAGGAGCTCTCTCACCAGCTGTTACGAGGATGGTGTGTTATACAGCAGGCTTTTGCTGGTAACAGAGCCTGATCTTTTCTTTCAGCTATGTGGACATTTGACTATGTTCACATTCATGGATGGCCAGCCATGGCAGAAGGGAAACAGGAACTGTTTCCCAACAAGGGAAAACAGGAACTGTCAAGGGAAGTGTGACCAAGTAGCTGCCTTTCAGCTGCTCCTCCAGCTCGCCTGGCAGTCTGAACATGAGTCAGAGCAGCTCTGGTCTTAACTGCTTTAGAGGACAGTCAGCCTTTGGTAGTCCCACAACGCAGGAACATAGGGGTACCTCGGGAACCGTCACCGAAGAGACACGTCAGGCCCTTGTGTCGATGCCTGAGTACTTCGGGTTGGGCACTTTGAACAAGTGAAACCTGTCTGCGGACTCCCTGACTAATGCAATTAAAGATGTTTTGTCTGTCTCTATTCAATGAAAGGTTAAGAGAACAGGATTCCAGTATGCTCAGCCTTGGGCAAGCAAGCAAGAGCAGTAAAAAGAAGCAAGGAATTTCTTCCCCCACCCCACCCCCCCTTTCACCCTGAGCATCCACCCAGGCCACAATTACTCAAGCACAGCACTTCCCAGCACCGAAGGATGCACCAGACAAGTGCCCTGATCCTTGGTTGCTGGAGCGGGGACACTGTATGTAATGGGTTAGCAGCCCATGCCCCTTTTCTAGAAATATTTAGCCCCAGAAATATTTTGATTTCTGTCTCTGCTGATAAGATTTCAGGCTGGCAGAAGCTGCCCTAACCCTGAAGCTGCAGCAGCAACTGCAGCGTTGCTTTGTTGATGCCTGGAGAGGAACGCGTTGTGCTCAGCCTGGAGGAGACCTTTAGAGCTCCAGTGGCAGCTGCGTGGTGTGTGTCACCGCCTGTCAGGCTGCTGCAGAGAAGCATTGTCAGTTGGGGTATTTGTCAAAAGATGGAAGCAATTTCCTGTTGGCTCATTTTATGGGTGAATAAAATATAATCAATATAAAGTAAACATAAGAATCTCATTGGAGAAAGGTTTATCTGGGTTGGGTTTGTGGGGTTTTTTTTTTGCTATTTGCTGGTGTGAGAGGGCTTTCATACGAATGGCTGAGGAAACAGAAAAGTACAGTGAGAATTGATGAAACATGTCAGTCTCTAAAACCAACAAATTAATCTGTAATATCAATCTAGAAAATGATATGTATCATTTATCTACTTGCTGCTTACTCTCTGTGACTCTAGATGAGTCAATTAGGTTTAAAGGCTTCCCTTAGAAAATGTAAATATCAGGACCTTTTTTCCTTTTTGGACCACCACAAAGAGAATAATCAAGGTTGCCTAGAGACTGAGGCATTATTTTCTTAATGCTGAGGTGTGAATTATAAAACCCCAAAGAGTAGAAGTATCCTTGAGCGGTCTTTGGCTGCAAACCCCTGTAGGCAGGATCAAATGCGCTTAGATTGCTGTTTTTCTAACTTATTTATTAGAGGGAATATGCTGACTATCAGGAGCTAAGGAAAATGGACTAATGCATATCCCTTCATTGCTTGCTAGCTGGCAGAATATATACTTTTTCTTTTAAACATTAATGTTTTATAAATAAGTGATTTTTATTGTCATAAAAAGAAAATGTTAAACTTGTCTTAGATGAAGCATCACAGTGAAGGCTCCTAGAACAATGTTAATTTGTTATAATATGTCCAGAAATGCCACTTAAAAGGGTTTCCTAGAAATTTCCTGATATTTGTTTTGGTGTAGTAGGTTCCTTTTTATATGGAGGGAGAAGCTAGCTGTAAAATTTAGGTTCAGCAAGTAATCCATGTTTTCCATTCCTTTTCAGTTTTTTTTTACCATAAAATTTATACTATTAATAATCCATTCGTTAATATTTTCTTGAATTGTACTGTCAATATATCAAGTATACTCAAATTGCAAGTAAAATATAAGTGACTTGACTCCAAAATCTGGCAATCAAACTGCTTGATCTCTAGCATGGAGGTACTATCTATCCCCATCATAATGAGTGCCTTCAATAGCCAAAGTGCTTATTTAAAGCATAGGACACCAAAAAAGGAAGAGTAGGTACTTGATGTCTCAAAGAATGAGAGTAAACTATTTTCAAACTGACATTAAAGCAACAATTTTGTTAATGCAACCAAGGAGGCTGGGTTCAGGGCTGCCTTTGTTTTGAACAGCAGGTAACCCCCACTGGTGGTGCAGGAGGGACGGGAACCCAGCTGCTGGCCCAGCCCAGAGCTCTGCTGAGCTGCCCTGGAGCCTCGGTGCCAGCGCAGCCCTCGGGCCAGGGAGGGACCTGTGCTCCTTTGGGAGCCCATCGCCGCAGATCCTCACTGATCACCCCCAGGGTGGTGCTGCCTGCCCTTCATCTGTCTAACGCCAGCTGCAAAACAGCAGTCTAGTCGATTTCTGGCAGATATTTATCTAACCTGCTCATTTAAAAGTTCTGATATAGAGATGTAATTATCCTTCAGTTGGGAAAGTTCACTCAAGTCTTCCCTGATGCATGTGGAATCTATTATTCTGCAGAGCCTGCCCTTCCAAAGGTCACGGGGAGCAAGTGATCTCATCATCTTCCTTGATTACCGTTCTCTTTTGTGGAGGTAAAGCTGTAATCACGTCCTCCCTCAGGCTTCTCTTCCCATGACCCTTTCTCACAGGGCATATCTTTCTAAATATCTGCCTATTTTTGCTGTCCCTTTCCAGCATTTTCCCAGTTGCCAGCCTCTCACTCAGAGCAGCACTCAGAACTGGATATAGCCCATGCTGAATAGCAGATTGATTACTCCCCTGCATCTTATGTGTTATTTTCCTGTCAACACATAACAGCAAAATATTTGCCTTTCCATATAACTTTTCAATAGGGAAGTACTCAGTTTGGCCATCAAGATTTGAGCATTCTTTAAACAGTGTTATTTTTTTCCTGAGTTTCCTCCTGCAGAGAGGAAAAGGTGCAGACCGCTGCACAGGGATAGGGCTCTCGCAGTGTCCCGGGTTCATCAAAAGCAACGCAGGGGAAAAAAGCCTGTGCATAGATAGAGATATAAACTTTGGGTGGAGATACCTTTGAAAGGTTTATGTATATACTAAAACATCAGGTTTATGTCCTCTGCTTGTATGACACGCTTTAACATTCCAGCATCGGTTTCTCCAGTACGTTACCACCGACGCTGCACAATATATCAGTGTTTCAAGATGCCTGTGAGGTCTCTGCTGCTGGCTGAGCATGAGTGATAAAACACCCTCCTGTTCAACCTCCTTTCTTTCCCATCAGACTCTTTCATAATAGGTCATTAGTCACAAACAACACCCGCTTATAGAGATTGATCCTTGCTACAGAATTCCCTTTCTGTTTCTCGACTGTGAATACATCATTGTGTTTTATCCTATATTGCCAAAATCAGTGTCATTTGAGGGCTAAATTTTCTTGCATTGTAATTTCTGGATGACTAACAGAGGACATGGGGAAGTGTTTAACCTCCAGAGGTACCTGGTGTCAACGGTTCCCATTTTACGAAGTACGCAGCAGAGAGGTCCTCTGACTGGGCAGTCTTGCTCAGCTATTGCAATGGTAGGTGTAGCACCTTAAGGATGCCTTGTAAGAACTTGCATTGAAAGGCTCAAATACAGGTGGTGTTGGGATGCTCTTAATGTCACTTTTATGCAAATGGATCCACCTTGCAGAAGTTACCTTCTTGTTTAAAAATTATTGTATTACTACTTTCTGTTCCTAGGATTTTGTTTGATTCCAGAGATGGAAATTATATCCATAATAAAATATATAAATGAAAAGGAAAAAAACCCAAACCCAACACCTTTATAATTGGGTCAAGAAGCTGTTGCTTTAAACTCACTTAAGACGAAGGCAAACATCTAAAAGGTATTTCATTTTTGATATAATATAGATGCACTGTGAGACAGCTAGGATGGAGGGAAAGCTGCAGGGTTCCTGGTGCCGGTGCTCAGCCGTTGCTGACCGCCGCTCTGACAGGCTAATGAGGCTCTGCTGAGGTACCAAATCTGCTCTGAACTCAGCAGATGCACATCCTAACAATGCTTTGCTGGAAAGCTACTTGCCTCATCTGAGAGTCCGTGAGGGATGAGCACTAACTATGAGCAAAACCACAGATCTCTTTGTAAGTAGACCTTTATTCCTAACACAGTAATTAAGCAGTAATTAGAAGTTGTGTGAGTAATGGGAATAGTTGCAGGAAATTAAATGTTCTTGTCCATGGGGAAAAATTGCATAGTGCTGACATCTCAGAGGGGCAGAAAAAGGACGCAAGTAAAGCTCAGATATTTTGATCACATTAACAGCAATCCTAGATTAATTTTTATTCTTAATTTATGAACATTTGGGCGAACTATTATGAAGTAAATAGTACTTTTATTCAGCTCTGCTGAAGGATCATGAAGTCATTAAAATGGAGGAAAATAGTTTTGAAATTAAGATTTATTTTTAATGATTTTTTGACAAAAGGAAAAGATAATTTTGCATTAGTGATAGATAATCCATTGTAAAGCTTGTTAAAAAAATAAAAAAAGAGTTGTTGGATTAAGATAAAATATTCTGAACTTGTACGTGACCCTAGACAGAATCAGTTCCAAGA
The DNA here is from genome assembly GCF_023634155.1 of Falco peregrinus. Lineage (NCBI taxonomy): Eukaryota > Metazoa > Chordata > Aves > Falconiformes > Falconidae > Falco > Falco peregrinus. The sequence continues at coordinate 1,568,478 of NC_073730.1, forward strand.
TCAATGCCTAAATAAACCTGTATTTATCATAATTTCCAGTGCTGCTCTTCTTAACTCTCTGCCTGGAGTTATATACTGATATACTGATAACAATTTCTGTTAGACAGTAATATGGCAGCAATTAGTTACCAACGTTGTCCTGGATTTGGAACATGCCTCCTGTCAGCTGCTGTAGGTAATGATCCATGGTCCCTCCCCATACAGAGCTGACTGTCTCTAGATGCCCCCCCAGATTAATCTTACATTAGTTCATTTGGTATATTTTGTGGCAACAAATTATGTTCACAATACGCTACATAAAACCAACCTGTATCGAGGGCTTGCATACAATACTCAGAACCATGGGCACAAGACATAAATGAATTTGCAGCTCTGTACCACTATCTTCTCATTGAGGGAGTGGAGGTGCTACTTCACATACTCGCTTGATTGCAATTTTAGAGAAATCCTCAAACTTCCCCTGTTCACAGAGACTCCCTAGGCAAAAATAACTGGTTCTGTGTAGTCTGATATCTTTGTGTTTTGGGGATTGTAAAAAAAAAAAAAAAAAAAAAAAATAGAGTGCGCAACCTAGAAATTATAAAAAAAGATATATACACTACCATATATAATACTTGATCACCTATGGGTTGGAGAAACTCTTTGGTATAGAAAGTAATGGCCGGCAATGGAAAGATAATTAGTGTATTTTATCTGATTTAATTTTGCCCCACTAGACTAAAATCTACCAGTGTAAACAAACCAGACAGTTCCAACAGAGAAAGAGGCACAAGATAATTAAGAAAAGGAGGCACAGTTTTCTTTTAATTGATTCATAGCTCCATCGGTAAGCCAGTATGGGAAGGGAACAGCCTGGGGAATATGTGTTTTGCAGAGCCCCAGGAGACGTGTAACACAGGAATTTGGGGCTAGATTCTAACCATTTGCCCACACCTTTCCACAGGCTTGCTGTGCTGTAGCGTAGTTGTGGTGATGTCAAAGACAGAATGTATATGAGGATGAAGAGGGCCTGCCAGCAGACAGCCACACCTGCCCCAGCAGCACCCCTTCCCCCCAGGGACAGACAGCAACATCAGAGTAACCTGACTGATGCCTTTGCCCCAAGGCAGGCCAGTGTACAAAGCAGAAGTCATCAAGGGCTCTCCAACAGGCTCCTTTTTCTGTTCCAAGACAGGGCTAAGCCCACAATCTTTTTGGAAATGTAACTTTGCGGGATGAAACTTATACCTGTTCTTTTATTTATCAAGTACATGTAATTCTGAGTGCACATACTCATATTTGTACAGGTGCTGCACCTGCCAGCATCACATATCAGCTGGGGCTCCAGTAGACTAGATTAATTACAAATGGTCTTTCCAAAAGCATTTTATACAATTGAAATAAAACATAATAATCATATATCGTTTGTAGGAAGGCTGTGATTTACAGGTTGAAATGCCCATCACTCTGTACAGTTTGGTGTTAAGTGTTGTTACTGGTGACAATAAAGGTAAAATACCACTTTTAATTATCCAGGAGATTCAAAAGGAACCACAAGGGACAGGACTACATTCTTTAATACCTTAGTCTTCAGCTTTATGGAAGATTTATGTGCAGGCAGAAGACTTTTATTAAAAGTCTAACAACTGAGTGTCGTACAGGAATTAAAGGATAGTATCTCATAATATATTCCAAAGTACCCATGACACGCTATTTTACAAATAAGAGGGCACACAATTATTTTAATAATGTTGAACAACTTTGTATTTGTTTTTAGTTCAGCTATTCATTTTATGCTATATTCAAATATTTTGTGTTCATGTGGCAACATTCCTGAAAAATGCTTTAATTTCATTGGAACTGTTACTAAAAGACCTACTGTCTGTATGGGACACTTCTCAATGCATGCAAACCTCTCTGCGCGTCAGGAAAGTGGACAAGCTGAAAAAATTATATGCAGATATGTTTTTAGAAAGTCTTGGCTTCTAAATACTATTTATTTCCCAAATTATTTAGAATAAATAATTATAAAGAAGGTGTCAATCAGGACCTAAGATTAGAATTATTTGGGGGACGACAAGTCCAGTAAATCGATTTTAAAATTATAATGTCTGATGTAAATTTTATAAATATCAGCAGTCGTCTCTGTTCTGTTTCATTCTCAGGTTTTCTATCTTGGTCTTTCTCAGCTTTAATTTTTAAGTAAGGAAGTAATTTCCGTCTGTCTTCTGCTTCTATTTCTGTGGTATCTGTTCACAGTTATGTTTTTATTAACAGAAATTTTTAGCAGTTTCAAATGGTGTACAAACTTTCTTGAGAGAAAATATCTATCAAGATCATTAAACATGCAGCATCGATAGACACAGATACGGTCCTGAGTCTGAATCTGTAATTATGGCTCCCGCTGTAGCTGCTCCATCCTGGTATATCAATTTCTATCACAGCAATTTGCAACAGCCACAAATCTACCTGAAAAGAGAGTCCTCCAAGACTGAAAAGCCTCTTCCTTGAGACTAGTCATATGACTATAACCCAGGGAAAAGTCAGGCCACCTCTGAAACATCATCCCAGCCAACTGTGCTAAGGCAGAGGCACAAAATGACATACAACTACTTTTCCTTCCTTTGGTATCCTGCAGTGAGCAAAGCTCACTCAAGGTCAAAGCCAAACTTCTGCTTACCTTCTTGTTTTTTAACTGATTCTTGGGGGGCTTTTTTCCTTGTTTACATTCTAGGAATGCTTTTTTTGTCATGTTTTTAATGTGTCCTTTTTAATTTTATAAGCACTTCACTTTTTATTCTCTTTCCCAAAGATTTTAAATTTTGTTCTAATTTGCCTGCCTCACATATAAATGAATTTTTCTTAACTAAACCCATTCCTGTTACTTTCTTTTAATTAGATAGCAGACTCTTGCTCAGAGACTTTCTCGTTCATCCTACAGTATACAGACTTTAAAAAATGCTTTTTGAAAGTGGAAGATTCAGCCTCTCTTTTTTCAGGTTATGTCCTGTGGTAAGTTAATTTAGAAAAAACACTTTGGCTCCCCTGATTCACATCAGTACATCCCCAGGGAAGAAAACTACTAGGATAAAACAATGTTTCTGTGATATTCTGTATTTTTTCCTATATCTTCTTGAAGTATGGGGTTTTTTTTCAGTACTGGTTGATCCAACTGCATCTGTTTGCTTTTCAGTCTTTAATTTATGTTGGGCTGTAAACTGTCCAAGTAACAATTTGAGTGATGCAGCAACAGAAGGTGACCCAGATTACACAACACTGTATGCTAATGCCAAATCTTCTTGTTTAATGGCAGCTGCTCAGAGCTTTGTCTTACTGTGATTCACATTCAACAGACACAAATCAAACAACCTCCTCAGACAGACACACATCCTGCCTGTCTTTCTTTTAAACATGTTCAAGAGCTACTGCTTTTCATACACACATATCAGCCTCACCAGCTGAGGCCATTTAGCCTCCTTGGCTTGTATTTACTCTCAACCATCTGACACAATTATCAAGGAAACCCATTGTGACTTCCAATATTTTGCATACTTCTGTTTATGTGGAAGTTTGCTGAGAATATTGTCTCTATAAAAATAGTTGGACTTTTACACTCCCTCATAATGGAGATATTTAGAACACCAAATATATCGCAGTTGTTTAATAACTGATTTCTTTAGAGGTTGTAATTACAAAAGCTTATATGATAAAGCAATGAGTGCTACTGAAATATATAACATGAACAGCTTTAGCAATGGATAAAGTAGCCTAGATTTTAATCACATAGGTTTAAATTTACTGAATGAATGCTACCAAAATGCAGACTTTAACAGTTTTAACATAATATTTTATTATGGCACTTTCAGTATGGGAAGCAAGGTATTAAAAATGCTTTAATTCCTCATTTAAATAAAAAGTTGAAGCATGAAGACCAGGAAAGCTATCATGCGACGAGTACATACAACTTAGTTTCATGGACCAAATCTTTTTGGCATCTCCATCAAATTTGTAAAGCCTTCTGACAACACAAGCTTCCTGCTAGAGGTGCACGTCTAGCCATCTACCCAGGGGACATGTCAGAACAATAAGAAAAAGCGCAAAGCTTACTTTTTAAATGGATGAGCAGCAAAAAACTGAGGTAGAAGATGAGTAGAGAGTTAATTCTTGAATGAGCCATATTCATCTTGATAGGACATTCTCCACTGAGTTGCCTGTTGTCCAAAGGCTGGTGCTGATCCTCACTGCTTTCTCATCTCTGAAATGAAGGTAATAATGAAGGCACCCAGTCCCCTACCAGCCATCTCTGCCTGTGCCCCTCATCAGCCCGTTCCCTGCAAACATACAGACTTTGATTCAAAAGGCAGTGGTGCTTGTTAAGGTTTTACTTCAGCAGGTCCGAGTGATTTTTCAAACCTGGTGCAGATTTGTCTGCGAGCTGGACTGGAGTCTTCCCCTGGCTCTGGCGCAGAACCGTGCTGGGAGCGGTGCGCTCTGCCTGCCTGGCACTGCGCAGCACATAAGGCACAGCACCCTTAACCTTTCAAACCAAATCACTCATTACCCTTTACTGAACCTCCGTTACATCACACTCCTCCTGATTCACAGCACAAACACTTTATGTTTCTTGCATAAAGTCAGCTAACAAACACTTTCTGTTTCTCACCCCATTAGCACATGAAGTAAAAAGATGTGCTCAATCTTTTTTGTAAGTAGATATTAGCCTGCTCTCTTCCACAATCTTTTTTTGTTTTTGTTGTTATTGTTTATGCTGGATTTAAATGCTTTTGCCATTGCTAAAAAGCATAATTGGGAAGTGGCACAGGTCCTCTGACCTTCGTCAGGTTGTCTTTAATTTTGAACTGCTCCTAGAGGAACCAGTCACTTACAGACTCAGGAGATGACACAGTATGATGGATGAGAGAAGGGGATGGGGGCAGGGTATGGCAGCGTTTCTCTTTAGCCAGAGCTGGCCTTTAGACGGCCGTGGCTGCCGCAGGTGCAGTCAGCCTGCCCGTAGCTAGAGGAGCCTCCCCAGCTGCCGAAAGTTGTCTCAGTGTCTAATGCCTCAACTGTTGACTACAACGCTGTCCACAGATATTAAAGCCTTGGTCTAGGCTGGCAGAAGGGAAGAAGAACCTGCCCCAGCAGCTGTGTTCAGGTACCACAATCCCAGTACAAGCTTTGGCCTTCTGGCACCTCACAAATCCAGGCATGAAGTCTATGTCTGCTATGGCTAAGCTGCGCCATAACAATGACTGTCACAGCATCACTCAGGCCATGAGGCCAAGAAAGAGACAGCCTGCCTGTCTGGCAGTGAATCTGTCCCTTTCCACCACCTTTGCTCCTACCAGCCTTCCTGGCCCTCAGCGTTTCGCACTTGCCCTCCCTGCCTCCACGCAGAGCCCAGGCATTCCCAGCCCGGGAACAGCCCTGAAAATCCACTCAGCTGTTGCTACGTTAACACTACCGTAAAACAGGTAACGTGCAATAAATCTGGTGCTGTCTTTTGTCCTCCCCAGTTCAGTGGAATCTTAATCCGCAGTTGAGGAAGCCTTTGGTAATACATTTAACTTCACTGTACGCTTAACTGAACCAAGCACAGACTTACAGCCAAGCATATGCCTAAGGCCCTGAGGTGAGTGGGGAGCAGACTGTTGATGCCAACATGAATTTAAAAGTTGTTTATAATGGGAAGGTACGTTCACATCCACTCTTTCAGCTCAGTGAACTGAGTACTTTTAACATTTCTTCTGCTGCAGGGCCCTTCCTCTTCTCCCACCTCATTCATGTGCAACTGCACTCACCCGCCTGGTCTCTGTGGCACATCTTTTCAGATACTCTTTCGCTTCTCCTGGCAGTAGCAGCTCTATCACCTCTGCTTCTCAGGGCATCCACCCTCCAGCCCCTTCAAGCCTCCCCGCTCCACCTGCTGTCCTGCAGGGGCTTCGGAGAGCTCTGGTCTCTCCCATGACAGCCCAGGCTGGATTTCCTGGTCAAGTGTCAAGAGCTAGGAATGTCAGAAGGAACTGGGTTCCTACTGGAAAGTCCTTAGATAACTATAAAGTTAAATACAATTAAATGGCTAGTTGTATTTTTCAGCTGTTTCACTTTCAGTATATGTACATTTAGAATTGTTCGGATATTGTCCTCTCCTTGCCATCTGTCTATTCAGTTTCTGTTTAAAACTACCTAGTAAAATATAGAAGCATTACAACAAAAACATGAAAATACTATTCTACCATGTGGGAATTCTTCCATTGGGCTAAACTATGCAGTTTTGGTCAGTGCTGACTTTCTGCTTTAAATGCGTTATTGCTGAAGTTTGTTACTATGTAACTTACTTAAAGAAACAAGATTTCCCATTATAATTTTGAACGATTTTAAAATTGTTTTTGTAGAAATAGTCTCCATTAACAGGATCTCGATATGTCATCATATGGTGATTATAACTGCTGATTAAATTAACTTCACCTTTATTAGGGAAACACACTGCACTGATCTAGAAGTTTAAGGAAGGCGGCATACTTCCATCAATTGTTAGAACATATTTGGTCTGAAGACCTACAGGTTCAATACACCAGCCAATTTAAAAAAAGAAATCCTTCAACTATTCAGAAATTAAGAGCCAAAATTCTTGATAAGAGAAGATGAAGTTTTCAGTTCTGAGGAATATATGGTAAGTACTGCATGGAAGCAGTTACATCTATTAAATCGGAATGTTTTTCTGACAGTTACACAAGCATGTGTAAAATCTGTTCCCTCAACAAAATTACCAGTCCTCAGACATGAAGATATGCCACCACTCTGAGAATATACTGTAGGTAAACATGTGTTGATATTTAAATTGATCTGCCAAGTAACTCTGTAGTTATTACAAGCCAATATAGCAAGTATATTGAAAAATCCTAGGCTTTTGGAAAGTTACTAAAATGTAATTGCTTTCAGGATAGCCAAAAGAGCTGCTTTTTCACTCTGTTTGAAACTGTTCTCTGTATTTCCCAATACCTATTTCAAATGTTTCTTCTTCCTCATGAGCTATTCATATCCCAGAATTAATGGGGAACAAACTAACTTAACACTGCCCCAATTCCTTGAAGTTGCCTACAGGAAAGGGTTCGATTTCTGCAGCACTGGCACTTCCTGAACATCATTTGTACTCAGTGAAGCGTAACATCTAATGTAATTTTCATATTTCTCAGCACAGCTTAGCTTTGATGAGGTTCTTCAGTCATATATCTCAGAAGCTATGCCATTTTCTCAGGGAGAAAGGGTTCGTGTTGCCATTTTCTTTCACTTAAGTGCTTCCCTTTTCCATTCTGATTGCTTCTTTGCAATAATTACAGTGTGGTATCATATCAGACTATACTCGTCAGTGTCAAGTCCTCTAAAATATTTTACTGCAACTCTGGCCAGAAAACTCCATCATCTAACATCTCCTGTTGCCTAATATAAGCACTGTTTTCAACTTTCAGATGACAGCAGTACTGTGTATCTTCTGCTTCTCACTGCTAGGCCTGTTGTTTTCTGATTGTTCAATGTTGCTCCAATTTAAAGTGCAATTTTTATTGACAGCATCCTGTGCCTTCTAGGTCAAATACGTTTATAGGTGATTTCCTTAACTGGTACTTCTTTTCCAGTATGTAAAATCTTATGGTAGTTTTAATCTGAACTACAAAATGAACAGAAATTAGAGCAGTTAAATAATTCCTATAAAGTGTCAAATTCCCTTGCAAGTATAAGATGGTGGGTTTACAAAATGCTCGTGGCTGACTAACCTAAAGCTTTTATTAAAACCTTTTTGTTCACTGGCAATTAAACCACTGACAATTAGTCAGGAGCAGGTGGGTGATTTCATGGCAGTGGAAGAGTGACTGAGCTAAGGATAATATCACCTAGAGGTTTTGGATATGCAGAACTCAGCCTGACCAGGTCCTGGGCAACCCGCTCAAACTAGACTTGCTCTGAGCAGGTGCTTTGACTAGAGACCCACATACGATCCTGTGATTCTCTGAATATAGCATTATATTTTCTGCACAAGTGTCAGCCTATATTGGCTCAGTCCCCAGTTTTGTATACCTAATGCAGAAAGCTTCTGCTTTATAAACCAGTGCTTGTATTTTCCTAGGGCCTTTGGCTTTCCTTGCTGGCATTCAGCAGTGCTCCTTGCTTACACCTTCTGTTAAGTTCTTGCTGGATTTCGTCACCAGATATGTGCCACTGCTCACTGTTGGGAGAATTTCATTTTACAAAAAACTATGGAGCGTGACAGCATGAAGTCACTGTGGTCTGACATCATGGTTTGGACGCTCAAAATACATTCTGAAATATTTATTGAAAACTCAGGACAATGGAGTTTGCTAGAACAATGGACCTGACTAGATCATCTTCCTGTTTATGGTACTTGTACCCTCTTTATGAAGCAGCTCATAGACTGTGTATTTTTTTTAGCTTTTTGCTCTTTGAATGGACAAACCAACGGACAATGGACAAACCAATGTGAATAAGGGCTGACTAAAAGGTTTTGTGGATAGAGAGTTGTATTGTAACAGGAAGTTGTTTACCTCGTTAACAAAACTGCTATAGATCTATTTGCATTTTAATTAGGCAACTTGCGACAAGAACAACTATGTGCATTGATTTCCCACACTTGCAAAGCTAACTGCCTACAAGAGACAATTGGAAACTCCCTTGGCCCATGCTTTGCCACAGATAAATATTTTACGACTATATTTAATGCCTTGTATTAGTCTACAAGTATTACTTCTTTTGAGCTTCTTTTTCATTGATTTTAGGATGTACAAATCTTTTTTTTTAAAAAATGAACTCTTGCTTGGCTATTTTTATTCCTTCCTCAGCCTGAGTAGAACTTCAAAGCAGAACATTCTCTTCCAGATGACCCAGCAGAGCATGAGCTTCCAGTTCTGCCAATTTACAAATTATAAATGTTTTTATGAAACTGAGGGGCTTTATCTGAAAACGTAGTTATTTTGCAAGAGTTGACAAGTCTGTTACTCCCTTAAATGTAATTAAATTTTTGAAATTATGATTACTTTTTTGCTTCTCCATGTAGCCATTTTCCTGCTGACTAATGAGGGATTTCTACCCTCATTTCTTTAACCAAAGATTACAGAAGTGTCAATTGGATTCACTCAGATATATCTGGTTTTGGACATGATAGAAATAGAGGGAGTGATAACCCAGCGTCCACTTCCAACTGTATTTTCAAATACATGAATTTCAAGCAGTGTTTGCTAGCACCTTGCACTTGTTCATGGTCAGGTACTAGTTAAGGTGCATGCTGTTCAAATTATTGCATTTCTGGCAAGGAGTTTAAGCTGTTTGGTTTTTCATATGAAGTCTCTCCTGAGTATTATACACTTAAGTAGGCAAAACAAAGTGACTCTGTAAGGTACAACAAGATTCCCCTGGGACCTGCAGAACTCAATAGCGTGTGATTCACTTACCCTCATCTTTGATGAATTTTTGCAAAATAACATGGTTTTATTGTATTGTGTGTGGCTGATATCACCAGGGAAGCAATTCCACTGTCAGATGAATGCTAGGTCAGGCCTTGTCAATGCAGATGAAAATTTGCAATTAGTATTCTGTACCTTGCTGCTAATGAACCGTCTAATCAGGAAGTTTGTCTGTACGAATAATCTTCCTGTGAGTGTCAAGGTTACAGGAGTGCTTGACAAAATGAGGCAGTGTTTTTACAAAAGCACTGATATATTAAATGCTAAATGGGTTGTAAATGTACTTTTTACTTCTACGTTTTTCACTTCAGCAGAGTAGACGTTAACAGACTTACAAATACTCTTCTAATTCTCTTTTTTTTTCTTTCCTTCAGAGTGAGATAACTCATACAACAAAGCAGAAAGTCCTAAAACTGTAAGTATTGGAATTAATTTGAAAAACTAATCTGTTTCAGAGAAGGTAGTTGTATAGGCAAGCAACAGTTTCAACAGCATTTGGGAAAGATTGAAGTTAGTATGTAGCATCATTTCACCTGATCAATACTAAGTGGTTTCAGAAGGAATTCAGACCCAAAAACTCCAGCAGACAACAGAGTAGAGGAGGAGAAAGAGGAAGAACCAGGAAGGGAGGATTAGTAACCGAGGTTGGTTGAGTTTAACACACACTATATATGTAAACATTTTACTTCTGGTGAATACTGTAATCATCCTAGGGACAGGGAAGAATTCTAATTACAGACATACGGACAGACTGGGAAGGAGGAGGTGATTCTGAAACTGTTGTTCAACTTTTGGTCTTCACAAACAGAGAAAGCTGACAACCTACTTGGTTTCACAGGCCAAGCACTGGGCTGGGGGCCAGGAGACTAATTCTTTCCCCAGTTTTGCCTCACTGTGCTCACAGGTGAGGCGCGACAATTGTTTTCAGTGATAAATCATTCTGAGGTGCTGCAATTTGCAACGGAAATGCAAAACACAGCACTCATTAATAGTATTTGTAACGGCCAAACAGAAAAGCTTCTTAATTTTTCCTGCTCTCTAATATCCCTTATAATTTTTTTCCTTTCCTTTATTCAGTCATTGTATTGATTTTTTGTGACAAGGTTTTGAAAAGCATCTGACGATTTGGAGCATTTTGATTTGCAGGTTTCCAGTTGAAGGTCATGACTTTCACAAAGAGCAAAGCAAAATTTCCCTGCAGGCACCTCTGAAGTGTCTCAGCGTGGGTCCTGGCAAGTACTAAATTCCTCTTGGAAATCTTGGCCTCTGTGTTAAAGTATTAGACAGTATTGTGGGAACAATAGGTAACAGTAAGTGCCCCAAAGAGATATCAAGTTCCTGCTAAGTATTGGTTAAGACAGCATTCATCTTAATGCCAATGCATTCCTCAAAGGCTGCGGTTTTGTACCAAACTAAATCCTGAAAGTTTGTCAGTTTGAATTATATCCTCCACAAGGTACAATGAAATAGTCTGGCTTCCAAATTTGTGTTGATTCAGAATATTTCACACCTATTTCAATCACAGGCACCAATACTGACCTCAGTGAAGATGACATACATGATGTCACTGTGTTCCCATGCCAGTGAAAGGAAAATGTCCCCTGGATGGAGAACGGCACAGCTTGATCTCTAAGCATCATGTTGGATGTGTGAGGGGAAAAGAGTGAAAGTTACTACTGTAATTGGGGGCCCCTTAAATCACCAGGTGGTTTGCTGCTGAATTCAGTTGCTGAACTGCATCTTAAATCTTGTCTGTGGGCATGCTGAGATCTTTGCATACGCTGAATTTCACACAGTGCTTTGTTTTTCTGGGTATCAGAACTTTGTCATTTTTTATTAAAATACAGCATTTTCATAGTAACTTCCTCCAATACAGTGAAAGCCTGGGTGAATATGATTGTTGTGCATAGGCAGCTGATGAAAGGACTTGCCTTAGCACCCACATTTGTACTTTGGCACCAGCATTCACCAAACGTAGTCTTGTGGGACTCAGACTTCTAAATCTGAGACCCTGAGTTTCCGGGGTACAAGAATTTCTAAGCCAGCACTTCTAAGGTAGTTGCCACTACCGGAGAAATACCATTTTGCTACCAGAAACTTCATCTTCAGTACCTTGGCTATAAACAAGCTGTTTTGTCCCATACAGAAGCACCTATGGGAAAAAAACGTGTTTGCAGTAGGAAACACAACATCCTTGCAGCAGCCACCATCTGAAGGCCCTGGTGTGTTGCAGGAGCCCCTCATGCTGGCAGGGTAAGATTTCCTCCCATCTTTCAGCTGCACTCAGAACTGAGGACGTTAACCACTGGTGTGAGAGAGTGAGGAGGAACTCCATTTCCTCACGAGACTTTCAAAAGACCTTTGCTTCAGGTCCTCAGCTGACCTACAGGAACAACTCCACGTGCCTGAAGAACAGCAAAGGCTGAGCCCTTTCAGAAATGTAGCCCTGAATGTTGCTAAATGGCAGAAATGAACTGATGCCTAAAGACACAGCTCATACTGCTCACTCTTTTCTTAACTAAGATCAATCCAAGTGAATTGAATGGCAGTGTCCGACTGCTGGCGAACAGATAAAACACAAACCACGTTAACATTGACCCCACTCCTGCAGCAGCAAAGTCAGACTTCAGTATTAATTCAATGAAGTAGACAAATTTAACATGTACTTATATAACACTGTTTTTAAGTAAGGTGGGAAACTGGTAACCCAAATCTAAATAATTACACCAAATTTCATTATGATGTGGCAATTGCAATTGGCTAATTAGTCAAGAAATGGTACTAACTTTCTGAAGGCTGGCCACGCAGAACCTACTGTATTTGCTGTTCATTGCATTAGAAGCTATGGAAATAACTAGTCTAGTGGACCACACCATTTGTCGTCACTTAACGTGACTCTAATAATTTGGCATTTCTTCAGGACCATATCCTGCTACATGTCAGAAGTCCCACTGATTCTGAAAATAGGTGTTGCACTTGTAATACAAGACAGGAAGAAAATTTTTGTATCTGGCCAAACTTGATGCAAATCTAACATAGTCTGTAACAAAGATAAGAGACAAATTTATCTATTTATCTACTCACATTTATCATGGGCAAAAACTGTTTTGGACTGTATGCCATTGTAAATGTGAGAACTGTTTTCCAAAAACTGGGCAGGAATATGAAGTTAGATGGTGATTTGTTTTAATCCCCCAATCTCTGAAGTGGATCTGGTAAGAAATTTTTGGAGCCTTTTAGATGGAAGAGGGTGGGGTTTTGTGGATGGATTTGAGGTTTTTTGGTGTTTTGTTGTGGGTTTTTTTCTTTTCCTTTTTTTTTTTTTTTTCCTTTTAACTATCTTGTATTTAAAAATTGCTTGGAAAAAATTGTTTTGACAATTTTAGAAGGTATGACCTTCTTGCTATTATTTTTTTTCTTTTGGACAAGTGAAATAATTTTAAAGTGTTTTCAAAAGTTTGAAACATAAATTTATTCCTCCAACCAAACCTTTCAACTAATCCAAGGCACTTCTTATATAAAATACATTCAAGGTAAGAAACAAATATTAAAGATTCCAGACTGTGGTTTAGTTTGGCAAAAGGAATATATTTTCCATGAGGAAGAAATCTTTCTCACTCCCAGATTTACTTTGAAGTCTCCTCTCCCTATCTTGAGTCAAATAAAGTACACTAGTGCAAGCAGAATTTAAAAAACACTCCTAAGAGGAAAAGCAATAGTGAATCTCTGGCGTGTAAATGCACCCACGCATCTGTCAGCCCTTTCATCACCAAACCCAACAGCTCTTGGAGCACCCCTGGGCATTGTGGCCAAGACTGGCAAAGATGCTCCAATGTAAGCAAACGGCTGTGTGGCACAAAAATCAACTATAGGAAAGGATATGAGTAAGCGTAACTCCTCCAGAAGTAAAGCCGCTAGCCTTTTGTTTAGAAGTGTTACAGTGCCCTATCAACTTTGCCATATTAAAGGAAAATTAATTTAAGAACTGGTTCTCCTCTTCAGCTATTTTTACTGGAAAAGCATGCTTCTTTCTGAAATGAAATAACGTTAATCTTGGGATAACAAGTAACCTCACCAAGAGAGACATGTACAACTGATCATAATGTTGTACTGAAATTTACTGAAATGGATTTGGCTTCAGTGATACCCCAGGTAGTAAGTTGGTTTTGTCAATTTGTTTTCATTGGGGAAGGTCATCGTTACAATGTGATTGTTGCAGGATTACTCTGTAGTGTTATATTTTGCAATCACTACAAGAAGACCTTATCCTGCTGTTGCATTTATAGAACATTTTACTAACTCAGTTGTCATTTAATTGTCATTAATTTTGTTTATTTTCTTTAGTATGATTTTTTTAAATAACTTTCCTGTAAAGATTTCTTGTACAAGACTCTTTGCTGGCTGTTTATGCATATTGAATCGCTAACAGATCAGAATTAATTCTGTATTTCCAGTTTTTTTTAGTTAAACATTTTTCTTCTGTGCTGTGTGCCTGCATGGTTCATATTCTAACTACTGCTTTTTTGACTGGAAGCCAGTTTGTCTTGCTCCATGTTTTTAATAGTGGCATCAAAGCATAATTAATTTACTTGTAATCTGCTTCTTGACATCAAAATCTAATTATATTTTCTTGGGAAAATGTTGTAATTACTATTAAAATATAATTAAGAAATCAGATAATAAAATGTCACCTAAAATAAACAGGGTCCTGAAATTCTCACTTACACTGTAGAGATGGTTCAGAAACAGATATAATGCTTTCATTATGTACCTTTTTTTTTTCTTTCTTATAGTGAGCGAAGTAATACACACCATAAGTTTGTAACTGCAGCCTTTCATCCTAAGTAAACTGGCAACGCACCACAGAATATGTAAATTGGGCTCAGACAAACGAACAATGAAAGTTAAAGTGCTCATATAACCCGAAAATATCCTTCAGTTTTCACAGTTCAGTCTCTTTGAGGAAAAATGTATTGTAGATTATACATACCTTTAACTTTATAATTCAAAACTAATAACATGTACAAATTATATGGAGAGTGATTAAGGAGAGTAAAGAATAGCATTTTAATCTCCTCCTACACCTTGCAGCACCCTGCCTTTCTAGCAGAGAGATGAATCTTGATTGCCTGACAACTGTAACCATGTGGAGGTTCATCACAAAGGGAAGGAGGAGAGCTCTGGAAAGCCTCGGTAAACACCGCGCTGGCAGCCCTAGCTGACTGCTTCTAGCTGTCCTTACAACTACATAGCGGGTATTAGCCAAGGACACACAGGCTTAAAAGGTGCTGTTAATTTGTCAGCTTCATGCGCTAACTTTCCAACAAAATACCATCGTTGGCTTTCCATTTTTTTACCCCATTCAGAATCTTTTATGCATTATACTTTATTTCTGAAAATGTCTTCAATAGCAAGTGTTGCTTTCCCTTAAATAAAAATTACTAAGCATGTTGTACACACGTTTCTACATGCATATACAGTTGTATTGTAACCGGTGTGCCAAATTCTGCTTTCTACTGGGCAATGTAAGTGTTCTTGCAGGTGCATGACTATATGGCTCAGACGCGACAGCATTTGTCTCCTCCAGCCCAAGCAGCTGTCAGTTGGCTCTGGCAGCATGAAGAGAGGTGCTGTAAGTATAGCAGGGGTCTCTTCTGCCTTGGCAAGGGAATTGAGCGTCAATGGGATGGACCAGTGTGCAACCAAGCTGCGTTGTGGAAAGACGCAGGAGATGGCTCTCCCTGGCAATGTAGTTCTGTTTCATGCGTGATTCAAGAAAATGTTTACGTCCAGGCATAAACAAACCGGTTGCATTGCGCCATAACCTAAACAAGCTAGGCTGGATAACAGATGCACAGCATTTAGCTCATATGGAACTTAATGTAGCTGGACTGCTATAACATCAAAGAAGCTTTTAAACTTGGTAATGTAAGTGAGCTAGCTAGTTCAGTACCTCTTCCTTGTGTCATTGCAAGCAACGCATTCCTTAAGACCTTGGAGGGCCATGACCAAGTGTTAACCTGAACAAGAACAGACCTTGGCATGCTCAGTGTCTCGTTTCTTCAGCTCCAACCAATCCACACAGTAAACCAGGCAGCCCCTCAGTACATCAGTCTAACACTATGTCAAACGTGCCTCAAGTTTCAAAGTAGTATGAGTTGAAAACTTTCTACATCCTTGCAAGGGTGCTAGATAAAAGACCTGGAATCTTAAGTATAAATCAGTGCAAACCCTTCACCTGAGGTATTTCATGGTAGAACTCCTAATTTCATGTTCTCCATAAATCTGAAGACACAGAACGACCTTTGGGTTCCTACTATGACAGAGAATATATATTAAAAGATCAGCATTTTCTATGTAAAACACAACGACTTTTCTCAGGGGTAAAACCCCATGAATGCCTACAGAGAGAGAGAGCAGAATGGCTGTTACTTGTATCCTGTGGCCCAACAAACAGCACCAAGTCTGACTGTAATAAAGCCCCAATTACCTAACTCTAGGGGAGGGTAGCTGGCATTTTCCTATGTCCAATGATTTAATTGGGCCTGCCAGCCAGGGCTAATTGGTTTCTGGTTGACTGAAAAAAGTGACAGTGACATCAGCTCTCTGCTACCCTTCATTATTGAAATTCTTGTTGTCTTTTAACAGGGCCGCAGCACACGGCGCTCCAGCAGCTTTTACAGGTCTCTTGTCATGCAGTGCAATGGAAATGCAGCAACGTAAGACACAGAGAAACCCTTTCAAGCTGTTTATCCCATATGTTTTCGTGATACATTTTTGAGTACCAATATTATTTCTGTGCAGCAAAGTCTGGTTTTGCCTGTTCTATTGGAAATTTGGTAACACTGTTGCAGTCATGATGGTCTGAGTCTATAAACAAGGCAAGGTTTATTGGCAGAGGCAATACCTTTTAGTAATCCAGCTGATATGGCCGGAAAAATAAAGATGATTTTGGGCACATGAAGTATTCTTGCAGTCACATGCCCAAAGCTGGTCTGGTTTTAGTTCAGGTGGTCATGTGAACCACCTGACCTAACAAAAGATATGACATTTCTACTCAATTCTTGCCTTGCTTATAGGAAAATACCTCTTCGATGCTAGTGGTATTGCAACAGGTTTAATTTGTTCTGTTGAACGCATGGCCCAAAACAACAGAAAAATTATGTAAGTCCTTGTTTCTTCTTTACGCAGCTTCAGGCAGGGAGTACAGCTCTAATTTGCAGTGATTTTGTAACGCTGCTTGAGTCTGAGATCAGAAGAGGGGCAGACCGGGTACTTCCTCCAGTGTTACTTTCATTCAGGTTTCCTCTCGCTCTCCCTCCCTTCTCCTGGGCTGCCGAGCACTGGGGGATCCAGTGGAGTAGGCACGGATGACAGCGCCGCAAGCACTGGGGCAATTTCTCTCTACCCAAGGACTTATCCAGCTGCTCTGTTTTTCAAAGCACAAAGGCAATGCAGTGCACCTACGTATCTACCTGTAGAGCAAGCCTAGGACTGAGTTCCGACGTAACAGACTTAACAAAACTTCTGCATTATTGTGACAGCAGTGAATGTCTTGTTCCTAGCCCCTGCTAATTTCATCATGGGGCTGCGCTGGAATAGCATTCCAGGAGGAAATCTTCTCTGTGGAGTCCTTAGCCTTACAGCTCTCCGCAACTTCCACGCTGCATTAATCCCCCAGGAACAGACGGCAACGGCCATGGTCATTGTTATTCAGCCCATACCCAGAGACAGAAGAGCGGAGAGAACAGCCCCAGCGGAGGTACGGCGCCCACCCTCCCCTGTGTTAAGCTTCTCAGAAGGAGAGAGGCAGGCTGGCACCCGAGCTGACCTGACCTTTCGTACACATTTCGCTTGCTGCACTTTAGAGAGGAGACAAGAGGGAAAGCCTGATCAACAGGATTCACATGTCAAACGTTCATAATAGTATAAGCCTCCAGTTGTTTAGTGCCCCAGAGAGACATGAATTGAGAGACTGGGGTAGTCTTTTCATGGCCTATTTGAAAGAATTTCTTGGCAATGGTTCTAGCAATGGACTTTATTCAGCACTGTTGGCTAGAAAACTTGTTCAAGTCTCCAGACAATCTTATAACCCTTTCACTTCACAGCCTAATCTAAAACACTTGTGCCTATGTGGTGACTGGCAATAAAATACAGAAAAATCCCAGAAGAGAGGAAGCATAGGCTTTGTGGGTTCCTCCCTAGGTCCCACCCATCACTGACACATCTGGGATACAAAAAGGATGAATGGCAGCATGGGTCATTTCAGCAGCATCACGCGCTGTGAACCCATGGCAAATTACCTCTAAAATTCAGAGAGAGAGAGAGAGAGAGAGAGAGAGAGATTTACTTTAGATAAATGTCACAGCCAAAGTGAAGGCAGCTGTTTAGAAGGGGATGTGAATGTGTACGCTACTAGATTTATAACTGGGTACTCACAGTGAACAGCTGTTAAAGAATACATTGGGAATAAACTGAAATTACTCAGCCAGGTCCTAAAACTTGCATGCTATTTTCATGTAATTTTATTTCTCTTTGGTTGGCAGCTAAGTGTTTAACAACAGAGTCAATCCCCTGTCCACTTATTGTTTACATTGTATTTGATTCAAATATGTCATTTCTAGTTTCACCGTGAAGATCTTGAGCTGGAGAACAAGTATTTCAAGATGAAACCACCTCCTCCAACACCAAACCCTCTTGCACAAACCTACTTCTGAATTTCCAACAATTCAAGAATATTCATCTGATAAATATACTATTTTCTTGGGCAAACCAAAACTGTTGCATTTGCTAATTATATACAGTCTCACATTGGTGAGCAAGTGATTATTCTTTGATTGATGCTGTCTTTCTTTAATTAAACATAGAAGTCAGCTTTTTTAATCTACGTGAGATATTCTATTAACTGGCAAGAAAATTTAGCATGAATAAACACTGGAACAAAAAGGATTAATATAGCTAAATTTTGCCTGTACCACTTCAACTATAAAAGAATTAATGCTGAAAGAATCATAACAAGCTGAGAGTTCAAGGACATTCTGTTTCCAGAGCATAATTATTGTAGCGATGCCAGTCATGGTAATGGATCACTTAGCATTGCATAATTCTTTGAACTAAATCCTTCATGTAATATAAAACACCAAAAGAGAAAAAGTGTTCCCTAGGCTTGTGCTAAGTCAAAGTGCCTGCTGAGCTTGTAGACTTTGGCAATTAAGACAGATGTAGCTGCTTTGTAGATTGCCAAGAAACCATATAGTACCCAACACAGAGAAAAAAATATCAGGGGGGAAAAAAACTGGGTAGTTATCTAGAGAGAAAAAACCAAAGCAACAACCCCAGAACCCAACAACACAGAAGAAACGAACCACATGGTTGAAGGCATTGAATTTACCTTTTAATGAGCAGTGGGAAGAAAATTATGACCGGGCCAAAGTCCATGCTATAATGCAGAGATGCAACTTCTACTTTTTTTGTGGGAAGACTAGATGCTGATGGAAGTAGTTATGCCCAGAATATTTTTGTTTGGGTATAATTCATCACTTATTTGTATCTAAGGACAGGCACCAAGTTTGTTTTCAAATGGGAATAAATGCCTTCTACTAGCAATTCAACTTTCTGCATTTGAAGCGTCTCCGAAGTAGATGCAGAAATACAAAATCTCAAGAAAAAAATTGAATCTGCGTTAATTTTTCTACGCCAGGGAACAGGTATGGAAATGCTGGTCCATGGCAATCTAGCAGTTACAGACTGAGAAGCACCTGAATCCCACTACAGTGCAGTGACAAGTGACAACAAAGCAAGTCTCAAGCCTGTTCCACAGAACAGTTTCCTAGTTTGGATACACTTGCTGGCAAAATAGTTCTCATCAAGGTTGTGTTTTCCTTGCATATTTCATTCATGAAAACTCATGAAGCACGTAGATTTATACTTCTGAACTGATGATATTTGCTATGGAAACAGTAATACCCAAGAAGCCAGTTACCGGCTAGATGTTTTACGTATGTATTATTCAGATGAGAGTGAAATGTAAGGGTCAGCTTAAAACTTAAGAGTTCCTTGCTCTCAAAACCTCATTTTTTCATGCAAAATCAAAAGAGAAACTTATTTTTACAGTTTACATACAGCTTAACTATCACTGTATGGAAAAGTAAGTCAAGCAGGCACAAACAGCATCCTAAAAGAGCAGATGCCCTGAAGGTAAGCAGATCTTTGCCTTCAGTGCAAGAAAAACATAGCAATACGGATTGCTATTGCTGCTGATTGGTGCCATCATTTCGCCTCGGAAGTAAGAAAAGAATGGAGAAACTGACGCTAATTAAGGTATTATTTGAAATAGTGGGATATTAAAATATAATTTGATTTTAATGTACTGTTACAGTGAAAATAATTAAGCCAGTTGTAGGCTTCAATTAAAAAGTGTAAGAGCGCTGCAAGCACAGCCAGTGCAGTCACAACCAGGAGGTGACAAATGCTTTGAGACTTTTCAGTATTTTTGTGGGAAAACGCAATGCCTGGAGGCGGGTTGTGCCAAGTGGCTGCCCACGCACAGCTCCCGCTCAGGGACACCGAGCAGCTGCCGCCGCTGCCGCCGGGCGACGCGCAGCCCTGCGCCGGGTGACGGCTCCTCGAGGTGTCCGACACCGGCCCCGGCAGCCGGTACCTTGGGGCGGCCGGTACCTTGGGGCGGCCGGTACCTTGGGGCGGCCGGTACCTTGGGGCGGCCGGTACCT
Organism: Falco peregrinus; assembly: GCF_023634155.1. Classification (NCBI taxonomy): domain Eukaryota; kingdom Metazoa; phylum Chordata; class Aves; order Falconiformes; family Falconidae; genus Falco; species Falco peregrinus. Next base: position 1,588,663 of record NC_073730.1, read on the forward strand.
TGGGGCGGCCGGTACCTTGGGGCGGCCGGTACCTTGGGGCGGCCGGTACCTTGGGGCGGCCGCACCCGGCGGAGCGAGGGCGAGCGACTCCCGGCGCGGCCGGGCCACGCGTGGGCCTGCTGCCCTTTCCTCGCCGGGCAGGACGGCAGCTGGGCACTTCCCAAGCTCGTATGTGAAGTGCTTCCAAATACTCAAGCCGAACTCAAACGCGAGGCAGCGCTGCTGAGGAGCACGGCGGGCAGCTTGGCAATTCGGAGCCATGCCTGCCGGGCCGCTGCTCCCGCACAGCGCTCCCGCTGCCACACCGCGCCTCCCCGCGCTGGGAGCGCCCAGCCCGCCCCGGGCAGCCCGGCCCCGCCGCCCGCCTCCCCCGCGCGCAGGCGCCGCCCGCTCGGAAACGCCCCCGCCCCCGGCGGCTGCCGCTGACGGCCACTTGCCGGCGCCACCCCGCAGGCGGCCGCCGCGCCCCCTTCCCCGCCCGCCCGCCCGCAGCTGAGGGCCGGAGGGGCACGGGAGGGGCTCTGGGGGCTCTGGGGGCCGGTGGCGGGCGCCCCACCCGCCGCGCCTGCTCAGAAGTGACGCCATCTCCCCTCACGCCGGCGCACGGAGCGCGGCTGCGCGCGGCGCCGGGACCCGGAAGCGGCGGAAGCGGGCGCGGTGCGGGGTGCAGCGGCGATTAGCGGCCGAGCGGGCCCCGGGGAGCGCCCAGCGCCGTGCAGGTGCGTGAGGCCGCCCCGCCGGGGCGGGGAGCGGGGGGGGGGGGGCGCGGCCATTTTATGTCCCGGGCGGCAGGGGCGGGGGGGCCTCGCGGCCGCCCCCAGCAGGCGGAGGGTCCGCGTCCCGGGCGCCCTCTTTGCCCCCGAGCTCGGTGCCGCGGGGCCCTCTCAGGCCGGCCCTCGGGCCCATCGGCGCCGGGGACAGCGGCGCGGCCGGGCGGGCCGGGGACAAGGCGAGCGCTCTCCGGCGGGGTCGTAGCCGCCGCGTCCGGGCGTCCCGGGTGTTTGACGGGCTGTACGCGGCCGGGGGACGGCACCGCGGCCTGGGCCGCCTCGGGCCTGGGAACGGGCAGGTCGGTTCACACGCCCCCAGCAGCGCCGCGGCCTGCAGCGGGCAGGGGCGAGCTGTGAGTGACCTAATAAAAGCTATAGGTTAATAACAAAGGAAATCACAGTTAAGTGTTAAAGCGTAATTTTTATCATCATTCTTTTGCAGATTATGAAATTACCGTTGTGTGTTTTCTCATGGTCTGGAGCAGAACCAAGTCTTCGCAAGAATTTTTGGCCAATCACCTATGAAGCTCCTGGTTTTGAAGTTGCACTTCTGCAATGAAGAAAAGGAGACGGCTCGCTGCAAATCTAAACGAAAAGGTTCGTCTTGGCCATGAGAAAGATACTTCAGAACAGATTCTTGTAGTAGACTGTGCGCAAGAGATTGTCTCAAAGTCTGCGGAAATAGCTTCTGCAGATCAGCTTGAAGCTTCCCAAGAACTTTCACCGTCTTCGGAACAAAGAAAGCTTCTAAGCTCATTACAGTATAACAGAAATCTACTTAAATACTTAAATGACGATAGACAGAAACATCCATCATTTTGTGATTTACTCATAATTGTAGAAGGAAAAGAATTTAGTGCTCACAAGGTTGTAGTGGCTGTTGGGAGTAGTTATTTTCATGCCTGTTTGAGCAAAAATCCAAGCACTGATGTTGTCACGTTAGATCATGTAACTCATTCTGTTTTTCAGCATTTGCTTGAGTTTCTATACACCTCTGAGTTTTTTGTATATAAAAATGAAATTCCGCTGGTGCTGGAAGCGGCAAAATTTTTAGATATCATAGATGCAGTGAAGTTACTAAATAACGAAAGTGTTTCTAACATACAGACCGATGTAACTGATGCACCTACACCGGTAGAAACACTAAATGAACTGACAGGTAAACTATTAAATAGTCATCAGTGCACTTTTTGTGGTCGAAGTTTCTGTTACAAGAAGTCCTTAGAAAATCATTTGGCTAAAGCCCACAGATCCCTTTCACTGGAAAGAAAACATGGGCTAAAAATGGTTGAGAAGGCCAGCTTTTCCACTAGACGTTCTACGAGAAACCGTAAATGTCCAGCTAAATTTGAAAACAGTGACAATGAAAGTGGTGATGCCTCTGACAGCAATTTGGAAAAAGTCAGTTCTGACAAGGAAACATCTGACAGAAGTGAATTTGAGGATAGTGAAAGTGAATGCAACGCTGATGAAGAGGGACAGGAAGAGGAAATGTCAGCTGAAGATTCAGAGTCTGAAGAACAAAGTGAAAAAGAACAGAATGATACTGAAGAGGGTTCTGAGGCAGTTGATTCAGTGGGAAATATTCCTGAAGGCTTAGCTCCAGTCATCATTCAAAGCAGTAGCAAAAAACTACTACAGTGTCCCAAGTGTGACAAAAAATTTGATCGAATAGGTAAGAGCAGTTAGGTTGATCTCTTCCCTTTTTACCATACGGTGGTGCTATTTGTATGGGAAATAAACAGCATTTTCTCTGTCCCAGAGAGTGAAGATCAGGATTTCTGGATTGTCTCATTGATCCAGTGTGCTGCTAATTTTTCTAAGTGTGTGAAGTTATGTCTGTGGTGCTAAACAGTTTCAATAAATGAACGGAGTATGTTATTTGAAAAATCTGCAAATGCTAAATTTATTTATTTCACTGCTTTGAATTCTGGTTGTTAGAATGGTATGCAAAAGCAGCCTTGAAAAAGGAGGGAAATATATCAAGATACTAAGCCTGTGGAAATATCTTGGATGAAGTCTAAGACCTCTACTGTATTTTCTGCCAAATTAATTTTAAATACAAAGCTGTCACTGCTGTAGTAAAACAGCACCATTGTCAAACAGCCTAAAATTATTCTACTTGATGTGTAGATGCCTAGGACCTAGTCCCTACTGACTGCTAGCTTGATTTTTCTGGTCTGTGAGCAGCACCAAGTAATGCTTTGTCAGCTTAATCTGTTCTGTCAGGATCATTTATGTTACAGCCAAATCTAGGTATCTGGTTACTTGAGGTATCAGAAGAGTAAACATTTCCAGTACTGACCCATCCAGTGCCTTCCTGTCCGCCTTTCCCACATTAGAAGTAAATTTCTACTGTACTCCAGAATTTTTGCGTTCTTTCAGCTGGGATAAATATTGAATTATGGTCACTTAAGGTATTCACTGCCTTTCGATCATGGGAGTTAGGAAAGAAACGGTTCCTCATAGTGTTAGGCATTTTTTTTGATGTTCTTACAGGAGATGTGTTGGCTCTGTCTTATTTTGAAATTTTAGGAGTTCATGAAAATGGACTGGGGCTGCTGTGCGTGTTAATTCCTGCTCACACACAGTGTATTTAGCTTGCTGACATGAAATGAGTTTTATGGGGTCACAAATTGTATCACAGAAGCTAGTTAACATTAAAAATGTGAACTTAACTGTACTTGTAATGCCATGTCTTAAAATTAACGAAGGAAATACTCTGAATTAGGGAGCTTGTTACTAATATTGAAAGGCTACTGTGCAGAAATAAATGGCTTGTGAGTATTTAGGGTTGTAATGGTACATTTTAGTTTTATACACATTAGAAATTTTTCTCTGCACTTTCAGAAAATTCTAGGTTTGTGCTCAAAAAATAAATGAGAAATTGCATTAAAACAAGCGATACATAAGTTATTTCCTTAGAAGCTTCTATTACAGTAGATAATCGATGTGTATTTTAGATTCATCAACTATAGTACTTTTTTTTTTTTTCTTTATCTGACTCCCAGAAGTATGATGCATATTCTACAGAGAAAAAAAAATTACCTAGTACAAAGCAGAGAGCCTGCTATTGTTGACTTGAGGTAGGTAGGAATTCTGTCCTTGGAAAAAAACTGGCAAACAGGAGAGCGAATACAAGCGGTGTGAAAGAAATGAGACAGTAGTATTTTTGTTTATGGTAATATCTTGGGTCCCAAATGTAGAAAATTTTCAAGGGTCTGTATCATTCATTTAGTGTTTTGTTATTGCAAAGTACCTTGAAAATACCAGTTTGTTGCAAGGCTATTGCCTGTTTTGAAAACATGCTTCACAATCAGTGTAATGAAAAAGTAGTAATGTAAGTTTCAGTACTTAAGAACAGAGTATACTATGGGGTTGAACAAGAGGGATTCGTAACCCTCACACATATTTAATAGTACTACAAAGCCCTTTTACTTTTGCTCTTTATCTTAAAAATAGTTATAATGGAATTGCGTGGAGGACCCGTGGATCGAACGCATGTGATCAGTGTACAGTTTTCAGTGGTGTAAACCAGTAGAAATCTTCAAATAAGTGTCGAAGGTACTTAGGTCCTGACCACGTTTGAAAGAGATTGTAGAACAAACCCCAGATATGTATATTGTAGGTGATACCTGTTACAGGGTTTTTTTTGCTGCTGTTTTACAGGCAAATATGAGAGCCATACACGTGTACACACGGGTGAGAAGCCTTTTGAGTGCGATATATGTCACCAGCGCTATTCAACAAAGTCCAACCTGACAGTGCACAGAAAGAAACACTCTAGTGACACTGACTTTCATAAAAAGGAACACAAATGTCCCTACTGCAGTAAGCTGCATGCAAGCAAAAAGACTTTAGCAAAGCATGTGAAGAGGCAAGTATGACAAATTTGTCTCACGTTTCTAAAGAATCATTTTTTATGTTCAAAGCAAAGATAAATGTTTGTATGCACACAGTGTATTCTGCATTTTTTATAGAACTGTTTTTTTCAAATAAGTATCTTTTCAAAGGGCATGGGGATTAGCGGTGTCTACTAACCTGCCATACGGAGTGCATAGGGACTGACTAAATAGCAGTAGTGGTTCTGTAGGAATTCTGCCATACATTTTTACTGTAAATTTTAGAATGTTCAGATCAGCTATCACAGTCGGAACACAACAGTCTTAATAATTATCTGTGTTGCTTTTAATTTGGAGGAAGAATAAAATATCTTCTTTGGTTTTAGATGTTGTTGCTATACTGTTAATAATAGGTGGATAAACCATTTCCATGCAGATTCTTTTAGGTGAATAATTTGTTTATGACAGGTCCAATTATAAGGTATTTTTATTTACACACCACTTTTATTTCTTTGTAAATATCCATAAATCATTATAATTGAAACTGTCCCCTGTCTTACCAATATGTCGTATGAAATTCTACAGCAGTCTGTAGTCAACACTGGTTTCCAGTTACTTTTGCCTTTAGAGTATTCTGGTTTGGTGATCAACTTTCATGATGCATAAAGTTAGGAATGGCTGTTTAGCGTTTGGGTGATCTTCATCTTAGAAAGTTTTAACTGCTTTCAGCTTCTGTCTGTCTTCTAGGTTTCATCCAGAGAACGTACAAGAATTTCTTTCTATCAAGAAGACAAAGAGTGAAGGTTGGAAATGTGATGTAAGTAATACCTCAGTACTTTCCTTTTTTTTCATATAGGTACTATGCTTTGTGACTTGAACACTTAAGTGAAAATATAGTATGCGTTTCTGTGAAATCTCAGTAAGCTTCATAAGTGATGCTATAAATTTCCTCTTTATGTGCTGATTTAAAGACTGACTTTTTTCTGTATGTACAGCTTGTGACCAGGTGGATAATACCAAATTGAATTCTAAAATAGATGAAGGCAGTATTTTTTTAATGTGGTCAGTTATTACTGTTGTTAAAATACATTAATTTACCGATTATTAGACTGGAGTGGTGCAGATACTTTAAAAACAGAGTATTTGCTCTTCCATTGATTATGCACATCAAACACTTGACCATGAAGTATACTACTTTGGCTCTGTCAATAGTGAGGCAAATGTATGTTAAATATGAAACACTTTCTCATTTAAGCTGCATACACTTACCAACAAAGTTGTAAATTTGTATTGAATTTATATCTAGCTGAAAAATCATAGAATTCTTTCCTTGATTTTCCCCAGAAGCGGTATAAAGAGCTGTAAAAAGGAGTTTGTAGAACTTCCATTCTCTATCTATCTGCTGCCAAATAATGCTTTAAAGTTTCAGATGTGGGGTTTTGTTGTTTTTTTCTGAAGGGAATCTATTTACTTTTTTTTTCCAGGGCAGCTCTTTATGCAAACTGCTGTATGCTTCTGTACGTCCTAATATTAGGTGCGGTAACATAATTACTAACCTTGCTCTGTTTGTGAACTTTCAATTTTTAACATACAGTAGGAGGTTGGGAGATGCCAGCTGTAGGGATTTGTACTGTTCATTCTGCTGGCGATAGTACCATGGCTGGAGGCATTACATGGTTGACCAAAGGGTCTTATCTTCCAGATAAAGATATATTCTGTGAAGATGTTACAGATTCTGTTTGTTACGAGATAAACATTTCAATAGTGGGGAAACAATCATGCAACATTGTTCATGTTCATTTCTCAGAAAGTACTCTTAACAGATGAATGATTTGGTAAACACCACTTTGTGGTTTGGGTTTTGGTTTGGGTTTTTTTTCTTGAAAATTTTGAATTTATGTTAAGTAGAAATTTTTAAACAGTGAGCTGCTGCTTTTGTACTGCTCGTGATTTTTTTTTAATGACATGAATTGAAAGCAGGGGTAGAATCTTAGCTTTTAATAGCAGCTGGAAAATGAACAGACCCTTAGGAACTGTGACTTTGTTTTCAGGTTGTTTAGTATGTTCTGAGGGCTGAGGTGCCACAGATGTAAGCTGCAGGATTTCTTCAGGTTGTTGGTTTATGCTGTAGTCCGTGTGTGAACACCAGGATTTGGTGACCATACTTTAACCCTTGAGGAATGTGAGCAAATTCACAGAAACAGTAGAGTATAAATAGTAAAGAAAAGCAAGAAGGCTATTATACTTTTTACAGGTATGGGATTTTCTTACACTTATATTTAAAGTTAATGAGTTTTTAAACAAATAAAGCTGTTCAGTCTGATTTCCTGAGGCTAAGAGTGTTACTCATGTGTGCTCTGAGAGAGTGATTGCACGATTTAATGTCTGGGAGTTAGGTAGAACTAGGTTCAGCTAATGTACACAATGGCAACAGTCCCGTGAAATCAGTGAGTACTGCATTGATTTAGGTTAAAGTATAGGACCCTGATGTTAAATTGTAATACTTAGTTTAAATGCCTAAATTTGAACTGTGACTTCAATTCTGTAATTGAACTGCATGCTTGCTTTAATGACTACTACTAATTCTTGTACATTTAGGTTTTGATTAATCTGAAAATAATACTAAAAAAACTGCCATAATTTTATTGCAAAAGTTCTGTATCTCTGAAATGTATTTTGAGTTACGTTTATTTGTTGGTATTGGCATTTTCTCTTTAATACATGCTGTCAAGAGAATTTCACAGAGGAAATAAGAGAACAGGTATGACTCTAGTTCTACAGTAGCTTATACAACAACAGCTTTTACCGCAGTCCAACTGAGCTGTTTGAGCATCCCAAACCAAGCCAAAGCTATTTGCTTTTTTTCCATTGGGTTGTTTTCTGCCTGGTTACTATGTTGAAACACCCTAGGAAAAGAGTCTGGTAAGTACTGGAGTCAGTGGAAAGAAGTGGGGTGGAGCACGTAACTGCAGGAGTTGCCAGTAGCTTGATTTAGGCTGCCATGGATCAGCATCCTAATTTACAGAGTGCGATCCACTAGGGGTTCTGTAGAACACAGGGGTTTTGATGTTGACTGCAAGGCTTTCCAAGTTGGGATAGAATATGCTTTGGAAGAATACATGTTTAATCTGCAGAGGGCAGATGAATTAAACTGTCAGAGTGTATGAATAGGAAAAAAAAATCTGGTCATAACTATTGTATCTTTGACTAAGTGTGTTATCTTTTTAGATTTGTAAGAAATCTTTCACTCGAAGACCTCACTTAGAAGAGCATATGATCCTCCACTCTCAGGATAAACCGTTTAAGTGTACATACTGTGAAGAGCATTTTAAATCCCGATTTGCAAGACTGAAACATCAAGAAAAATTCCATCTTGGTATAGAAACCTTCTTCTGGCGTGTAAACAATAGATTTAAAGTAAAACCTTCCTCCACCATTGTATGTCCTGATCAGTCTGGTTTCTTTTTGCAGTTGTCTCTTTCCTGTTTAGGGCGGGCAAGTTGATTTTTGGTTTTCTTTGTTGGCTGTTTTTTTAATTTTTTGCTCGGCTGTCTTTTGGAGGCATTGTATTGTACCTAAATAAATGCAAAATTTGGTGAGGGGAGGAAGAGTTAATGTTAGTTTTGGTTTAAAGCTCTTTTGCATTAAATTGATTCTCAACTAAGTCAGATTCATCCTGAAGTTTTCCAAATGCCTTTTTTCTTTCCCTCTGAAGTATTCCAAGGAGTTTTTTATTACTACTGGTTATTTATGCCAGGTAGGAATTAGATTGGTGATAGTAATGGGAATTTTGTTTTTCAGTTTTAACTGGGCTTAATTACTTTTGATGATCAATTCTAAATTTTTGCTTTACAATCATGAAACTTGCCAAAATACAAGGTACTAGAAATAATTTACCTGAGCAGAAAGTGCACAAAGTCTAATTACAGTATGCTGACTGTAGTAAACGTGAATCATTTGTTATACAAAGCTTTTGCTTTGTAAATTGGTGAGGGGTTTCACAAATAACCAGTCTGTGCATCTTGTTTGGTTTAACTGACAGTTAATATTACTGTGTGTGTCTGTCTCCTTGTAGGGCCTTTTCCTTGTGATATTTGTGGCCGCCAGTTTAATGATACAGGAAATCTGAAACGCCATATAGAATGTACTCATGGAGGAAAGAGAAAATGGACATGTTTCATCTGTGGAAAATCTGTGAGGGAACGGTAAGGAGTTGCGTGACTACTTGAACTTCAGCAGAACAGAGGAGTATATACCGTGCTTTGTTCGATTCTGAGTATGTTTTGGCTTTGAGTTTTCAACATAAGTTGAGACCATTTTAGAGGGCTACTGTATTAAGAGGTAGCATCGGAGCCACAGGTAGCATGTGATTTTTTGATGACCTCTAAAATTAAGGTTGACAGCTGTAGGTAATTAGTTGTGAGGTGGAACTGTATTTAGAAAAGTCTTACCTCTAATTCACTTCATTTGGGGTTCCTGTGTTGTGCAAGAACATCTTGCATTTGTTTGGGAAAGCGTTTTCTGCCATAGATGTTTTCTTAGATGAGGACAGGAAGATCAGGAACACTTGCCAACACAGAATGACTAGGAAGAAATTGACTTCTAAAAAGACAGTTTCATGGAAGACTGAATAACACTGTACAACCTTTGCTGCTGCTTCTCTAAACGGAGGAAAAAATGTTATTTTGGTGTTTTGAAAAATGGAAACTATAAAAGTTGGCTCATAAATTCTAGTATATAGAAAAAGAGCATAACAAGGCCGAAGGAATAAGGTATCTGCCCCCCCCCCCCTCCCCCCATTTCTGTTCATTTCTGTTTACACAGGGGAAAAAATGTGAATTTAAAAAACCTGTCAACATAGCATCAGTGCAGGTGTCTTACTTACACTGCTCTGTAAAGGAGACCTTTTTAAGTTTTCCAAATAGTGATTTATGTTTAGGTTCTGAAAAAATAAGCCTTGTATTTTCTTTTTTTATTTTGACAGAATACAGCTTCATCGCAGTAACTGTGACTAAGATTCTAGTTATGTTCTAATTGGCGAATATGAAAAGATCCGATTTTGTGTACTGCAGTATTCTTGATTTTTAGGTTTTTTTCAATTACTATTAAAAAAACCCCAGAAATATTGTAAGGGGAAGATTTGTCCCTAGTGGGTTTTGGTGGTGGTGTGTATTTTCTAGTAGTTTGGTCAATAGGTATGCATGTGTTAAAAGAAATTGTATTAATGTGGTAGTGAAGTAGTAAACAAGCTATAAAGCACAGATAGTCTTCCAATTCTATAAAGCTCACTTTGAACTGCAAGAGTAATTTCTATTTTAAAAAATGCAATATGTTTACACACTTGAAAAATAATATTTATAATCTGTACTGGGAGGAGATCAAAGGACTTCCTCTTTTTAGTTCACACACTTAACCAGCTCTGTGTACAGTAAATTTTATTGTCTAATTCCTTTGCTTAAGAGGAATTTTCATCTGCATGTAATATTTTTTTTTTTACACTGGAAAGGCAGTAGTAAATGTAGACACATATGTGTATGTATATGTGTGTGTGTATAAATATATATATTTAAATAAGTTCTGTGTAGAGTTAAGTTAAATTACCTTTTCTAGATTGGTTTCCTTCAAGTCTGATCTAAATTTACTTCACGTCTAACTTTAAAGCTGTAACTTAGATATACATATAGTAACAAGGAAATTATTACATAGAAAATAGTGTTGAAATTGATACTTTCTTTAATGTACATTGTCCAAATATATGTTGGGACAGTATTTTGTTTGCTTTAGATTTGTCGTAGATGCAGCTGGTTGGGTAGGTAGTAGATTGCTGTACTGCCTTTTGATGTATGTGTGTGTGTATCTGAATGAATTGATGCAGTTATCTGGATATATTATGATCCATCAGAGTTAAAGAAATTGAGAAAGTGGTCTGTTTCACTTTAAAGTGGCAGTGACATTGCTTAAAATTAAATTTTACTGACTTGGTTAAACAGAACGACTTTGAAAGAACATCTGAGAATTCACAGTGGAGAGAAGCCTCACCTTTGCAGTATTTGTGGGCAGAGTTTTCGTCATGGAAGCTCTTACAGGTACAGATTTTTATTAAATAAGCTGCTAAACTATCTCACTTATTTGATAATATAAGTGCCTTGGTGTTATCAACATAATTCTTCATAATGTATAAGTTTTTATTTATTCCAACTCAGAGCATTAGTAAATGCTTTATACGTGCTTAAATATTGCAAATATATTAATGATCTGTGAGAAGTCATTTATTTAATACATTGGTGGTTTAAACACAGACAGAATCCCATACAAATCTTGTCTCAAAGCTGACTTTCTTGCACATCTAAAACTTCTGCATCTTTGTTATTCAGAGACAAAAGAAGTGGAGGACTAAAATACCCTACTAAATTAGTGTCACATACGAGTTTAGCTCTGTTCTCTTGCTTTCTAAGAGCAGTTTAACCATACCTCAGCTGCAAGTTACTTCCTGGTATTTGTGTGAAGCATTAAAGACTGTGTTTTCTGGTATTTTGCATTGAATTAGCGGTACAGATTATGTTAACAAAATTGCATTTTATGGTTATATTTATGACTATAAATATGCAGACTTCATCTAAGAGTCCACCATGATGACAAGAGGTATGAATGTGAAGAATGCGGAAAAACATTTATTCGGCATGACCATCTGACAAAACATAAAAAAATACACTCAGGTAGGCATTTTCTTTGAAAACTGGCTTTGACGTTACTATTTTGAAATATGATCAAATAAAAAATTAATTATGGAATTTTTTTCCCCCCAGTATTTGCAATATTTTAGGCCTGATAAAAGTTCCTGTCACTGTTTTTAAGGTCCACTAAAGTAGGGTTAATCTTACATGTTGTCAAGGTTTAAAAGCCAAGTGTTTCCACCACGTTAACATAGAAAGCCAAGGGACAGTCAAAAACATGTAACAATGAATTGCTTTAAAAAGAATTAAAAAAGCAAAAGTGAAAAAGGAGGATTTTTTTTTTGAGTTCAGATTTCTTTTTTTAATAGCAATTGTGTAAAACATTATTACGACAACACAGAAGAAGCTGTCGCAGTCTCTCAGAGTTTTTACACTGATCACTTTAATGTAAGAACCTGAAGTCTCTGTTACGGGGCAGAGGGAAGGAAGGAAGTTGGTGGGAGTCGACCCTGAGAACAGCCAGATGGAGACAATCAGGAGGAAGGAAAAAAAGATCAATTGCACTGAGAGCAGAAAGGTTACCAAATGTATAGGAAGACTGAAGATTCACTAGGGACTTTTCCTTTTTCAGAGCAGGATCCAAAGAGAATGTGGACTTCTAGGAGGCAAAATACTTTCTAGGCAGCATGAAAATATGAAAGTGATCAGTCTCTAAACTTCCTGAGCCTTTATTCTGAAGGACAGCTTCTTTTTTTGGTGTTTGAAATCATAATGTCTGCTATAAAATAAAGAAATCTTTGAAAACTCAAGTACAAAAAGGAAAAAAAAATCCTCTTTTCTACTCTATTTGCTTTTCCTCCTCTAGAAAGTTACATTCTTTGACTGTCCACACTCCTACTTACATGAGAAGAAATATTCTGCCATTTTGTGGAAGATACCAAGATGACTAAAAAGAATCAAGATACTTTTAAACAGCAGCATAAAAGAAAAAGGTAACTATGTGAATCAGGGTAATGAAAAAGATAAATACTGTGATGTAATTTTAAGTTGTAAATATTGGTAGCTGAAAATAATTGGTATGTTTAAATAAGCTTCTCTTTTAAAGTCCCAAATTATTGAAGATACCACATTTTGGGTCATAATGAAGAGAGCAGATTCTTAGTTATTCCCTTGTACCTCTCATGCAGTGGATGTTTGGGAAGTATCTCAACTCATGAATGTGGATTTCTTTGTAGAAATGACAAATGATCAGTAATAGTCATATATAACAAGTGGTAAAAATCTTTACTCTGATAGAACCAAATGCCTATTATACAATCCTGAATTTTGTTCTTGGATACCAGAGAATCCTCCTCTGACTAAGGTATGGAAGAGCTTGATTGGCTGAACTTTGTGAACATGGGTCTGTACTGTATGTTTTACAATTATAGCTCTTAGACATTTCATAAGTTCCAGAAGATTTAACCAAGATTTATTAAATTTTGCCCTTGTAGGTGAAAAAGCACATCAGTGTGAGGAATGTGGAAAATGTTTTGGCCGCAGAGATCACCTTACTGTTCATTATAAAAGTGTTCATCTGGGAGAAAAAGTGTGGCAGAAGTAAGTGTGGTTTTTTTACAACTGCGTAAATAGTTGTGTACTGTAACTGATTTTGTTGGGACTTGCATGTTTGTGCAGAATTCTAGTAATCTGTGTGTTTGTCATGCCCATTGCCTTAGTTCTTGATAGAAACATTTTTATGAAGTGGATGTCAGAAAATTGCCTTCATAATTTAAGCAAGACGTTTGCTTTGTAGCATAATTGAGTAAATAAAAAAATATGTAAAAAAGGATCAAATTTTGATCTGTCAGCTGTCTTAATGTTGTTCTAAATTGATGGTTTGTTGTGACATTGTCATTGCAGACCAGTTAAAACTGCATTATTAGACATCATGTAAGCACTGTCAGAACTATCCCACACTTGGATATTTTAGAAGCTGGTAGCAGATTAGTGACTCTGAAAGTAGGTAAAAGCTTTGAGATCTGAGTTATGTCTATAAATTGAAAATGCAATAGAATTTTTAAATTCTTGAGTTCAAAAAATAAGCCTTTCAGAGATTTCGAATAAACTGAGACCTAGTTGTTTTTCAAATGATGTGTTCTAACTGCTTGTACTCACTAGCGTTGCGTAGAAGTAGTTATAGACATCTGTGTTGAAACTATAGTATATTGTCTGCTTATTCTGTCGGTTTTTCTCTTGGTAGCCAGTAGCCTAAACCATTCCTAGTACTTTATTTAACGTAACTCTGCCAGAGTGAAAGCCTTTTGTGGATGCCGGGCAAAAACTATTATTTGAGGCTATTTTTGTTGTCAGAAAAGAAGCTGTAGTGGCATTTGCTCTTTAAATACTAAGTGCCGATCCCAGCAGAGAATAAAATTGAATATCAAAAAGAATCGGATGGACCTTATTGGTATGCATATGCCAGGAGAGATGAACAGAAATGAGGAAATTTGGAAGCTTTGATATTCAGCTATTTTGCAGTTGAAGATTTTAGAAAGGACTGTGCACATACTTTTTTTTTTCCTTAAACCAACTAACAATAAAACTATCTAACATGAAATGTCTTTTCTTCTTTAAAGATATAAAGCAACATTTCACCAGTGTGAAGTCTGTAAGAAAGTTTTTAAAGGGAAATCAAGTTTGGAAATGCATTTTAGGACACATTCAGGTAAAAATAAAATAAACCCCAAAACGTGTAGGAATGCGTTTTTATGTATCAGCATTGATGGAATTATTTAATGCATTAAGGTTGTACAGCATTCAGGGCAAGAGTAGCAGGAAGCAGCAAGACTTTTTATTCTTATATATTGGTCATTCCCAAATGCTACCCTCTGAATGTATCAGTTGAAATATTCATAATCCTCAGCATAGGTTTGTGATAATCTTTTCACCTCTTCCTCTAGGTTACTGGTGTATGTTCTTGCCAAATTTTCCCAGACCTTCTAATCGTTTTTGTGGTGCAGAGAATACTGCATTTCAAGTGGGAATCTAAACAAGGATTTGAAATGTCTTTGGAAAGGGTTATGCCCTTCTCTCCTTGACTTCGTTTTTCCTGCTTTATGTTTAGGAAAATCATTATCCTTTCAAAATACATAGAAGTAAAATTTGAGCTCATTTATTATCAGTATCATAACAGTTTAAAGAATGTTCTTTTTCGAAGAGGGTCCCCTGTGGAGAGTCGGCCAAGTCACGACAGTCACACCAATATGGCTACATGCTGTGCTCACTTTATTAAACAAACAGGTCATATTTATAACTTAAACCAGCCGCTCCCCCGACTTTACACACAGGTGATTGGATAAAGGTCTCTGGTCACGCGGGCATCCATGTCGCTGATCAGTGAGCATGCTGCAGGCGCCGGATCAGAGTGTGCCAATGAGAGTGTGCTGATTTCGCGGTTCCCAGGACTTGCTCCGCACCTGGCTTCTTGTTCCTGCATAGCTTGTTTTCTTTCTCACCCTGCTTGTTCCCAGGACAATTTAAAGCTGCTCTGCAGTTGCAACTAACAGGCCTGGGTTGTCCAACCCTGACAATGGCAACATATGTCCTCGGTCCTTTAAAAATCCCTCTACACTTTTTTACTTGGTTTATATTCTTATTATCTCTGTGTGTACCTGACAGAGAGCCCAAGTACTGAGAGAATTGTATGTAAGAAGAGTATGCTAAGATAACTTCTGGAAACATTCAGTGGCTCTCTTGATTCTAAAACTGATGCTGAACATATGCTTTTTCTTTTTAGTAAAATTGTTTTATACATTATATGTTTATATATATATATATATGCCATAATCCATGTACATATTTGCATATTTATGTGTGACATGGTGTTACTCAGAATGTCTAATTCTCACTCCTCTGTCTTTACAGGTGAGAAACCCTACAAATGTCAAATCTGTAATCAGTCTTTTAGAATTAAGAAGACATTAACAAAACACATGGTTATTCATTCAGATGCTCGACCTTTTAATTGCCAACACTGCAATGCAACATTTAAACGAAAAGACAAGCTGAAATACCATATTGATCATGTCCATGGATCAAAGGCTGCAGAAGAGACATTGACATCTTCTTCAGAGGAAAAGCTAGTCTCCTTACCAGTGCAGTACACCTCTGATGACAAAGTTTACCAGACTGAGGCTAAACAATATGTGGAACAGTCCAAAGCGTATCAATCAGAAGCCAAAAGTTTGCTACCGAATGTGTCTACGGAGGTGTGTGTGCCTGTGACTCTGGTGCCCGTTCAGATGTCTGATCCGCAGGCTGAGCTGGTGCAGCATACTGCTCCGTCACATGGCATTCTCCCGCCGCAGCCCGAGCAGGCAGATTATCAGCGAGCCACGGATCTGTCGTTTCTAGAGAAATACACTCTTACTCCACAACCTGCAAATATTGTTCATCCTGTAAGGCCTGAGCAAATGTTGGATCCCAGAGACCAGTCCTATCTTGGAACTTTACTGGGGCTAGATACAGCTCCTACTGTACAGAATATTTCAAACAATGAACATTCATGATCAGACCATAACATTCCACCTAATTTACTAAGCCATTAGCCAACAGAAGGCTGATATGGCAATTGAGATTTATATTTTATATTTTATTTGGACTCATGAGTCTTCTGCATAGTTTTGGAAAAACAGGTTTGTTTACATAATATTTGAACATTTAGGCACATTTTGATGCATACTGAAAGTGTGTTTCTTGTGATTTTAAGAGTTTTTAAAAATCTTATAGATGGTCTTTTAAAAAATTATGCTCTGAAATATCTTTTAAGGATAGTGGCTGAAAAATGTAATTACATATCTGGTTATTAATTTAAAAAAATATTTTGCCTTTCTGCATCTCACTTTGAGTTAATGTTGTAAGTGTAATAGGAAGCATTCTGGAAGAATAAGGACTATATCAAATTCATTAAAAGTTGTAAGAGCAGGCAGGGATATAAAACTCAAACTTCTAATTGTGTTTCGCACAAATTAAAATATAATTTTACTTGAGCCCTCAGGCATTTTTGGAGGGTTTTAAAGTCTGGCAGGCTCTGGAGCCTAGCCAATGGACGCAGGAACTAAATTATTCTGAAAAGTGATTCATATAGTCTATGAAGACACTAAACAGGGTGTTTGGTGATCCCCCTGAGTATAATTAGGCTGCCTAAATTTGGCCTTTTAATTCTTCCTTGATCTCTAATAATGAATAATGTGGGACAATTTAGACAATGGTGTTGTCTAATTTTCTACAGTTAGTCCTATATAATTTTAATATGCTTTTTTCCTTGCTCTTTCAATCTTGTCTTCTAAAGTGTGCCCCACACTCTAACTTTGAAAGAAATGGGAGTATTTGTGACGTCATTTTAATCTATGAATAGTCATAAAGGATTGGCACGGTTTATCCGTGTTAGAGCATAAGTTATACCAGGGCCCCACATAGTATCCCCATTTTCAGGTTACCTGTGATAGAGGAGAAATTTTAAGGCTATTATTTCCAGAACAGTACCCAACTTCTATTTAAAAAAAAAATACAAAAAAATCAGTAATTATAAATCTTTTGTGAGTTGCTAATGGAATTGTTTTGTTTCTCACTTTCTTGTACTATGTTTATAAAACAAAGTCAACCTCTTGAGAGTATTTTATGTCTTTAATTATTTTAGCTTTTTTCTTTATTAGGCTTAAGAGTTTTTTTCCCAAAAGAACCGTTTTGAGCTACAAGTCTAGTGTAACTCACCATGAAATCTAGTGTAACTTAACCTCATCAAGCTTTCTATTTTAAGGCTATTTTAAAAATGACTATTGTGTGTTTGGTGGATATTATGCCAAAGAAAGTACCTGAAGTAATTTTACAATCCAAATGATTCCTCATAAGAGTTACGTATTAAGGCAAAATTGTCCCCAGTTCTCCCTATTCTTAAATTATTATCTTAAAGAAACTTTAAAATGGGAAACTGGATGTATGTGTATTATTGTAACTGTTAAATTTATCCATGACCTGAGCACAAACGATCTGTGGTGAAAAGCTCTTTTATCATCACAGTTCTGTAAACTCCTATGTGGCACGGATCTTTTTATATCCTATTCAAATACTTTGGTGTTAGATTCTGTTAATCCCCATGCTACTTCAGCATTGAGCAGTTTGCAGGAGAGGTGCCAGAGCTGCCTGAATGTTCATATTTTGAAGTTTGTACCCTAATGGATTCTTAACATAAACACACCAAAGATTTCTGTTAGCTGTTAAATAGTGGCAGAGTTATAGAATTTTAAGTGTTATCGATATTTAAATAGGACTTAGCCAAAGAAGCACAATAGAAGTCCTAAACTTTAAAAGTTCAGTTTCTAAAACAGGACTGCATATGTTTAACTGTTCTATGTTTGTACTCTAAAGTGAAATTTAGAGCTGTGCTCTGGGAATGTTCAGACTGACATGGTGTAAATAGATCTGGTAAGAAGCTGAATACTAGCAAATCCGCAGCAATAACGAGGCCGTTGAATGCCACCTTCTGAAAGGACACTATCAAGTACTACCCGTCCTGCTTTCTGACTCCACCTTCATCTCCTTTCAAAATAAAACTCTTTGTCATCTTTACACTCCGTGGCTTGAAAACAGCTGGTTTATGTGTAACTTTCAAGTCGGTATGCATGTATCATATTCGTATTACCATGTGTGGACGTGAATCATGATTTCCAGCATTTGTAATTGTACTGTCAAAAATACCTGACATTGGTGGTGTCAGTGCAGTTCTCAGACTAAAAAACCTATTTTTTTTATTTCTTGTCTTTTCTGTCCTACAGTAGAAGAAAGTGTTGTAGGATTTTTACAAAGAAGTGGCTTAAAAATAGTTGGTAACTAAATTTTTCTTTTAAAATCCAGTCTTTTCAGAAGGCACTCTAGGAAAAGAACTAAAATGGAATTTGGAGCATATTTACTTGATAATGTCCTTTTTAAGATTCTTTCATGATTGTGCCTTTTATATATATATTCTGAATAATGGCTTGTTCTATAGTTCAGTTGGTTATTCAAAAAACATTAAGGTCAATTATCATCCAAAGGGCTTCATGGTTTTGGGTGCCCAATAAGAAACAGACTGTAAAAGGACTTGTTTTTCTGAAAAACAAGCGCTATCTTGGCTGTTTGGGTGACCAGAATTGCTAGTCATTCCTGGAAAAAATGACCTACTAGTTCTTTGGCGTTCTTTTGTTTGCAGATAACCCTACTAGTTAGTATTTTTACCTGCTGGTCAGGCTGGATCATTGCCAGTTGACAGTGAAAGAAAATAGGAAAGCTTAAGTGCTAGATACATAGTTTTTATTTTTTTAATATCATAAGCTATAATTCTTACGGCTTTACATCTATTTAAGATTCATATATGAGCAAAGTGAATTTTTGTGGACTGGTACTTCATGTGGTGGTGTTACCGAAATCTCGGAATGAAAAACTCATCAACACCAATGCGATGTAGGTAAGCAGACACTTCTTTATTGACGGCCGGGTGCGAGAGTGAGGCTCCTCACGATCAATGCACACCAGGCTTCAAAATCATACACCTCATATAGAACGTATTCATGCATATTCATTAAGTATTCATGCATAAACATAGTATTTCCCCCAAATCATTAACATACTCTTGCTTCGTATGTTAATTAGCTTATCAGTCCTTCGCGCTTCCACAAATTCTTACAAGAATTGTGGGCAGGGGTCTCCGGGACATGGGCAGTGGTCTTTGGGAGGAAGGCCGTAGGTCTTCCTCATGGTGTACTTCTCACCCTTTGCCTGGAATGTGATGGTCTTGCAAGTTTGCAGTGTTCTTATCGGTCTGAACTAATTTATGTCCTTGTCGACCATCTGGTCCTTCTGCTTGTTTCTTTTAGTCGCTCCCTCTAGATAACTTATAAACAGGCCCCTTGTTAGAGAAAGTTAGAGAAACAGACTCCTCCTTTCATTAGTTATTTCATTAATTATTTCTTTCAAACTATGGTTACATGCCCTAATGACTATACCTACATTTTTTGAGTAAATATATTTACACTTAACTTATTGTCCCTATTCCATACAATTTCTTTATATCAATTATTAAAGTTCACAATTTCTTGGCAGGTAACTACGAGTTGTTTCATTCGGTTGCTCTCAGTTCTTGGCCTTGGTACAGGGCTGTACAGAGGATTTCATAGCAGCTTTTGTTGTGCAAATACTAGTTTCATTAAAAATATATTTCTTATTCTTCTATATTTCTATTAAAATGATTTTATAAAATCAAATAAAGTTAATTAATTCTAACCATTAGCAAATCTGTAACAGTGGGGTGGAAGCAGGTGATCTCTGCGTGACGGAGGGCAGCTCCTCCTGAGAGGGCTGGAGTTGGAGGGCAGAGATCTGCACTCACAGCTGCGTGCGTCGAAACTCCTTGGGTGTCTCATGCCTCCATTTTAGTATGTGTACGTGCTCATCCCCAAGTGCACGTCCTGCTGGTCTGGAGGGCGCTTTTACAGTAAAGGCTATGTTTTATCTGGCAGTCGTAGACTTGGGTGACCGTTTCTTGCTAAAGAAGGCAGAAGCAGGTGTCTCGTGAAAATATCTCTAAGGAACAATCAGTGGCGCACTGCAAAAAATTGGTCTTTTCCACATGCTGACCTTTAGGGAGACGAGTGGAGTCCGTGTTGGTACTCTAAACTGCTACGTGGGTCTGAGAACTTACTGCACTCGTTCTGTGTAAACATGGAATTCTGTGGGTTTTGCTAAACAAATTTCTGGTTGCTGACTGGGTTACTGCCCGTAATTCTTTTAAGTGGATTTTATGTTCAGTTTATTTATTTATATTGGTATTTCCTCTTTGAGCACTGACACTTTCCCTACAGAGTATGGCTCTCATGGGTTCTTTTGATGCTGAACATCAGTAATTGTAATGGTGATGATGTATTTCTGTGAGGCTGTGGTTTCCTTAAAAATCTACTGCTATTTTAGTTATTTGATGGGTCATGCCAGAACACAGTGACAAAAGATTTATTTGTTGTCATCAAAGAGCCAAGTTTGTTTCCCTAGTAACAAATGTGAACGAGCATCCAGAACTCTGAAGAATACTTCAAAGGAATTGCCTTGTAAGGTGCTTGGTTGAACCTGAAATGTGT
Organism: Falco peregrinus; assembly: GCF_023634155.1. Lineage (NCBI taxonomy): Eukaryota > Metazoa > Chordata > Aves > Falconiformes > Falconidae > Falco > Falco peregrinus. The sequence goes on from NC_073730.1 coordinate 1,609,095, forward strand.
TACGTAGTGCTAAGGAATAAATGACCCTCACGTTTTTAAATTTAAAATAGTTTCTGTGTAGAAGTTCATGAATGTAGAATTATGAATGGATTCTGCGAAGGCAGTTGTGGATGAATAGTTTTTATGCCCCCTGAAAACAGTAAATAGATGTGAGAGTGTTCTGTATTGAGCATCCACGCATAACTGACCCAGATTGCATGTTCTCTGTGTGATGGAAGCGTGAGGGAAATAGAGTGCGTCTACCTGCAAGGCCGTGGGACCGCTGGCACGTGTGGGCGTCTTCTACAGCGTCATCTCACGGTGGTTTCGGTTGTTTCATTGTATGCATTGAGGAGTGACACTGGCAGGATGTAATGCAGGGCAGTCACTTTGCTTAAGCCCAGAAGGATCTTTTTCAGGGTTTGTAAGAAATGTTTTGTTTTACAGGATTTGATGGATTAAGGGTGACAATGGCAAGATTCTTTGAATCCCCCCATATTCTTTTAATCCCATACCCATTTTGATAATGTTTAAATGTTGGTCTTTATATAAAAGAATAAGGTGAGATAAACTCAGTATTTTGTCACTGGTATATGAGATAATGTGTTTTAAGTGTGATCTGTATAGGTTGGTATTTTAGATGGAGGTCTTTAAGTAAAGTTGTCTTTTTAGTGGAAATCCTTCACTGTAAGGAGAAGTTAGGAAGTATACTGTAAATGTAGAAGTACTCAGTCCTATGTGTAATTTTGTTTGTTATGGAAAAGTAAAGTTCTTTTGTCTTAACATCGCTTGCTTCACAGGATTTTTTGCAGGGATGCTTGCGCCATGATTTGATTTCTGCCCTCCGTTTTTTTGTTTAAACAGCATGGAAACACGGTATGCTGTATGTCTTTCAGTTTTAAAGCTCATGAAAGATAAGCAGAGGCGGCAAATTTTTTCATGAAATCTGTTCATGTCTCATTCTGCTTCTTACTTTAAAATATTTTGTAAATTAAAATTTATTTAGAAAAATATTGGGCTTTGCTCCATTTATTTATTTATAACATGGGAAGAGCTTTATAGCGTGGAGGTTTGCTAAATCCCCCCCCCCCCCCCTTTTTTTTTCTTTAATTATTCGTGGTTTGTTTTTTTATAATTTCGAAGCGCGACTCGAGCTTTGCCGCACTGCGAGCGCCGCTCCCTCCGCCCGTGCCGGGCGCGGCCGGGCCGTTTAAATAAAGCGCCCGGCGCTCATTGGCGGGGCGGCGCGGCGCAGGGCGGGGCCGGGCGGGGCCGGGCGCGTTTGAGCGGCCGGGCGGAGGCGCGGCAGTTGGGCGCTGAGCGCAGCGGGGCCGGTCCCGGTCCCCGTCCCCGGTGCTGCCCCGACCATGGCCGATGCCTTCTCCGGCGCGGCGGTGCGGGAGCCGGGCTCCAGCCCCAGCGGGAGGCGGTGCTGGGCCGCGCCGGGGGGCGCCGAGGCCGCGGACGAGGCCCACGCCGTGCTGGTGCTGAGCCACTTCTGCCGGCCGCCCTTCCTCAGCTTCGGCCGCCTGCGAGTGGGCGCCGCCCGCGCGCGTCTCCTGGCCGTCGAGAACCCCAACGCGGAGGACGTCGAGGTGGTCGTCGACCGCTTCCCGCCGTCCGCCAGGGGCTTCGGCATCGAGCGTCGCCGCTTTTTCGTGCCGGTACGGCGGGGAGCGGGGCTGGGCGGGGGCTGCCTGCGAGCGACGGGACCCCGAGGCGTGCGCTGCCGGCGGGGGGGGGGCGGCGGGGGCCGGGCCGCTGCCCGCCTCGGCTGGGAAAGCCCCGCCGCCGGCCTGGGGGGTGTCGCAGCGGGGCCGGGGGTGGCGGGGTGAGCCTCCCGGCGGCGGGGGCTGCCGAGGCGGGGGGTCCTGGCGCTGCGCGGCGTCCCGAAGGAGGGCGCACAGCACCCAACCAGCCAAGCCGCAGCGCCGTGGGGCTCCAGAGGCAGGGGGGTGGGGGTGGGGGTGGGGTTCGAACAGCGACCTCCGGGCGTGTGTCGGGAAGGGGCCGAGGGAGCTCGTCGTGAGAAGGATGCTAATTCCACTGTTCTGTACGTTAATTAATAACTCAATAGAGAGCAAAGCAGGCTAAATCAAGGGGTAAATGTTTACAGTTCCCAAGGAAATGTAAACTGTGGTTAATCCCAGCAATTCCAATTTCTAAAAGGCCCACTTAGACCAACATATATGTGGTCATGTAGAGTCTCCGGTCGTTGTGAAAGAGGAAGAAACTGGAGATCTCTTGAAACGGTGTGTTTATAAAAATAAGCTGGAGTCTTGCTGTGAAATATTTGAATAACAACTTCCTGCATCAAAGAATACTATTGCCAACGAGCTGTACTGTGTAAGCACCTACCGAATTAGTTAGTGCGTTTCCACTAAATGCACCTGCCCTGGGTGATGGAACTCCTTGCTCAAGTGCTCCAGAGACACTGGTTGTTTTCACACTCTCTGTTTTGATCTTGTCTGAGGTATAGCCGTTTTTTGTTCTGTTAGTATTGGTATCAGCAGAGCACCAAAATGATTTGGTTGAGCATCACTGTGCACAAAAAATCTTCATGTAGGTTGTGCAAAGCTCCTGACTTTCTTACTCATTTGCAGTGTCTTTACTTTCATTCAATGAACTTGCATGTCAAATTTCATCTTTGAAGGTCAATTGACTAAAAAAATGGACACATGTATTTAGATTCAGCTAAAGTCCTAAAAATTAACCTCTGACAACTGTAATTCTCTCAAAATTACTTTAGAGGGCATATCTGGTTAATATACAAAAATGTGTGTAGTTTCTTCTACTTACCTTTACTCAAATCTTGTCCTTTCTGCTGTTCTGTGTGTTCTTGCTTGTTTTGTGTTATTGTTTCATTAAGAGGTATATGCCCTTTTAGTAAGACATTTTTGATAGAGGCTGTTTAAATTCACATCAGAGGGGAAAAAAATGACATTTAAATGTTTAACAGTTGTTTATCATTTAGTGTTGTGGGAATATGTGTTACTTCTGTATACTGCTTCTCATTTGATTTGATTGCTTTATCTGCAATGTTACATAAGCATACCTAAGTGCTAGGTATTAAACGTTTCCTTTTCTCCAATAGTCAGGACAAAGACTCTTTGTTTCTGTAACATGGACACCATTAGAAGAAGGAAAAGTCAGAGAACTGGTAACTTTTGTTATTAATGGCATTGTAAAGCATCAGGCTGTGCTTCTGGGTGTTGCTGAGCAGCCTCTGAAGAAAAAGGTGAGTGTGTGTTTGTTATGTGTCTTAATTCTATTACTTTGGTGTAGCTGACATGTTTTCCTTTATTAGTAGAAGATTCAGTGAAGGCGAACTGAACACTGAGAAATGATACTGTCTATGGGATCACCCAATGTCTTCAAATTTTTTCAGCTGGGTTGGAAAGTAGATACTGGTACATTACAGCTTAGAGAATAAAACTAAAACGTGACCAAAAAAGCTGTTTTCAAGCCTAGAAATAACTTAATGGTGGATTTTGGACTACGTGTTATTTTTACGGTGTTTTTAGACTTTGAATGAATACACTGGTAACGTTCACTTTTGCAGACAACTACTTGGAAAGTCAGCATACTAATTTCTATTTATGGCTCTTTTTCAGAAGAGTCTTTGGGATGCTATAAAAAAGAAAAGGTCTTCAGAAACATCTGCTTCAATAAAAGTTAAAAGAAGTACTTCAGAAGTTAAAAATGTTAATAAAACCTTTCAGGTTTTCCAGAAGGTGGATAGACATAGAAGCCCACTTCAGCCATGTGAAAATCAGAACACAGTGCAAAATAATATATCCCCAGGAAATGACTCTTTTCTTGGCTCAGAAAATAAATTGCCTATATCTCCTATTGCACCAGTGCTGGAAGAACATTGTAGTACTGTTCGCACGCCACTTGAAATGAGAAGATCTACTGCGTTCTCGGATATTGCTACTGCTGTAAATGAGAAGTTACTGCCTGAAATAGACAACTGTAACGAGCACAATGAATTAAAATCTGAAAGTGCCTACAATTCTGCTGGATTAGCACAACTTAACTGTATACCCTCACTGTTTTGCAGTCCAGAACACTCACCATCTGTGCCTGTTGTAAGTACAAGGAGAATTTTAAGTCCAGATTCTTTTTTAAATGGCAGTTTTCAAGCGGATATAGATACAATAGAGCAGCCTGTTCCAATTCTGTCACCTGATCAGTTTGTGAAAGACAGCTTGTCAGATAAGCAGTCAAAGACTCCTGAGATCGAGGGAGCTTTAATATCGTCTACTGCAGAGACTTACATTGTAAAGGAATTCCTGCCCTCAAGATGGAAAGAAGATGGAGATGTAGAGACAAAACCATATGTTCATATAGAACACAACTTAAATGAAGTCTTTGAAGTGCATAATGTAGAATCACAGGTACTTAATTATGAAAAACCCAAAGAAAATCACTTCAATTTTCCTTCTACAGAGGAACTTCAGACTCACAATTCTCGGAAAGAACAACCAAAAAAGCGTCCAGTTCTTTCTGCCACTGTGATAAAAAAGACTTCTGATGCCGCTGAAGAAAAAAGCATGAAAACTCTCCAGCCAAAATCTAAAAAATGCCTTAGTAAAGTGATAACAGAATGTGCTAATGTGGTGCCTGTACATACAAAAGCAGAAATATCTAAATGCCTTCCAGTTATAGGTCCCGTTTCAGCTGAAAAGAAGTGTCACAATGACAAAGTAAATTCATCTCCTACTGGATCAACTTCTTTGTGTCGTAAGAGGAAGAGTGATTTTTATGCAGAAAATAGTAGACTTACAGCTCCAGTGCACGTGGAAGAAGTGGAAAGAAAAAGAACTCATACATCTAGTGCAGACAATAAAATGCATGTTACTATGAGACCATCAGCGTTCAAACCCACAAACCGAGAGCGAGTAGGGCAGAGGAAGAAAGGTGGTGAGCACTGTTTCCTTCATTTACCACTTACTGAAAGAAGCCTTCTGAGATTTGTGTAACAAACTGAACTATCTAGCAGTAGTCAGGTATACTCCATATCTGAAATGTGGGCCTTTGCAGTTTGTTAGACGTTATTTGCATTTTAAAAATTTGTAAACTAGGTCAGAGTTTTGGTTATGTAATTGACTTTAAATTTACTTTTTTCTTTTGTGAACCTTGTTAATGACAGTAACATGAAAAGTATCTGACAGTTCTCGAGCAGAGCCCTTGTTATGTAATTTGAATTTATTAGAAACTGCATGAGATTTGTCATATGTATGCTTAGCACTGTGAATATTTGGCTCCATTGCTGTGGTCACATGTTTTCAAATAGGCAGTCCCCAAACCTGCCTGCTTTTTGCTATCTGTGGGTATCTTGTTGGCAGGTCATGTGTAGGTCTTTCTGCCTTTGTAGTTTGCCAGTACTTTGTTGCTTGAAGATCAGAAGCTGACTTCTTCTATTTCAGCGTATTTTGGTTTTTTAAAATGTTCCATTCCCACATATGCTCTGGAATACAAAAAGGATGAGGGTCTGTGCATTTAATTTGCAGAATCTTCATGCAGTCCCTGCAATTTAACAGGAAAAAATCTTCATGGCTTTTAGATGAGAATAACATATGCTGCTTTCTTCAGTTCAGATTATCTCTTCTGTTACCTAGATTTGATCTGGGGCTTTCAGTAACATGCTTTGGTTTCAGGCTTTTTAAGACAGTCTATGTACAAGCATAACATGCTAACAGTGTTAGTGTGCAGCAGGAAAAGCTGAGTTATCCACCAGGTTATTTCTATTCATCCATTAGGGTAAGGATATATGGGCCGGACAAGGGAGTGTTCTGTGAGCCCAAAATTACTTAGGTGACTTTTAATCCTAGTTGTGAAATGATGCCAGCTTTGAGTTATGTTCTTGACAATTTTTCTCAAGAAATACAACTTGTTATTGTTTTAATTGCACAGGCATTGTCTCTAGGCTTCACAGAGAAAAATCATATTTCACTACTAGAGGTTAACTTTGAAATGCCAATCATTAATTTAATCCATTTGAGGTCTTTACTGAAATCTTTATTATTAGGATGTATCTAAAATCTATTAGAAGTGCTTGAGAGATTGGAGTGACTTCTTCACTTCTCTAGAAGTGAAAATTCCATGAAAAGCACTGCTTTGGCTAAGCAGGAGGGTGCAGGCTGTAATTTATGATCTTACCTTTTTTCTTTCTGAAGTATCATCTTGTCAGGGGGTATCAGGCAGCCACCGTAGTCCATCTGCAACAGCACACTATTTTAGTCCTTCATTTGGTGTCAACATAAAAAGTTACTGTGCTAAAAGTGTAAACTTTTACATGTCGAGAGTTCAGACAGCCTGGATCTGCACTTTTTCCTTGTGTTTTAAGTCCTTCTACCAGCATGTAGTGGATAAAACTTAATTAGCTAGTGCCTCGATGCCTAAACTAACGCAAGTCAGGCTGCCCAGAAATGAATATTCATGCAATATGCTATCAAACTGTGGGAAGAGGTGGGTCAAGCCCTAAAATTCATACCTCTTACCCCAGATGTTTATAGAATACACTTTCACATGTTCTAATAAATGTTTTTACCAATTAGCTTAGTGTTTCTAGCCATAGGATAATGAATTGCAAACAGTACATTTCCATAGTATGGAAGAACTGTGAAATACAGTAGCATTTATTTACTTAACTGTTTTTCACTTTTAATTGTAGTTAGACTGGTTTGCTTAACTTCTTCCACCAAGAGGAGATTGTTGGTATTTTGTGTGGGTTCATGGGGAATTACTCTAGTTCCATGCTTTGTAGGCGAGAGAACCTGAATACATTTACTTTCACTGCCACCGTTGATATGTGTGTGTTAATGCTTGTAGGTTCTTCACTTCAGAAAGCATCTAAAACTACCAAAAGAATTAGTAAACCCATCCCTGGATTGGCCCAATCTCACCTGACATTTGTGAAACCACTGAAAACAGGTAGGCAGGCTTCTGGGGGTCAGTAAAACAGCATACACTGAGCTGAAGGTTGCAGTTATACTACTGGTAGCTGGTAAGACCCAACTGGTTAGAGTTGAGATTTGTACCTACAATGAATCAGTATCTAGTAGAAGAACATACGTAACCTTTTGTGTTCCGTTTTGACTGCTCGTAATAAAATTGGTTGCTATGCGTGACCAGCTGAAGGTAAATACCACTTTCCTCCATTTTTACCTGTTAAGCGTAAAAGCTACAGTACAGATGTGTTCCCAGCTGACTGATGGTTATCAGTGAAATGCCTCTTCCATATCTGATACACAGAATATCTAAGAAGAGAAAACTTCTTACCAAAAAGATACTAGTTTTGCAGAGCTAATAATACTAAGTTGATCTGATCAGAAAAATGCATCTATAAAAAGGTTTTTCCTGGATATAATCCAGCTCAACTTGGTTTTACCCTGAGATGTGCAATGCAAATGGCCTGGGTTCTAGAAATCTTGTCTTTGTTCTAGTGCTTTAAAAACTCAATCTATGTTTTGTTGCTGAAATTTATTTAATGGTGGCTGATCTGCAAATCACTGAAGATGCTAATAATCTGCTTTTTTTCTGCTGTAGTGCTATATGGAGTGCCAAATGTTAATCCTTTCCACAATGAAATGTATATTGGTTATCAAACATTTCAAGAACTACAGAGACTTTTTTTTTTTTTTTCAGCCATTCCTAGGCACCCAATGCCTTTTGCTGCTAAAAACATGTTTTATGATGAACGTTGGAAGGAGAAGCAGCAACGAGGTTTCACCTGGTGGTTAAATTTTGTACTCACTCCTGATGACTTCAGTGTAAAAACAAACACCTCACAAGGTAAGAGTACAAGAATTTTCACTTTGTCTCTTAATGTTCTTAAACATTATATAATGTACTTTATAATATTAGTGAATAGTAGTACTAGCTTAAGACTAGTCCCAGCTTGTTACTTTAGTTTGTGTAACATCAAGCTCTTAGGGAAGACTAGATTTTTAGTGTTTAATTCTTACGTATCACCTGTGTTTCCCTTTTTAGTATTTGACTTAATACTATGGTAATCACAAAACAAATGTTTGGTAATGCTTCAGTAGCAGTTATGCTAGAAAATATGGAATATGGTAAACCAAAAGCTGTTCTTACATTGGAGAAGGGCAGTCCATCCCAGTAGAGTTTTATAACCCTTTTCAGAGCCCTATATTCCCCTTGTGATAAGTGTGGATGGTGCACTGTTCACGCCAAGCACAGCATCCCACACACCTGAATGGGGAGTGTGCTCTGCAGCAAGAAAATACGCATTGGAGCATGTGGCTGTGGCAATTCTCAGTGGGTGTTGAGTGGGGAATCCCTACTTACTGAGAAACCCTATAGCTGTCACTTTACTAAAATAATGGTAATGTACTTTTTCCTCTGTCTTTTAGTTTCAGTCTAAAAATCTGAAGATGGTACAACTGATCTTAAAACCGAATTCCTTGCACTGCTCACTTATGAAATAAGCATTGTTATATTAAATATTTGACTAATATGTATGTACTTGACAATACATGTTTAGTGCAACAGGTGATAAGCTTCCTGAGGGATAAAATCATTAGTCAGAAGAAAAGAACAAAATGTGAACTTAGAGAGGAAAAAAAATGAGTTGGACAAAGTGACCTTTATTTGGGATGTAAATGTATACTTTTGTGTGTGTTTAAACAGTAAACGCAGCTTCTCTTGTCTTGGGACAAGAGAAACTCCATAAAACCAGTATTCCTAAAGCACCGACAAAGGATGAAGCATCTCTAAGAGCTTATACGGCTCAGCGTAAGCTGAATCAATTGCGACGTGCTGCTTGCCGTTTGTTTACATCTGAAACAATGGCTAAAGCAATCAAGAAACTGGAAATTGAGATTGAAAGTAGACGTTTGCTAGTTCGTAGAGACAGACACCTCTGGAAAGATGTAGGTAAGAATACTAGAACTTTGCATCCTCTCTTTTCTTGTAAGTAGAAAAAGGATTATTCACATGCTAAGTTGATATAATCTAAAGTTGGTTGATAGAAATCTTTGCTATAAATACAAAGTGTTTGCTGAATATAATATTATAAGCTGCTCTCTTGCAGGAGAGAGACAGAAAATCCTTAACTGGCTTTTATCTTACAACCCTTTGTGGCTGCGCATAGGTCTGGAGGTAAGTGCAGAATTTATGGTCTATAATCAAAGTTTAAAGGACATTAGCATATTTTTTTAGTAGGGGATGTTTTGTATTTTCTGTGTTACTAATTCAGGTAGGTTCAATTTAGTTGTAGCATGTTTACGTCACTTTTAAATTATTACAAAAGACTTGCTTTACCTTATTAAATAGGAAAATATTTACTAAAGGAAAATGGAAGTTAACTCCCTGAGCAAAAACACAACAGCAGTTTCCTAGTAGTTTCACTTTTCTTTACTAAGCTGGAGAAAAATGCAATTGTTTGAAAGTTCTGCATCTGAAGATGCCATCAATCAGGATGATCATACATGTTTTGAAATGAGACTTCAGAAATTTGCTTTGGTTTTATCCTTCAATGACTGGTTTGAAAAATGGGTGGGTTCTTAGTGATCAGTTACCATTTACTACTTCAGAATTTCAGTAATGTATGGTATTCAAAAAAAACCTCTTAGTATTTAAGGTAATTTTTTAACTGTTCTGCTTTTTTTTTTTTTTTTTTTTTTCCCCTCCTTTCACATCAGACTGTTTATGGAGAACTGATAGCTTTGGAGAGTAATAGTGATGTTAGGGGTTTAGCAATTTTTATCCTTAATCGCTTGCTTTGGAATCCTGACATTGCAGCTGAATACAGACACCCCACTGTGCCTCACCTTTACCGAGAAGGTAACTACTACTTCCAAAAATAGGTTATTTTTGGCACTTTATTTTTGAACACACTCTTAATGGGTTCTGTTGTTTTAGGTCATGAAGAAGCTCTGTCAGAGTTCACACTGAAAAAATTACTGCTGTTAGTTTGCTTTCTGGATTATGCCAAACGGTCCAGAGTGATTGACCATGACCCTTGCCTGTTCTGTAAGGATGCAGAGTTCAAGGTAAGAGAGCTGTGATTTGATGTCTCCCTCCAATATTGTCCTAAGACTCAAAGTAGAATTTTTATTGTATTTTTTTTATCTGACCATGTACTTTTCTTAAACAAATCTTGGCTGTTCAGCCTTTTACATGAACATTCTCAACACATCTCGCAGTCATGCAAAGGAATTCCCAAGGAAATGCTGAGGTGTTGATCCTGTAGGAAGGACTCCGTTATCTTGTGTTATCTGGCTTCCTTCTCTAAAGCTAAGCTTCTGCGTTATTTTTAAATATTGCTCTAGCGTACTGCAGCTGATCTTAACTGTAAGTTTGGTGTTTTCTGTTATTTTGCTGTGATAAGAAAGATTATGGAATGTTCGTCATACAAAGGCTTTTACGGAGAAATATGCTATGTTCAAATAAAATCATTTTTCTTTGGTTTGTATTGTGTAGACAGACTGAGAAAAAAGCATTCCTGAATTTGACGGTGATTTCAGTGACACGGTAGTCGGGTATGATGAAAATTAAAGCTGTGTGAACTGGCTAAAAATAAATAAAATTTATCATTTTAAATATTAGGCAAGGAAATGTGGAATGTAGTTTGGAGGACAAGATGAGAATTATATTCTGCTTGACAAATATTGTTAAGATTTATCTCTTTTTTTTTTTTTTCTTTTTTTTTTTTTTTTTTCCCCCTTTAGGCTAGCAAAGACCTTCTGCTTGCATTTTCTCGGGACTTCCTGAGTGGCGAAGGTGACCTTTCCCGCCATCTTGGTTTCTTAGGACTACCTGTCAGTCATGTTCAAACTCCACTGGATGAATTTGATTTTGCTGTAACAAATCTGGCTGTGGACTTACAGTGTGGCATTCGTCTTGTGTGCGTTGATACAGAATTACTTTGAACTATTTATTCTCTTTTATATAATACTTCATATGGGCTCAGCCAAGGCATTAACCTGTGAAATTCCCTTTGATAGGAGAACAATGGAACTTCTCACCAAAAACTGGAATCTTTCAAAACAACTGAGAGTTCCTGCAATAAGTCGTCTACAGAAGATGCATAATGTTGACATTGTTCTTAATGTCCTTAAAGAGCGAGGAATTCACTTGAAAGATGAAAGTGGTAAGGCCTAGAAGTCCAGGGTTATTCTAAGTGTGTTGGAGGTCTAGTGCACACTTTAAATTCCTTGTTTTATTTGATAGGTGCTTCAATTGACTCCAGGGATATTGTAGATAGACATAGAGAACGAACATTAGCACTCCTGTGGAAAATTGCCTTTGCCTTCCAGGTACTATTCAATTACTTTGTTTGTTACTAGTTACAAATGAGCGATAATGAAGACACCAGTCTTTCAGGAATGTTTGTTGTCTGTGAAAGCCTCTACTAATCAAATTTTAGACTGAGAGGTGCTCAGCTTTATATGTTCAAAGTGCCATGCAAACTTTACCTGTATGTGCTAACTGTTCTCTAACGATACCGTTTAGATAACGTGCTTTTTCTTATGTAATTTCATAGAAGATTCTGGAAAAAACGTAACTTCTGAGTTTATGCTGTATGCCAACAGAACTGATAATTCAAAGTGAAATAATGTTGGTCTCAGACTGCTGGTGTAAGCCCTTACTAACTGAAAAGACGTTTTGAGGTTGCGCTGACAGACAGTTACAGAGTAAGCTCTGAAGCTATAGCTCTTCTACTTTTTTCCATCTGTCTGAAACAGTCAGTTTGAAGAAACATTCTTGAAATAAGAATGAAGACTTCTTAAGCATTTATGCAATGGCATTTCAAAGCTACTGGAAAAAATTAGTAGAGGAGGCAAAAACAGTTTTCTTAAGACTGTTTTAAGAGTTAACTGAGTCAGGTAGTCTTTTGAAAATAAGTATCCACAGAACTATCAGAGAGCCATAAGAACATAGTAAAAATCAAATGAATTGTTTTCTTTCTTAACTACTGTCACAGTATTGAGTAGTTGCCTTCCTCTGGTTAGTTCTCCTGATGCATGTGTGGGTCACAGTTGCATTATTTTGATTAAAGAAATAATTTCAGTGAGCTTTATCCAAGCCCTGTGGATATGCTAATTGTTCTCCAGATCTTCTTAGACCATCACAGCTCGAGTCCCCTTGAGTCCCTTAAATGAGGAGTGGTGCATGGACTCAGTCAAAATGCAGGCGAGACTCTGAAATTGTTTCTTCTGAAAGTATGGTGAACTTACACAGGCTGTTACAGAGATTTTCTCTGTTTTCCACAACTATTAACTAATGAACTGTTCTACACAGAACAGCAGGAGTGTTCTTTTATCTGAAGCAGTTGGTAGCAGACACTGCTACCTATGCTGGAAGATCCAGATTATCCACTACTGATTCAATGTGGCCGGTCCTGCTGAGTATTGATAGTAGTTTCTCTTTAAAATGCCATATCTAAAGCCTCAGTGTCCAGCTGCTGTAATGCATGACATGTCAGACTGTTGGTGACATAAATAAAATCTTTTTTTTTCTTTCTTCCTAATAGGTGGACGTTTTTCTTAATGTGGAACAGTTAAAAGAAGAAATTGAGTTTTTAAAGAATGTACACAAGAAGAAAACAAAACTGGGTGCTCTCAAGACTTTTCCAAATTGCTGTAGAGTACCAGATAATAGTAGTAACTTCTCACCTCAAAGATATAGTGAAAATGTGAAGCTGCTGATGGCATGGGTTAATGCTGTTTGTGGATTTTACAATATCAAGGTAACTAGTTTTGTGTACACTTCAGTAAATGCATCCTTTACTGTCTAAAGAATACTTACTCGTTATAGAGCAGAATTCTTCAAGCTATCAAATATCTAGTAGCAGCCAACGGTAATTTGTTTTAAATATCCTTCTGGACTTTGTTTAATCTGATTTGAAATAACCGTCTTTTTGTGGGTTTAGCTGCAGCTCTCTTTTTAAACAAATTTTAGCGAAAGGATCTCCCCTTGCAGTTAGTCTTACACATAAAAATGCCTTTTTAAAGTGGAACATTTTTTGTGGAATATGAGGTTGTTTGAGTGTTGGGTTTTTTTTAACAAACATTTCTCCTAAAAGTATTTGTACATAAAATTTTCACCATTTATATGATCTGTGAGAGTTAAACTACTATTTCGGATAAGGGGAATTCTTGTCCTCAAGAGAGGTGTTTGGGACATGTTTGTTCCTTCCAAAAAGAGAAGCCCTGTTCAGAGACTTGTCTCTGGTCAGAATACAGTCACACCTGCTAGTTTTTCTGAAGGGTAAAATAAAGCACTTAATTTCTGAACTTGCATCAGTCTTATTATGCACTATCTTCCTACTGTAAAGGTATCTAAAGAAGTTTCTTCTGTAGAAAGATTGCTTTCTTTTTGGTTTCTTAAATGTTTCCCTTGGAGATTCAGTCTTAGTGATTCACACTTCGTTTCTGGTTTCTCAGAGCTATATGTCACTATATAGTGAATGTTCACTAGCTGCATAAATTTTTGTTTAAAAAAATTTGCACTTGGTCACTTTCAAAGGTACAAGATAACAAATTCTGTATCCGCTTTCTAGCAATTGACTGGTAACAAAAATTCAAGGAACTTGTATCTTATTGTATTTTATTGAACAGGTGGAAAATTTCACAGTGTCTTTCTCGGATGGTAGAGTATTATGTCATTTGATTCATCATTATCATCCATGTTACGTGCCTTTGGAAGCTGTGTGCCAACGTACAACTCAAACAGTAGAATGCTCCAGAACTGTTACGGTGGGATTAAACTCTTCCTCCTCATCCTCTTCAGAGTCAGATACTTCTGTAAATGTTATGGAAGAAATGTTTGACCAAGGTGAGTTATTTGATGCACAGAAGTTCATGATAAATCTATTTATTTTGGGCACAATCTGATTTGACAAACACTTTCTCTGTACAAAGCTACAACTGCTGCAGTCCTATACAAGGAACTCTTGGACAATGAAAGGAAAAACTTCCAGCTGATCAATGCTGCAGTTTCTGACCTAGGTGGAATACCAGCAATGATTCATCACTCAGACATGTCAAATACAATTCCTGATGAGAAGGTAAGATTTTTTTTCAAGTTGGATGTAAACATCCAACTGTTCTGCTCGCTTGTCAGTGTGGGCTGCTCTTCTGTATAGCCCTTAACTTGTTGTGTTCTGTGTTTATATAGGTTGTTATTACCTACCTATCATTTCTGTGTTCGCGGCTTCTAGATCTTCAGCAAGAAGCTAGAGCTGCACAATTAATTCAGTCTGCTTGGAGGAATTACAGGCTGAAAAGGGAACTGAGACTTTCTCAGGTACTCTTTGTCTGCGCAATGTTTATAGATTCTGGTTTGAGAAATACTAAATAAAGAATATAAATGTATTGTTTGGAGTATACAGGTTTATTAGAATAATATTGGCATTTAAATTAGTAAGTTCCATTTTTAGTACCAAGGACGTATATTTTGATAGTGTAATCTACTAAAACCCACTTTCATTTAAGACTTTTCTGAAGTAACTACATTTGTTTAAAGGCTGCTATTCTTTCTTCTGTGTTCTTAAGGCCTTTTACTAGTATATCAAACATAAAATAGTTGCACTGCTTCCTTAAAAAGGGAGCAGTTAATTTTTAATTCCTATTAATGTCTACAAGATGAAGAGTAATTAAGCTTCTGCATGAATTTACTCTTTTTGTTCAGGAACTAAACTGCACCAGTGTTTTGAGTTGAATCTCTTGAGTTCTGGTGTTTTGTTTCTTGCTTTTCTAGTTACACCAGATCTTGTGATGATTTTAAAACTATGGCACCATTAAGGTTTATAAATGCTACCACTGTGTCTGAGACACATATTATTCTATGTTGGAGCAGTGTTCAAGTGAAATATCTAAGAATCTGTGGTGTAGAAGGGGGCAGAGGTTATATTTATGTAGTTTTTTTCATCTCCAGTTTCTTTACCGTATAAAAACTATACAGCCGTCATAATGATGACAAAACATTCCCTTCATAAATGTTTTTAAATATTTGTAAAGATGCTGGTAGGTGGAGGGGGAATCAAAGCCTAAGCATTGCACCATTGTTTTTTATTTAATCTTTCAATGTGCGTATGTGTACTTTGCCCTATGGTAGGATAGACAGTAGGGTTCTGATAAGATGATCTAAATATTGACTGTTTACATTTGTTAGCTGCTCTTTCTTTTTACTTTGATGTACATAATTTTGTTATTATACTCTCTGGGTTACTACAAAAACGCTGGATGGTATGTGCGAAGAAAACTCTAGGCTAGATGGACATGAGCTTGTATGGCTCTCTTTATACTCTTGTATTATTTAAATATAGCTGGAAAGCATTCTAGAATGCTCTATTAGTAAGGGTATTTAAAAATCTTATGAGAATTCTTAAAATTGAGGCTTAATAATGGGTTTCTTAGGAGTGCGGAAGAATCGAGTATCAAAGAGAAAGAACTGTGAAGGTGGGAGGATGCAGATTTAAGTGATACAACCCTTTTACAAAGAACTCGGTGCTGAAATAAGTGTTCTGTCTCTGAAAAGTTATTTTACTAGAATAAAGAAAAGCTGTGTTATCAACAAGCCTAATTTTTATGAGATTGTTTTAGGTTTTTATTTTAATACAGCAAAAAACTTGAGTGACGATTCTAATCCTGATAGTTCAGTGGAAATTCACTCTTTGTAGGAAAGAGACAGAGCTGCTCAGATAATTCAAAAATCTGCATTAAATTTCCTGTCTCGTCAACGCACACTGAGGAAAGTGAATGCAGCAGTTTCCATTCAGAAGCACTGGAGAAGATACTTAGCCAGGATGATTTTTTTAAATCTGAAAAAGAAAAAACTGGAGGAAGCCAGAAATAAATCTGCCACAGTCATTCAGGTAACATGATCTAAATTGAGATTACACTGTAAGGAAACTCTGAAACCTACAAGAAAAAGGCTTATGTGGGGTCATGTGTTCTGCTTACAGCAATTGGTATCTTCCTGAAAATGTAATACAATTCCTCCCGTCTGCCCCCACCCCTACCCCCACCCCCCAGCCCGTTGAGATATTTTGGTAACTTTCTCTCTTCAGAGAGAATTGGTAATGCACTACTAAATTACCAGTTGTTCCTTCTTAGTGAATATTTTGGTATACCATAAACATTAAAACATTGGACCTTAAACCAGTCAATGTAAGGACTGATCAGATTGTGTTGGCTTGTCTTTTTGCAGCTACTGAACACTACTTAAGCTTTAAAAAAACCCATAAATTACCCTCCTAGTGTTAATGACACGTGCAGTAGCCATGTTCAGAATGGCAGACATTAGTTACTGGTTGGTAGTTGGGCATTTAATTGTTTCTCAAGATACTTTTCCCCCTATTAACCAAAGCTAAATGTTATATTCTTAAGTTTTTGGAATGGAGAGTAAAGAATCATTGGATTATCAAACAGGTTAAAAGGGAATCTTTTGTTGCCAGGGCAAATTTAACTTTGTCCCAGAATTTAAAAAAGCAATGATTCAAGCATTTGGCTTCTGGGTTTTTTTTAACATAGATACTGGGCTCTTCTTCCTGGGGATTAAGTAGGAATAAAGAAATCTTAAAAAGTCTGAAGCTGGTAGTCCTAAATTTAGGCTTAACTTGAGATACCATGAAGGAAATAGTAAATTTTCTGTTTTTTCCTGAAGGCTTACTGGAGGAAATACTCTGCTAGGAGAAGATACTTACAGCTAAGATACTACGTTATTTTTGTACAAGCAAGGATAAGGATGGTGAAGTCTGTTGCTGCATACAAACAAATTGTTTGGGCTACTGTAACAATTCAGTCTCGTCTCCGTGCATCCAAGTTGGCAAAAAAGGATCAGCAAAGATATGAAATCTTAAAGTCTTCAGCACTTACTATTCAGTATGCATTCAGAAGATGGAGAAAATACAAAATGCAACAGAAAATTAAAGCAGCTTTAGTCCTTCAGACTTATTTCCGAAAATGGCAATCTACAAAACTGGCTAAAAGAAAGAGGGCTGCCCTTGTCATACAGTCTTGGTATAGGATGCACAGAGATCGGAAGCAGTATCTATGTATTAAGCAAAGTGTTATCAAGATTCAGGCTTGGTACAGATGTCATCTGGCTAGATGTATTTACCAGGAACACAGGGCAAAAATAATGACAATTCAGCGGTATTACAGAGCTTATAAACTAGGAAAAATTGAAAGAGAGTGCTATTTGCAAAAGCGCGCAGCAGTGATAGTTCTCCAAGCTGCCTTTAGAAGCATGAAGGCACATAAACTATACAGACAAACAAAAGCAGTTTGTGTTGTTCAATCACTGTGGAGAATGAAAAAAGAGAGACTAAGATTTCTACAACTTAAAAAATCTGTTATTACATTGCAGTCACATGTGAGAAAATGCCAACAAGTAAGAAGATACAAGGAGGTTAAAAAGGCTGCTTCTGTAATTCAAACTTGGTATAGGGCATGTGTCGCTTCTAAAACAGCAGCTGCTGCTTTGCAGAGGATGCATCTGGCTGCTGTTGTCCTACAGTCTGCCTACAGAGGAATGGAAGCTAGGAAAAAGGCTCGCATATTGAGATCCGTGATAAAAATTCAGTCAAGTTATCGTGCTTATATTATCCGGAAGATATTTAAAAACTTGAAAGAAGCAACAGTGAAGATTCAAGCTTTTGTAAAGATGAGGCAGGCACGTAAGCGTTACTGTGCGTTAAGGGAGGCAACACTTTATGTCCAGCGAAGGTATCGGTCTCACAGATACACTCTTCAACTTAAAGAAGATTATAGGAAATTGAAGGGAGCTTGCATAAGAATTCAAGCTGTAGTTCGAGGCCACCTTGTCAGGAAACAAGTGCAAAGATGGAAAGAGGCTGCAGTATTTCTCCAGGCATGCTACAGAATGAGAAGGGACAGGCAACGTTATTTAAGCATCTGTAGTGCTGCTGTTGTCATTCAAAAATATTATCGTGCATATGAAAAGCAACTGCGTCAGAGGCAGGAGTTCTTGCAAGTTAAAAAAGCAGCTGTGTGCTTGCAGGCAGCCTACAGGGGCTATAAAGCACGTAAAAAACTTAAACTTGAATATAGAGCTGCTATTAAAATTCAGACTACTTTTAGAGCTCATGCTGCCAGAGTGAAATACAAGGCAATGGTTCAGGCCTCCATTGTGATTCAGAGGTGGTACAGAACTTGTAAGATTGGTAACAGGCAAAGACTGAACTTCTTAATGACAAGAGGGGCAGTGCTTTCTTTGCAAGCAGCTTTTCGTGGCTGGAAGGTACGAAAGCATATTCGAAGACAATGTGTTGCTGCTACTAAGATACAGTCTGTCTTCAGAAGATTCATGGCTCTGCAAAAATTCAGACTTATGAACCGTGCTGCACTAACTCTCCAAAAGCATTACAGAGCCAGTGTTATAGGCCAGAAGCAACGGCAAGAATATGTTCAGCTGCGTAACTCTGTAGTGCGTCTTCAGGCAATATGGAGGGGGAAAACTGTGAGAAAAACAAATCAGAAGAAACATCATTTTGCAACAATTATTCAGTCCTATTACAGAATGCATGTAAATCAACAAAAATATAAGAAACTAAAACAAGCCACTCTAGTGATTCAGAAATACTTCAGAGCTTACTGTATGAAAAAAACCCAGCGTGCAGTTTATCTAAGAACAAAGGCAGCTGTGTTAGTCTTGCAGTCTGCTTACCGTGGGATGATTGTGAGGAAACAGTTGAATGAACTAAACAAAGCTGCTACAACTGTACAAGCTGCCTTCAAATCTTACCTGGTCAAAAAGGACTATGAAAGGCTTAGATCTGCAGCTATAGTAGTTCAAAGGCATTATCGTGCAATTATTCATGGTAAATATCAAAAGCAGAAATATTTGTTTTTAAAAAAAGCCACAGTCCAAATGCAGGCGATTTATAGAGGTGTAAGAGTTAGACGACGAGTTCACTGTATGCATCAAGCAGCTATTTGTATCCAAGCCACATTTAAGATGCATCGTATGAACATAAAATATCAGGCAATGAGAATGGCAGCAATTATAATTCAAAGACAATACAGAGCATTTTTTTTAGGCAGAATACAACGTAAAAAGTACTTGGAACTAAAGAAGTCTGTCATCATCCTTCAGGCTGCCTGTAGAGGCATGAAGGTCCGACAAGATTTAAAAACTATGGATCAGTCAGCAGCAATAATACAGTCTTATTATCGAATGTACAAACAACAGAGGGATTTCAGAAAATTGTTGCTGGCCACTAGGCGAATTCAGCAGTGGCTCCGTGCTTGTAAGGAGCGAAATACTCAATTTCACAACTATATGATTATGAAGAGAGCTGCACTTTGTATTCAGGCTGCGTTCCGTGGTATGAAAACAAGAAGACTTATAAGAACTATGAGCGAATCAGCTGAGCTTATTCAAAGAAGATTTAGAACTTTTCTCAAAAGAAAACATTTTCTTTCCATTAAGACAGCTGCTATTGTAATTCAGAGAAAATACAGAGCAACAAAATTAGCAATAATTCAACGTCAAAAATACCTCTCTTTCCTTAATGCTGCTGTTATCATACAATCTGCTTATAGAGGCTTCGTAGTAAGAAAGAAAATAAAACAGATGCATCAAGCTGCTACAGTTATTCAAGCAATGTTAAGAATGCATAAAATTTACATTTCTTATCAAGCTGTCAGGCTTGCTTCAGTAATCATACAGCGACATTATCGTGCTTACAGGGAAGCGAGGCATGTGAGGGAAATGTACTTAAAACTGTACAAGTCTGTGCTAGTTCTTCAGGCTGCCTATAGAGGAATGAAAACAAGATGCTTCTTGAGGAAAAGAAATGAGGCAGCACTTACAATACAGAAAAACTACCGAATGTATAGGCAGTACCACCATTACAAAAAAGTTCAGTGGGCAGCTCAGCTAATACAGACGAGATACAGAGCCAATAACCTAATGGAAATTGCAGTACAGCGTTACTCTTCATTAAAGAAAGCAACAACTTGTGTTCAGAAGGCTTTTCGACATCTGAGAGCAAAAAAACAGCAGCAAGAAATGCACTGTGCTGCTGTTGTTGTTCAGAAAAATTTTAAAGCTTTTAGAGAACGTCAAAGGTATCTCTCTCTCAAAGCCGCTACTCTTGTCTTTCAGAGAAGATACAGAGCCTTGATTCTGTCAAGACAGCAAACTTGGGAGTATCTTTCTCTTCGCCGAGCAACTATTCATATGCAGGCTGTGTACAGAGGTACCAGGGTGCGGAAGAGTATTGAGCATATGCACTTAGCTGCTAGTACAATACAATCAGCCTACAAAATGCACAGAAATAGAAGGTCCTATCAAAATTTGAGAATTGCAGCTATTGTTATACAGAGCTACTATCGGTCCTATATTAAAGGCAAGAATCAACGAAAGAAATATCTGACAATGAAGAATTCTGCTATTGTTATTCAAGCATCATACAGAGGCATGAAGGAACGACAGAAACTGAAAGCCATGCATGCCGCAACAATTGTAATACAGTCCACTTATCGCATGCATGTACAACATAGATACTACAAACAGTTGTGCTGGGCTGTCAGAGTTACACAGCACAGGTTCAGAGCCAAAAGGGCAAAAGACGCTGACATGGAAAACTATGCAAAAATAAAAAAGGCTGTCATTTGCCTTCAGTCCTCTTTTCATGCTAAAAAAGCTAGGCAGTTGTATAAAACCAGTGTTGCTGCATGGTACATACAATCTTTCTTCAAAATGCACGTAGAGAGGAGGCGTTTTCTTGAAAAGAAAGCAGCAGCAATAATGATCCAGTCTGTGTTCCGATGCCAAAGAACAAGGAGTCGCTATAAATTGATTCAGAGTTCAGCAGTTGCTATTCAGAGATGGTACAGAGCATGTCGCAAGGCTCGTTTACAGAAAGCAGAGTATTGTGCTCAAAGACAAGCAATAGTAATTATTCAGTCTGCCTTCCGTGGTATGAAAGCAAGAAAAAAAGCAAGACAGATAAGAGCTGCAAGAAAGATTCAGTCTTTTCTTCAGATGGCTGTGCAGCGTAAAAGATTTATTCAACTTAAAACAGCAGCTATTACATTACAAGCCTATTACTTAATGCATAAAGCTAAATCACAGTATACAAGCTATAAAAAAGCAGCAGTTGTTTTACAACGATGCTACCGGTCCCACTTGACTGTGAAATACCGAAGAACAACTTACTTGCAAACCCAGAGGAACATTATCATTGTGCAGGCTAGAGTCAGAGGATTCATTGAAAAGAAGAGGTTTTGCAAGATTAAAGAAAGCACAATAAAAATTCAGGTACTTTTGATTGTATAGTCGTGCGTTTTGGGTGTTGGGTTTTTGTGCTTAAGATTACTGCCTTTGCAAGGAACAGTTTAAAGGTATATGTTAAAGCAGAATCAGTTTCTGAAGTATCCTGTATGGGAGATGTGTAACACTACCACAGTGTACTGAAGTGAGTCTCAGTTCAGCTCTGTTTTGCGTGACTGTTGAGGTACTCATCTTAAAAATTAACATTCCCTTTTCCTTGTTTTTCCCCTAGAATTTTACTGCTACAAATGAGTTCTGATACTTGTGTGTGTGTTTCTGTGGTTCTCTTAGGACTATTTTTGTTCTAACTGGCTTTCACCTATATGAATAGTAGCTTAATGAATGTTTTCTTTGATTCAAACGTGAATGAAAGCTGTCTTGACATGGTGAAGTGAGTGGGCACTGGTGCTGGGTATGACATAAGTGGCAAAAAAGGCATGACTGCTACATTCTTCAGGACACATTTAGGAAGGTGCGAGTAGATCAGTCATGTTAGTTCTTTTAGATTTATTAAATGGCTGTAGACTAATTTGAGTACCTAGCTTACATTTTGAAGAGAAATGTAAAGAGAGAAATTACGTTCTTATTGTATGTTTCAGTTGGTACCTTGAGTGGCCCCACATGAAACTTAGTGTGAAACTGTATCTGTGTTTTCTCAGGGGCACTTTTTAAAAGTGGGAAGTATTTAGTTTGTTGTTTCTTTCTTCCATCACTGATGCAATAAAAACATGGTGAGCAAGAAGTAATGAAAATTGTTCTTCATCTCCATGTCGCAAGCTAAATATCCATCCAATGTGAGTCTCAGAGAAGCTTAGAAGAGTTACTTTGAATTGCTTTTTCAATTTTTATTTTTATTTTTTTTTTGTGAGGATGAGGGAGGAAAGTGTATTTCCTTTTCTTTATATTAATTTGATTTGGAAGTAGTGGAAGTACATTTTTTGTTTTTTGTTTTTTGTTTTTTTTTGTTTTGTTTTTGGTGGTTTTTTTTCTTTCTGGGAAAAGCTCTAAGTGATTTTCTGTGGTGGGCTTAGTTTACCCTAAGGGAAGGAGTTTCTCTTCAGTGTAGTATTGGGATGAAAGGATTTTTGGAAATAAATGATCTCTCATAATAATTTCTTAGATTGCTATTACTATCTTGTTGGAGAGCACATGGTCTACTTAACAGATAAGAAAACAAGTGTGCCTTCCTCACCTCCATGTTCTGGGGGGAACTGGCAGCTTCTTAGTTATTTCTGATGGATGTAAATATGATTGCTTAAAAGGTAGGGAAAAAAAATTAATTGGGAAGTTTGAAATATATTTACTTAGACCGTTGTTATTCTAACAAGCCAGTGACTACAGCTGTACTTAAAAATACAGAAGCATCTTCCCAGTCAATACTGCCAGTGCAAGTGGGAAAATATTCTAAGATTATGTCTTTTTCTTTTAAGGCTTTTTTCCGTGGATTTATTCAGAGACAGAAGTACCTTCAGTGCAAGTTTTCTGCTGTGTTAATACAGCAGCGCTACAGAGCCCACCAGATGCGGAATACTGAACAACAAAGATACCATCAAATGAAAAGAGCTGCCATTAGAATTCAGGTACTCCCAGAAGGTGTTTTTTGTTGGGTTTTGTTGTTTGGTTTTTGGTTTTTTTTTAATCTCCTGTATTTGTTTCTTGATGACATGATTATTTTTACAGGCAATAAAGAGAGTGGCATTTGTGGTGTTTCCCTTAATGCATTTCACTTGCTTTAGAAAACATCTTCTAGATGTGAGAAGTTACATATTTGTGATAACTGTAGAGATAGGAATCCTAAAAGCCTTTCATGCTAATTTTAACTTTTCTTCCTTTTAATTTTGCTTGTTCCATTAAACAAACAAAAAAAATCAAATTCTGATTTTTTTATTTTTATATATTTAATAGGCATCATATAGAGGATATAAAGCCAGGCAGTGGGTTAACAGAACAAAAGCAGCACGAATAATTCAAGCCTGGTTTCGGGGCTGCAGAGCACAAAAAGAATATGCGTCTGTGGTGAAAGCTCTATGTGTTATTCAGAGTCACTTCAAAACAAAACAGCAGCGGACCTGGTAATACTGAATTTGGTATAAATTTGTCTAATTTTCAAAGCTTTTATTACATAATTATTTAGTGCTCCTTTGCACTCAGGCAGATGCTTATAGATTCTCAGGTTCTGACCCTGTAGCATGCATGTAATGTGCGTGAACATAGTCCTGTTAATGCAGGTGGGATTATTCTGTTGCAGAAGATATTTCATGTTTAAATATTTTTCTGGAGTGGAAGCTACCTTACGGACTTAAATTTTGTGTATTGGGGATCTAGAAAGAGTAGGCCTTGATCTTTTCTTCACCTACATTTTTTTACAGGAAAGATGTTCTGGATATTGTTAAAATTCCAGCATGAAATTAACAGGATGAAAAGCTACTTTGTTATAATGCATAATGGAATAGTTAAACTACTTTGTGTTTGTTTTGCTGTGAGTTGGTTTTACAATAAATGCTGCTCTAGATCAGCCTGATATCTCATCCAGAACTGTGTCCTCTGCCAGTAGCAGTAGGAGGTGCTGTATGTTAGCGAGTGTGTTAACCTGACCGCTTTCTAAGGTCCTCCCTCAGGATCCATGCTTGTTAGATTATGGATGTTAGAACTTGCATCCTTGCTGATTCCCTTTTATTATCCTTTTATGGACCTGTTGTATGTCAATCCATTTAGTGTCTTTTAAACTGCTGTTTTCCTCCCCAGCCTTCTATGGCCACAAGTTCTTTAAGTACCTGCTGTGGGAAAACAGAAAGTATCTTCTATTTTAAACCAATCTTTCTGCCAGCACTGCTGACTATTCCCTTGTTTTAGTGTTCCAAGATTTGGTTGATAACAGCTCTGCTCTTACAATATTTACCTTAAGAATTTTGTAAACTGTCACTGTTTCCTTAGATTAAAAATGCAAGTGTCTCAAGTTTCCAAAAAAAAACCTAGAATGCATTTTCCTCTTAGGTTTTTGAAAATGAAGTTCAGTGCACTTACCATTCAAAGAAGATGGAGAGCAACCCTTACTGCACAAAGGATTCGACATCAGTTTCTGGCAACCAAGAACGCTGCAGTTAAGATTCAGTTGGCATATAGACGGTACAGGGCTAGGAGACTTTTGAGAAAGGTATGTTTTCACTTGTGCTCTGCTATAACATGGTTTTTAAAGTTTTCAATGTGAGTGTTTTTTGTCATCAATGTGCAGAAGCATAGAAAAGAAAGAAGAGCTAGAACAAAGGTTGTTCAAATCAAAACTGTTCAATCTTCAAAGTATTAACTTTCTATTTGCTTTGAGCAACAAGGTTGATTCTTGTTTTCAAACAGTTCCAATTGTTGAGTTACCCCTGTCTGTACTGATAACAGATAAAACGTAAAATTTTCTGCTGGCTTTTATTGCTTACAAAGGATTAAGTTAAATTGCCCATATTTTAGACCCCATTTAGGTAAGTGAAAAGACTTTCCAAGTTGTGAAAGTGCATTTTATATAAGCTAGTATTGCACGAGTTTGCATGTGTTTCCTATTTTATTTTTGTTTGTTCTTATGATGGGGGGGGAGGGAATCTAGAACTCAGATACAAATGTATATTGATCCGTGACACAAATGAACAAAAGTTTAGTTATCAATGCATTCTTTAAACATCTTTTTCAGAAGCTTCAAGCTGCGTGTTTGATCCAAAAAGCATACAGAAGTTTCAAGGCAAGAAGGGAATTTGTTCAACAAAAAGCTGCAGCTGTAATTATCCAAAAACATCCGAGGGCCTGGCAGGCAGGCAGGCTTCAATTTATGAAATACAATAAAACTAGAAAAGTTGTCATTAAACTGCAGGTATTTATATGGGGTTATTTAGTCAGGAAAAAGGTTGGTATACCTGAAATTAAAACTATTTGTGTACTGTCTCTAGAGCTGGCTGGCTGGCTGGCAAGAAAAGGAAAACCTAATCATTTGTTGTTGAACTCAAATTCTTGTTGAGTGCTTTGAGAATTGGGTGGGTCAGAATAGATGAAAATAGAGTTTGACCCTTTTTTCACAATCCTTTAGTACTAAAATAAGTTTTCATTGTTGAGTGGTTTTTTTTAGCTTTTGAGATCTTTGTGGCTTACCTGTAACTGATACTTCTGCACATACACATACTTAAAATGAAACAATTCTCTGCTATATATTAATGTTGTTGCTTACAATCACTTCTGTGTTATTGTTTAGATTAGAGAGCTAATACTGAGGAAAGGTATCTTGCTTTGGTTCTGAGGTAATGATTTCTGAGGCGATACGTCAGAATCTAATAGTGTGTTGCTATGAGCTATGGTCTTTGGATACACAATCGGCTACCTCTGAGCATCAGAATTAATGATGCTCCTTGTTTGGTTTTCCTTATACAGATTTCAGAACAGAAACAAAAGAAGAGACTGCTTTATTTTGCAGCAGCTGCATATCATCATATCTCTGCAATTAAAATTCAAAGGGCATATAGGATTCACCTCATCTTAAAACTCGCACAAAACCAGATCTCGTCTGTTCATGTGATACAGGTTAGTCTACCCAAGGACAAATGACTTCAGACTATGTTACACAATTTCTTTTCTGTCAGCTAAGCTGTCAACTAAGTGTCAACTAAGACACTGTAGTTCCTTCACATATGAAAATAAAGCTAGGTTACAGAGACTGTAATTTATTAAATAATACTGCTTATACCCTGCTAAGCATAAGAGTGGATCTCAGTAGGCTCTGGAGGCTTAAGCACTGTAAAGACAAGGATGGTTGGGAAAGTTTGTTTCCTTCAGATTCTCAAGCTTGCTAAAGGAATCTTGAGGTGCTGTCTTAGCCTGTATCTTTACATCCTAGTGGAAGCAGGAAAGGTTAGACATGACACCCTGTAAGGCTTATGAAATGAAGAGCATTTATTTACACGAGCATGGGATACAGTGATTTATTTCGTTCTATGTTTCTAACCTGCCAGTGGTACCAGAGCCTGTTAAGGTGCAGCATTTTTAAAGTAATCCTGTTTTACTTCTCTAAAAGAGAGATTGAAAATCAGGTCTGTATTGCAGCACTGCTTATGAGAAAAAATCATCTGCAGGTCTCTAAACTGACCGCTAGCTTAGTGCCGATAATGGAAGGTCAGCATTAGAGAAACGTAGAGACCGAAATGGAGGGAACCCTGAAACAGCTGTTTTCTAGTCAAGGATTTATGGCAAAATTTGCTCTGCTAAGTCTCCATATATACAAATCTGTTATTTGTCCCCATAGGTTATGCTTTCCCCTTAAGGCAAGAGCGAATGGGTGGAAGAGATTTTTTGCTTGGATTTGTCTCCCTGTCTCCCTTTTCTGTATATAAATGGGAAGAAACAGAGCTGGGAAATGAGAAAAGTGGAGTGATGATTCTCCTTAAAAGCCAGACAAGAGAAAGAAAGCTCGGGCAGAGCAATGGCAGACCCAATATAAATTGGGAGGGGACGGCTGGGAGCAGCCCTGCAGGGGGGCTCTGGGGGTGCTGGCTGGCAGGAGCCAGCAGTGTGCCCTGGCAACCAAGGGGGCAAACCCCATGGGGGGGCATCAGACACGGCGTGACCCGCCGGTCAGAGGCGGTGATTGTCCTGCTGTGCGCAGTGTTGGAGCGGCCTCAGCTCGAGTACTCTGTGCAGTGCTGGGCCTCCTGTTGAAGGGTGTGAAGGTCCTTGAATGCCTCCAGAGGAGGGAACTAAGCTGGTGCAGGGGGTGGAAGGCATGTCCCGTGAGGAGCGGCTGCAGCCGCTGTGTTTGTGTAGGCTGGAGAGAAGGAGGCTGAGGGGCGACCTCCTGGCTCCCTGCAGCTCCCTGAGGAGGGGGCGCGGAGAGGGAGGTGCTGAGCTCTTCTCCCTGGGGTCCAGCGACAGGACACATGGGAATGGCTCAAAGCGGCGCCAGCTGAGGTTCAGACCGGCCGTTAGGAAACAATTCTTTACTGAGAGGGTGGTCAGACCCTGAACCGGCCTCCCAGGGAGGTGGTCAGTAGCCCCAGCCTGTCAGTGTTTAAGAGACAGTTGGACAGTGCCCTTAACAATTTGCTTTAACTTTTGGTCAGCCCTGAAGTGGTCAGGAGGTTGGACTGCACGATCATTGCAGGTCAGTTCTCACTGAAAATACTCTATTCTGTTCTACACAGAACGCTTCCTAACTGCTCCTGCCTAAGATTTCATTTTGCAGTCTGGCATTTCAGCTACCCCAAGGCCAATCAGGGCTGTGTCGTGGTGGTTTATGTGAGCACTAGTGATGTTTATAGTGCCTACTGCATCTGTCAAACTTCTTGTTAAAATAGTTCTTCAGTTTTTACCGATGCTCATTTATGATGGGGAAGAGGGACTTTAGGGAAAAGTCCTATATAAATAAACAGGTACTTTAATTTTAAACAGAGGTGGTTCCGAGCCAAAATGCAACGCAAGAGATACCTAAGAGATTATCAAAGGATTATTCAATTACAATGTGTGATTCGCGGCTGGCTAAACCACAGAAATAATGCAGCAACCATAATCCAGAGAAATGTACGAAGATTCCTTGCCTGCAGACGTAGGAGAAAATTTGCAGTTGGAATAATTAAATTTCAGGTAAATACCTCTTATAAGAAAACTACAGTATTTTTTTTCTAATTTTGTTTTTAATTCTTGATTTTTCTGATGTTTTTTGGGGGGGAAGAAAGATGTTTATTTTGGTTGGTAAATTCATCAATTAAATTGCAAGCCAGGTCATCTTAAGTGTAGACATCAAAGCTAAATGCAAACAGATCAGGAAGCAGTATTAAGCAGATACTGGCTGGGGTGACTGGGAGCGTGTGTGGAGTATGTATGCATGTTTGGTTTGGTCTTTTGTCTTGAAAGTCCAGTATTTGGAAGATGAAACACTGAATGGTAATTACTTTAAAATTAATCACCAAGGTAATTAAATACTTTGTCAGACTTGTGTAAAATTGTTTTGGAACGGTAATGGAAGTTCTATTTTCTGTTGTTCACAACTTTTTTCTCTTTGTGAAATTCCTTTTCTGTAGGCATTGTGGAGAGGATATTCTTGGAGAAAGAGTAACGACACAGCAAAAACTAAAGCTTTAAGATATCGTTTAGTAAAGGCTAATGAAAAGAGCAGAGAAGAAAACAAACTGAGCAACAGAACTGCAGTTGCTATTAAATACCTTCTAAAATTCAAACATCTCTCTTACATTCTGGCAGCATTAAAGCATCTTGGTGAGTGTTTTGTTTTATTATAACTGATAGATTTCCAGGATGACAGAAAATGGAATTTTTCAGCCAAGAATAGTCTATAATAATATTTGGGCTTTCTGTGTGATTGTGAAATGGAAACATGTTGGAGAGTACGATGGAGGGTTTCTTTCCAGACTAAAGTTAGCATATTGATTTAAGAACACTATTAAAATGGTTATGTAGAGAAAGGAGATGCTATATGATTGCTCTAATTTCCTGGAAGTTCTGGTAATACTATGGCTTACATAAGTCACTTATGTTTGCCTATCAGTACACGTTCTCTGTGGATTGTTTTGACTGCTTAATTTTTTTTAGTAATACAACTTCAAATCAGTAATTCTGGGTTTTTTCTTTGCAGTCCTACTTTAAAAATAAGATTAAACCCTGGTTTGCAATGTTTGAGCTTCACAGGTTGTGGGTTTTTTTCCCTTTTAATTATCATAGAGGTGGCTACCAGGCTGTCCCCACTCTGTTGTGAAAACATGGCCCAGAGCAGAGCGATCTTCAGTATTTTTGTTCTGATTCAAAGTTGCAACCGGAGTGTTCCATGCATGGAAGTGATCAGATATTCAATTCAGGTTCTACTTAATGTTTCAAAGGTAACTTTAATATTTTCTTTTGCACATTTATAAGCTGGATACTACTTTATTGTAGTATTTATTTATTCACAAAATTTCTGAATCAATTTGTAACAACAAAAGTAATATTTTTGAATAAAAAAAAAACAGTTTCTGAATTTTAACTGTTATTTTGGAACCAATTATCTACTTTGCAATAATTATGATTTAGTTTTGTTTTGGCAAAAGAAAATGATTTCATGGGCTTAAAGTAATAATTTTACTTTTAACTGATTACATTGCAAGGTGTCCCAAGTATTGCATGAAACTGTAGAAATGCAAAACACTAATAGTTATGGTAAGCTGTGAAGTTTTTTTAAGGTAGAAATGTATGTGTTTGAGAAGACAGTCTACTTTTCCAAATTCATGTCATAGAATAGACTGTATTTACACTTTCAATTTCTTAGAGAACTCATTTTCACAAATACTTAAAGCTGCTTCAGTACTGTAGTTATTAACTACGGATCCATTGCTCTACAGATTTTTACTTTGAAATTTCAAAAATGCTTGCTAAACACAGTTTTGGATTTTAGCCATCCTACAGGCATTTACATTCAAATTCCTTTTATTTCAGGACAAAAAATTAACACTCAGGCTAAACTTATTTTTAATTTCTCTAAACTTATTCTAATTTGTTCTTTTATTTTAAATGTAAAATCCAATTCTGTGGGTTTCTAAGCAAGGGGGGAAGCACAAATGGTAGCTTTTCGTAACCTGTTACAATGATGTAATGTACAGAAGTGATTTTTATTGCTTGGATTCCAGATCAGCTACAAATTTAATCTAGGGTAGAATATTTTGCTTTTTCCTCTAACCTGAAAGATATTTTAAAGATCTGTCTATATAACCTCTCCTGTCTCATTCTTGTATAACAGTATGAAAGAACTACTCAGGCAGTTTATGAAGTAGAAAATTCTATAGATACATTACTAGACCTACTGCAAACATACAGAGGGAAGGCTGGGGACAAAATTTCAGAGAAAGGAGAAAGCATTTTCACAAAGACCTGTTGCTTGCTGGCCATCCTTTCAAAGGACTCAAAAAGAGCTTTGGTAAGATTTAAATTTTTGGGGTTTAATAATATGATTTAATATGCTTTTCTTGCATGTTTTGGTGGTGTTTGTAAATTATTTTTTTCTCCCTTTGTACCATACCTATTAGGGCTGTAATGTTAATTAGGACTAAACTCTGATTAAAAAAATGCATTTACAAGATGGTGAAAACACTGATTATTCTGTGCTTTGTGTGTCCTGGTCACCCAGATCTATTGAATAATATCTGATCCTGCAATCCTTGCAAGATTATGATATTGCAATCCCTACTTTCCACTGGGTTTTGATTACTTTCTATTAATTGCTTAGCATTAGACATAGTTTAGTTGCCACTTAATTTTTATTCTATTTCTGAAAGTTTATCGTTGTTTTTCAAATGAAGTTGAGATCTTTATTGTCAGTAAAAACTGGCCATACAATTGTCCGTGACTTGCTGTTTGTGTACTCTATTCTAACAGAGACATTGCCTGTTTCTGAAAGAAATTTCCTTTGTTCATATCTATTGCTAGAATCCCTCATGAGATTATTAGGGTAGTCTGGGTTCTATGCTATAAATTTACTAACCGTGTATCCATCAGATGTCAGTATTTAAGTTATCAAGTCACCTCTGACCACTGCATTGTTCTTTCATTGGTATGAAGACAGGTACAAACACTAATTTATGTCTCTGTCCAATCATTGGAGGCATATGCCAATGACATGTGAAATTTTGTTTTAATGAGAAATTATTAAAATCTGACTTGTAAGAACTTGGATTTTCTGAGATACGAAGTTGCATATCAATTAAGTATTTTGAAAGCATTAGGCCACTGACTTGTAGGTGTGCTTTAAGATGGTTTCACTGTACTTGTGGATAAAAGTTCAGCTTAAATTATAAACATTCAGATTTTATTGACTAAAACAGTTTTCTTGATTTGTTAAGTTGCTTTCCACCTTCTAGTATTGACTCTGTACTGTTTTCAACTTCTCTCAGGAAATCCGAAGCATGCCAAGAGTTGTTACTTGCATTCAAAGCCTGTACAAACTGACAGCCCGTAAACACAAAATGGATGCAGAGAGAACACTTGTGAGGCAGAAAATAAACACACACTTAAGTGGAACCAACTTTGTTCCAGTAACTCCTCTAAGAATAAAAACAGTTTCAAGGTAAGAGCTTAAAAATGACTCTGCTGTTTTTGCTGTGGCGATGTTGTATTTTACTAACAAGCCACTAATATTTTCACAGAATTAAACCGGACTGGGTTTTGAGGAAAGATAACATGCAAGAAATTGTGGATCCTCTGCAAGCAATTCTGATGGTGATGGATACACTTGGTATTGTCTGCTACTGAAATGTAAATGATGTATATGAAAATGTATTGTACAGCATGTATGTAGTAGACAGATAAACGATTTTGAAAGAAAGCAAGTTAGTGTCAAACTACCCTTTGAAATTTTTTTCTGGATTGCATTTTATATTTTGTAACCTTTTTTGTATTGCATAGAGCTTTTAAAATCCTATTTCATACTGTTACCAAAAGCACTCTTACAATAAATTATAAGCCTTGGAAATTTCACTTGTGCAGTAATGTATTGGTATTACACAACTGTGGATCTTACAAAGAGCATGGTATTCCTCACTGATTAAATACTGTACAATTCTATTAAAAACAGTTGTTTGTGTGGGACAGTCATGTTGATCTGTGATCTGGAGAGGGATAGTCTGGTTTTCAAAACTGGCTACTTTTGGGGGGAGCTCGAGTTTACTTTCTTAGGTTTTGAGGGATTGTGTGTGACTGCAGGAAAAAAAATTGTTATAATTCCTACTTCTTTTAAACACCACAAAATTACAGCAGGGTGTTGTAAGGGTGAATTTGGTGATTTGTGAGTGCTTTCTTCCTATCAAGTGAGCAGGACATACAAGCGTGCATCTCATCTGGCTGAATAGATGGTGCTCATCACAGCAGCTCCCTTAAATTCTGTTCTCTTGTGCCTTGGAATTGTGTTTTCTTGGAGCAAGGCCAAGAAAATACCCCCAGATTTAAAGACTATGCTTTCCAAGGGTGGAATACGATGCTAAATCAACTGGTAGCCATTAGCCAGTTAGGTGCTAATGCATTGTCAAGAGGTTCTTCTTTGTTTGGTTTTGTTTAAAAAAAGACACAAAATGGGCTAGCTGTAGACAACAAAATGCAACAGGCAGATAATAGTAGTGGCTGTGTTCTTCATGGAAGAGCCCCCAGAATGAATAACATACAGAATGCAACTGATAGGGGTAGGCTGGAGGAGGGAAGAGTTTTCAGTTTCCTTTTATTTTGGCCAAGGTAAATAATCTGATAACAGAATGCCCTTTAAACTTGCAACTGAGGAGGTTCTGAGGGGAACAGTATTCAGTTAATTTAAATTGTTCCATAAGCTTGTTGCCTGGTTTCACTGTAAAAAGATATGTTGTCCTCTTTACTGGTGTAAAATATACCGAATGGAAGTTGAATTCTGCAAGTCTGGTGTTAGGGTATTTGGAAAACTAAAATGAATGGAAGTGTTTTCAGTGAAATAAGTTGTTAGAAAATACTGCGGACACTAAGGCATTTGTGAATTCCTTTAAAAATCCAGTTAATTATTTACAAAAGTAATACTTCGTGGAGTTTTCACAAGTGGTGGAAACTGTTCATGGAGACGGTAATGAAGATGAGATTTAAAAGCTGTTTTTTCTTCCTAGTTATGATGTATTCAGGCAAACTCTTTGCAGAAGGTAAATACACCAGATTCTATTGTTAATCAATGTACATTGGATCTAGAACTTGTGGTCTAAGTAACTGAAGTGCAATGTCTTTCATATCTTTACCAAGGGTAAACACTGCTTTTGAAATACATTTTTATTGTGATGGCTGATGATCATGATTCAATTGTCGCTGTAGCTCAGGGCTACAGATTCATGTCTAAACTTCAAAGTAATACTGAAAGGTTCAGACTTTTGTTCAGAAGAAAATTATTTTAGGATGTATTTAAGTGGTATTGAGGCACTTACACAAATTGCATTTTGTACTATGAAAACATTTTATGTATTGAAGTGTCTTGGTGGTTGAAGTGTTTTGGCTTTACCACAAAGCAAGGGAGTGGAAGTTAAATGGAACCTGCAGAAGCTAATCTAGGGTGGGTTTGCATTTCCTATCCCTTTTTTCATCGGCACTTAATTATTGGGTTTATATAGTTCCACCACTTGAACTGCAAGTTCACAAAGCTGTGGACTGTATATGAAGGTACATCCATTAATTGAAAAGGTGTCCCTTTTTTTGCATTTCATTTTGTATCTACTAATGTATATTCAACTCCAGCATATTTGTTGCAACTACTTCTGTCTTCACTAGAGTTTTGTCCTTATGCAAAGCAGTTGAAATTACACTGATACCCTTTGGAAAGTCAAATGAAAGGTATGTAGGTAGCAACCATTTCTGTCTTAATTACCTAAAAATCTTCAGTACCCCCAGGTTTGTTTGCTTTATTTAGATGTGATACAGCAGCTGTGTGAGGAAGGGAATTATTTAAAAAAAAAAATTATCTTGGCATTTTTTATTTATTAAAAACACTAAATTTGCAGAGAATTCTAGTAAATGCAGTAAATTCTAGTCACATTATTGCGTGAAGGAGCAATAGTTTGTTATTTCGGTTCTAAAATGTGTAGGGTGAATGCAGCAGTGCCAACTTGTGGGATAATTCTGCCCAATTATAATGAGATTCATAGATGGTGATTAAGTTCGTAAAACTTGATTCTTCAGTATTCTCGTAATGCTATGAAGACAATTTTTGAGACCCAAAGGATAATTTTATAAGAAATCTGAACATAAGTATTGTTTCTTTGTGGTGGGTTTTGGTTTTGGGGTTTTTTGGGGTTTTTTGACTTAATACCGTATTCAGCACAACTCCCCTTAAAGGTTTTCTCCTATTATTGGTTTGTGTGTTTTTTTTAATTACAGTTCTATTTGTTCTTTCCTTAACCTCCATTTCTTCTTTTCTGGTGACTGTTCTTAAATTCTCTTTCTTCAGTGTGTTTAACCGTTGTATTGCCTCCTGGCAGCTTGTCTCGCTGCTCTGGTAACGTTTGCTGAACTGAGGCGTGATGGCATAGCTAATCTTGACACTGTGGCCATTGGATCTCTGAGCAGGCATCGGTATGCTTACGCAGCAAAGGGGTGCTTATGCTTACACCTTCTGGGCTAAATGCTCAAATACATCAGTTTTGCCAGTTCACGTTAGGAAGTTTTGTTCTGCAGCTGATACTCCTGTGAATCTGAAGAACAAATGCTGATATAATTGTAACATGTCTTAACTTCAGTGAGTCTTACAAGACCCTCCATGCTTGTAAGTAGTCATTCAGCTGTTTGAAAGCCTGGTCAATCCAACTGATAGTAAATAAATTAATGCAAAAAAGTTCATATCTGGTCTGAGATTTTTAGTGAGAAATATATTTGTCTTTTTGCAGAAAAACCTTGTGATTTGCCACACATAGAAAACGGAAAGATTGCCCAGTACTATTATAATTTCAAAAGTTACTATTTCCCTATGCGTAAGGAAAAAAAACTTTCCTATTCTTGTATGGTTGGTTATACAACAGAAACTGGGACCCAAGATGGAAGAATAACTTGTACAGCAAAGGGATGGTCTCCAGTGCCACGGTGCTACAGTGAGTTAGCTTTATTAATCTCGTCATTACTTCTAGCAGGAAACTTTTCTGGCTGGATTTCCTGGAACATACGGGAACAGAAATTGCCTAATAGGAGGGATTAAACGTGCAAGTTAGGACAACAAAGTGAAATTAATCCTTTAGGTATATAAACTACATATGTTTATATGTGGAATAATTTTTATAGTAAAACACATTTTAAAGGGTTTACCATATATATTTTTGTAAGAACCCCAAGAAAGCTGCCCAGTTTCCTTATTTTGGGGAAAACTAATGAATAGTTTCCTCTCAGATGTGTATCCTCTAGAGCCTCCCTAGCTCTAGGTTCCTTGGTTGTCATGCTCAGTGTTATTACTATTGGTTTGGTATATTTGATGATTGTAGTAGATTCCTTCAAAAGGTCCAAGAAACAAGTTAGATCAGAACAGCTAAAAAACCCCTTCTTTTGCTTGTTAGAGAACAAAAATATTCCATTAATTCATTCTTTCTAACCAAACTGTCTCCTTTCATTTAGAAAAATGTAACAAGCCTCTTTTGGAAAATGGTTTTTTTTATGGTACAGAAATGTACTTCAAAATACACGACGAACTGCGATACAAATGCTATCCAGGCTACCACACTCCAGGTGGTGGTACTGAAGCTACTGTACAATGTCGACCAGAAGGATGGTCCTCCCAGCCAAGCTGTGCTAAAACGTTTGGTAGGGTTCTGCATTTTTCTCCTTCGTAAAGTCTTACATGTATCGAATTCTACTGTTTTTGCTGTACCTGTAGGGCCAGACGGCTTGTCTGAGGAGTACTAATGTGGGTTCTCAGCTGTAACTCCTGGGAAGAAGTTGCCAAATTCCACATGCTGCTAGTTTTGTGAAATTGTATACATAAAATTATACGTAGAAGGAATCGCTATAGATGAAATCATGTTGTTTCAAATAAAACCATTGCCATTCAAACTTTCTTCCCAAATGATGGCTTGTGTAACTTGTGTAAACTACTGCATTTGTAATTATATCTTATTTGCAAAGATTTTGCCTTGGATATGATCACTGTTAAGGTATATATAAAGAAAATTTTACAGTAATTGATCCTTTTGTTTGAAGTTATTAATATGCATATGCTTTACTTATTTAAGAGTCATGTCAAGTTCCCAATTTGCAGCACGGCAGCTACTTCACAGCCCAACAAGAGCTTCGACTGAATGAGAGGCTGCTATATAAATGTGATGAGGGGTATCACACTGCAGGAGGAAACACTACAGAAGAAGCAGTGTGTCTAACATATGGGTGGTCCCTTACTCCAAACTGCACTAGTACGTAATGGGCTGGAAAATAATTCTCCTTAAAATGTGATTTATTCCACAAATGAACAAAAATTTTGCAAAAAGGCTTGTTTTAAAGCTGGAGGGGGGGAAGCCTTTTCACCGCTGTGTGTGTTCTTCCTAGGAATAACTTGCTCCTCTTTGAGTGCAATAGCACATGGAGGTTTCTATCCTGTGAAGAAAATCTATGAAGAGGGAGACGTAGTTCACTTTTTCTGTGAGGAAAATTATTCTGTCAGTGAATTTGACTTAATTCAATGTTATTATTTTGGATGGTATCCAGAGCCTCCGGTGTGTGAAGGTACCTTATTTTTATAGTTTTATCATGTCAAATTCTTAGTGAAAGATGAGCAACTTCTTTCATGAAATGCTTTATCAATACAACATAAAAATATGTTTTTTGTACTAGTTTACCACCTAAATAGAAATCAAGTGTTAGCTGACAGGTATGGAGCAGAGGAGGAAGCAATGAGAATAGGAATTAATTTTCATCTGACAATAGAGCAGATACTGTCTGTTGCTGTTGTTCCTCTGGACATTGTCTTCTGGAGAAGCAAGAATCAACAATTATGCAGAAGTTGTTCAGCCCCTGAAGCTCGAGTTTAACCATGTTCAGGTTACATGAAGGTTTAATGAAGCATGTTTAATCCTGCCTTGTGAGCTGGGAACCTGCCTCTTGAAAGGCATTAAAAATAAAATTTGTAACAAGTTTCTCTTGAATTCTTGGGGATTGTGGTACTTTTCAGAGTACAGCCTCACCAAACTATGTATGTTTTCAACAGAATTAACTAGAAAGGTCATTCTGAGGACTGAACCACA
This sequence comes from Falco peregrinus, assembly GCF_023634155.1. NCBI lineage: Eukaryota > Metazoa > Chordata > Aves > Falconiformes > Falconidae > Falco > Falco peregrinus. Next base: position 1,646,069 of record NC_073730.1, read on the forward strand.
CCTTTAGCAATCACTGTCGCTTTCTCAATCATTGAGGGATAACGGACATTCTCAGAAAAGAGACTTTCAAAAGAATGAAAGGTCTACTGAGCCAGGTGAAATACAGTATACAGCAGAAATCAGTATAAATCAATAATTAGGCTAATAGAGAACTTACAATATTGTTCAACATACCTTGATTGTTGTAGGTCATTATTTTATCTTAATGTTGTTCCCTTCATCTGAGCTTTAGGAGATCTCACTGCCTCATGGTAACAAAATCTCTGCTTTATGTGTAAGGTATGCCAGCTGATGATGACGGAGGGTGGGACAATCAATCATTTTTATTGGTTTAAGCTAAATCTAAGATAATCTCTTCTCCAATATATTTTTCTCAGGATTTTTTCCCATGAAGTATGTTTTCTAAACAAAATTTAATAATCATTGTGTGTGGGATGCTTGAGATTAAAAAAGTTATATTTAGCCTTTAAAATTTATAGGTGTGTTAAGCACAGTTTTCAGTAAAATCAGTGTTTTATAATTCCTTTATAGCTAATCTTGTAGAAGAATACATGATTGAGTACAAAGGTGAAATTCATCTTCCCTTCCTAGCAGGCACAGTAGTATTTAAAATGCACCGGAATCTCTCAATTAAATGGCACGTGTTGGGACCCCAGCCCTGTAATTATTCTGATGACACAGCAGGATTTTTTCCTGAGTGAGTGCAGAGAAGGTGGGGTGCTCAGGAGTATGAAAACAAGGCCTAAATCTTGTTTTAAGAATACAGTAATCACAAACTTAATTTCAGGATAGGAAATGGGTTATTTTTATTGCTGCTTTTGTAGCATTAGAATTAATACATAAGCTGCTTTAAATATTATATCAATGGAGGGTATGGGAAATCTCTATTTCCTGAAGTCCTTTAAAGAACACTTTATTAAGTCTCTGTGGAGAAATGACAGATTTTTTTATAGCAGTGCAGTAGCGTAATACTTCTATATTTCTTGAATGCAAAAATCACTTTTTTGTTCTGGTTTCCTATTATTTTAAAGAAAATGAGAGCATTTCTTCTGGATCAACAAAAAAATGTTTTTTGAGTGACAGGCTTGCATGCTATATAGTAAAATGAACTGTGTACATGGTTTTGATTAGTGAGAAAAAAATATGCTGCTTTTATTTTCAGATGTAAAAAATAAATGTCCTCCACCACCACTTCCTCCTCATGCCCGTACCATTGCAGTTAGAAGAACATATCGTAATGGAGACAAAGTTACTATACAGTGTCAAAGGACCTTTAAAATAAGAGGATCTGAGGAAATCCAGTGTGAAAAAGGAAAATGGACATCACCCCCTATTTGTATTGGTTAGTACCTTTGTGAAGACTGACAACTGAACTGAAAAGATTCTTCAAACAATGCTTTAATTTTCTGGAGAGCCTCAGTATCCATATCTGCAAAACTGTGTATGCTCTCCTCTGTTCAAATGCTTGAGAGGTAAAGTGTTGCATAATTTGCAGACAATCTGTGTTCACAGTTTAAAGAGAAAGTATGAGCTAGGTGAATTCAGCTGACACCTGTATTGTCTATTTTTCCCCTGGAATATTGATTTTATTACATCTTACAACGCATCAGTGTCTGTTTTGGTATTTGAAAATGAGTTATTTCTGAGAAAACTGGTTCTAAGTTTCTGCTATAGTTATAGGAATGATGGATAAGTGGGCATCTGAGGCACCACCATCAATTGAGGCAGATGCAGAAATGAGAGCAAACAAAACATATCGCAATGAAGATACAGGTAGGAGAACATTGCCTTTCTGTTTAAAAGGGACTTCACTACTCTCCAATGCTATTATAGGTTTTTTATGACAACTCTTACTACTTTTTTGCTATAGTATGTTTCCTTATTCTTGAAAATGTTTGCATGTGCTACAGATGTCAGTGTAGCAGTCTGAATGAATGAAAGGCAGTGGCCTTGTTGCTTGTTCCTGGTGATTGTAAACTACACCTATAAGCTTATTCTGTATTTGTAATTTTATTTCATACCTTAGCATTTACCTTCAGTCATTTTGTACCCTTTCTGTTAATGTTGTTTGAACATGCAAATTCATGAGTATATTGATCTCCTGACCTCCTGCATCAAGATGACCTGACTAGCAGAAGGAGGAAAGGCTGTGGATGTTGTCTACCTGGACCTTAGTAAAGCCTTTGGCACCATCTCCCACAGCATTCTCTTGGAGAAACTGGCTGCTCCTGGCTTGGACGGGTGTGCTCTGTGCTGGGTTAAAAGCTGCTGGAGGGCTGAGCCCAGAGAGCGGTGGTGAAAGGAGTTAAATCCCACTGGCAGCCATTCAAGAGCGGTGTGCCCCAGGGCTCCGTACTGGGGACAGTCCTGTTCAATATCTTTATTGACAATCTGGAGGAGGGGACCGAGTGCACCCTCAGTGAGTTTGCAGAGGACACCAAGCTGGGGGGGAGTGCTGATCTGCTGGAGGTCAGGCTGGCTCTGCAGGGGGGTCTGGGCAGGCTGGCTCTGCAGGGGGGTTGGACTGATGGGCTGAGGCCAGCTGTATGAGGTTCAACAAGGCCCAGTGCTGGGTCCTGCACTTGGGGCACAACAGCCCCACACAACGCTACAGGCTGGGGGAGGGGCGGCTGGAAAGCTGCCTGGCCAAAAAGGACCTGAGCTTGTTGATCAACAGCCACCTGAACAGGAGCCAGCAGTGTGCCCAGGTGGCCAAGCAGCCCGACAGCACCCTGGCTTGTACCAGACACAGTGTGGCCAGCAGGGCTGGGGAAGCGATAGTCCCCCAGTACGCAGCACTGGTGAGGCCGCACCTGGAATCCTGTGGCTGGTTCTGGGCCCCTCACTGCAGGAGGGACACTGAGGGGCTGGAGCGTGTCCAGGGAAGGGCAACGAGGCTGGGGAAGGGGCTGGAGCACAAGGTCTGTGAGGAGCAGCTGAGGGAACTGGGGGCGTTTAGTCTGGAGAGGAGAGGATCTTGCTGCTCTCCGCAGCTCCCTGGCAGGAGGCTGTAGGCAGGTGGGGGTTGGTCTTTCCCAGATAACAAGCAACAAGACAAGAGGAAACAGCCTCCGGTTGTGCCAGGGGAGGTTTAGATCGGATATTAGGAAAAATGTCTTCACAGACAGGGAGGTGATGCATTGGAACAGGCTGCCCAGGGAGGCGGTGGAATCACCATCCCTGGAGGTGTTTAAAAAACCTCATGGATGTGGTGCTTAAGGACATGGTTTAGTGATGGGCTTGGCAGGCCTGGGTTAACGGTTGGACCTGATGATCTCAAATGGCTTTTCTGACCTAACCGGTCCTATGATTCTATGAAATAGAATGCCTGTTTGCAATTCAGTAAGGCAAGTGTAGTGTTTCTGAGAATGAAATTTGAAAAAGAAACAATATTGGTTTACGTTTTCTTTGTACGTAACTTTTTTGCTCCATCTATTATAAGTCTGATACATTTGCCAGTGTTAACGTTGTTTTAAAGATCTAATTACCTATCTCCTTACCTCGTGTCAGAAATGCAGCAAGACTGTACCTCTCCACCTGGGATTAAAAATGGTGGTGTACTCGGTCCGTTACTGACAAGTTACAAAAATGGTTCCTCAGTAGAATATGTTTGTCAGCATTTGCATTTTTTGGATGGACCTAGTACTGTTTACTGTGAGCAAGGAAACTGGACGGAACCACCAGCTTGCTTGGGTATGTCTTGTAAGAAAAAGAAAGTGTCATATGTAATCTAGAAAGGTAAAACTGGAAAGGACTTCTTGATAATCCTTTCATAACTGCCTTTTCTCTTTCAGTTGAGTTAATAAAGATTCCAGAAACATGAAGATGAACCAAAATCAAACACGCCTAGGCCACTCCTGCTGGGTGTCCTCTGGCCTGTTCTTACAAACACCCAGTTAAACAGATTCCTCTGTTTTCCTGAGCGAGCTATTTAGAACATAAAGAATCCTCCTAGGTAACAGGGATAGCTAATTTCTGCTCCCATGTTCTTTCAGTGAATTCCTTCCTACCCTTCATAGATGTTTAGAAGGAATGACTGTAGCCATTGCCAAAATGGCTTTTAGATACAAGTAACAAGGAACACAATGATTTCTTGGACTTACATTTTTAAACCTTCAACCTTTGTTTTTATTATGTGTCTTTATATCTATCATTTCATTCTGGACTTTCTAATTTCTCCATGTTGCTCTTAAGTATGCTGTTCAAAACGATGTATAAAACTTCCATTAGGAATTTATCAATACTAGCAGGAATACAATTTCTGATGCTCTACAAGAGTTGTTTGTTTGCCTTTCTTTCCTTCCTGTAATGAAATAATTCTGGTTTACTAGCCTCCTTTGTTAAATTGACTCACTTTAAGTTTGTAATCTTCTCTGAAAATGCAGATAAACAACCAGTTCAGTTTTAATTACTTATTTTAAAATGAATAAAACGTGCCTTGTCTGGATTGAAACATCCAGATCAACATTCTTGGATCTGAATACTCAAATTCAACAAATCCTGTGAAATAATGAGAACTCATTTCCTATGAGTGTTATTTGTCTCCTAAGCATCCAAATAACCACAATATCCTTTCCATGCTTTCATAGATTTCTTTTGAACCCTTAGCTAATCAGACCAGAGCAAGCACATACTGTAGTTAATTTCAGGAAAATATCCATACCAATTTGTTTTCATGGTGCTGTTATCAGTATGGATAATTTGATGACAGCTGACCCTCAGCAGAGCATTAATAAGGCCTCGATCAGGCAGTGATTCTTGTGAACTTGTAGAAATGCATTTTTATAACTGTCCCCCTGTCAGGCTTTACTGAAGTTGAACAATGGTTTCAAAAGTTAATGAGGTTAACTGTCTAATGGAAAGCTAGGCTACCTGATGTGATCCTGGCACTAAATTTTAAGAAAAGTCTCAGAAAACAATGAAACCAATATTGAATAACCTGAAAAAGCCCAGAGAAGTATACAAAACTTCCAGAAGGTTTTTGGAAGGTCGGTGAATTCTTTTAACAATGGCAAAACAAAGCAAATAAGCAAGGAAAATGAAATTGTCAAAACACTTCCTTAGGTAGTAGTTTAAATTTTACTGTATGTTAACTACTACTGCCTTCAAAGGGCTTACCAAATCTGTCAGCCAGATCTGATGGGTCAATTTTGATGGATGACTATTTTAATTATAAAAAATCCTTTCAAGTTACAGTAAGGAAGTTATTTTCTTCTTGAATGGTAAACCTAGGCTGCCATATGTTTACAAATACTTGTAGAAACCAGGTTTGTTCAGAAGTGTGCGTGTTCTGGGGTTTACTCTTCCCAGTTTAGGCTTTTTTTTTTTTTTTTTTTTAACATGTTATCATGTTATTTTTGTTACTTTGGGTCATTTTTTTTACATTTGCATTCTTTTTTATGCATCTATAGTTCTTGCAATATTTGAAAATATTTTAGAATTATTGATACAGACTCCTCTTTCTTGACCCCTACAAAAGGGAGCTAAGAAATCATGTAAGGTTGCGTTTTATTGAAGTACACTTTTATTTCCTAGAACCGTGCAGTCTTAACGTAACTGATATGAACAGCAACAATATAGAATTGAAATGGAGACAGGAAGAATTAATTTTCCTACATGGCGATCTCATAGAGTTTGAATGTAAACAGGGATACAGTTTTCTCCAGACTACCATTCCCTCTCCTGGACGGACACAGTGTAACCATGGCAGACTAAAATACCCAAAATGCATTATGCAAGGTAAAACAATACTTTTTTTTTTTTATATTCCTTTTTAAATTGATCCATCTCAAACATATCTAGAAACAACTTCCTTTGGCAGTGTGGGCCTAGAATCTGTTGTGAATAATAGATGTTTAGGAATCAACAACACAGCTACCCTTGCACAAGACAGCTGTATTATTAAATATATCCAAGCATGGAAAACCAGTACACCTTCCTTTGACGGTGAAGGCTGTAGGAAGGAGGCAGGAGCTCTTCTTCAAGCCCAGGGAACTCAAAGCTCTGCAGAAAGACAGCTATAAACAATTCAATGTGCCCAAGGATGTCTTATGGTTACACTTAAGCAGGAGATTGCATTCTGCATTTCTTATGGCTGGCATAAAGCTGGAGATTGCATCCTGATCTGAAACTTAATAAAGTAGTAAGAAAGTACACAGCGCTGCTAAATATCTAGTGTTGACAGGCATTTCAAACTGCTGATTTGTTAGTTGCTTGAGCTGAATATTTCTCAGATGTTTTTAATGTTATTCCAGCTCCTACAGAAAAATGTGACTCTCCCCCTTCTATTGTGAACGGAGCTCTTACTCGCCCACCTCTGACCCAGTACGACAATGGTTCTTCAGTTCAGTATAGTTGCTCTGACTATCACTTTTTGGAAGGATCTGAGAGAATCTACTGTTCTGAAGGACAGTGGACTTCACCACCAGTTTGTATAGGTAGGTGTGATAAGATAAATAAGTGTTTATTTCTCTCTGTAATTCATAGAATCATAGAATAGTTTGGAAGTGACCTTTAAAGGTCATCTAGTCCAACCCCCTGCAATAAACAGGGACATCTTCAACTGTGTCAGGTTCCTCAGAGCCCTGTCCAAACTGACCTCAAATATTTCCAGAGATGGGGCATCTACCACCTCTCTGGGCAACCTGTGCCAGTGCTTCACCACCCTCATTGTAAAAAAATTGTTCCTTATATTAATTCTAAATTCACCCTCTTTTAGTTTAAAACCATTACTCCTTGTCCTATCGCTACAGGCCCTAGTAAAACATCTGCCCCCATCTTTCTTACAAGCCCCTATTAAGTATTGAAAGGCTGCCGTAAGGTCTCCCCTGAGCCTTCTCTTCTCCAGGCTGAACAACCCCAACTCACTATATTCACATAGTTACAATTTATAAATCGAGTATTGTCAACTAGGACTTGATCTCACCTTCATTTTTTTCAGGTAGAGATGAAAGTTTTAATAGAAGCAAGTGTAAGTTTGGCTATTCTCTTAAATATGGCATACCTGCAGCATGCAAAAATACAGCGATATAATTTGTGCTATATTAAGAGAATGGCAAATAATTTAGTCTTACTGTAGACTACTCAAAATTATGCTATTTCAAAAATAATCGATTTATTAACACTGATCAAATCTCTCTTCTTTAGAGCCATGTACGTTGTCAAAAAATGAAATGGAGAAAAATAATGTGCTGCTGCAAGAGTTCTATAAGAATCAAGTTTATTTTTATCATGGAGATTATGTTGGATTTTACTGTAAGCAGAACCATTTTGGAGCAGAATCTGGTACAACTTTATTTCAAGTGCAGTGTAAGAGAGGACAGCTGACATATCCGAGGTGTATTGAAAGAGCAAAATAAGTATGGACTTTAGGAAAGCCTATAGGAAAGGTATGTACACGTTCTCAATCTAGTATTAACAGCTGAATTAAGACAGCCTTGTATTTTCAAGACCACTACAGTCAGCTTTGAGAAATGAGTGTTCAGTGGCATTGTTGGGTCTGAGCTGAAGGGGGAGGGAAGTGAAAGTTCTTTGTGGTATGAGGACTGGGAATGCAGCAGAAGGATGTGATATTGGCATACGGGTGGAAAAATTAGGATGAAATAACTTTGTAAGGTTTACAGTGATAAACTTGAGATGCATCACAATCTGGAGGACTTGAACAAAGCACCACAAGGAGAAGCTGCTGAGCAAGTAATGACCTTTGTGAGGATATTTGTGATTTTGATACTATGAGTGCTTTAGTGACTACAGAATATAGCTAAATTGCGATTTAATTTCATGCCCTTCAAATGGATGTTAAACTCCTAATTTTACAGTGGGAAAGGAGAGGCCTATTATTTTGTACATCTTAACAGCACTCGTGTCTCCTTTTGCAGATAAGAAGCCTCTATAGGACAAGGCTTTGAAAGAAAAAAAGCATGTAAAAAAAAAAAAGTTTAAGGGATTGGTGAAAACATTTAAAATTGAAAAATATGCAAAATCTACTGAGTAGGTTTTTATTATTAGAAGAAAAATATTCAAGAAAACATCTTTTGCTAATTGAGAACACTGAAATTATTAAAATATCTAGTCCAGCTACTGTGGATGATTTCCTATGACACTTAAACATTGGTACTTTTGGAGCTCTGTCTGTGAACGTGTGTGACTGAAGATATGAAGATAATCCAGGAAAATGGACAGTTTGCCTTGCATCCATGTTAGTATATTTTAATAAAAAAATCACTATAAGGATTTCTTCTGTATTTTATGTCTAAATCACATCTTTCTGTGATATTGTTGCATGTACTGTGTTCTGTATGGTTTTCCAAGGCTTTGGTGAGTGCTACATGAATAAATAAAAAAAGAAATTAAAGCATTAAAGGAATACAAAACTTCTGCTTATTTAATCAAAACCCAGTCAACCATTTGGTGGGGGAAAAAAGAGGTTGATAAAAATAGCATTTTACATGCTATTTACAATAGCCCTCCAAAATGCTTTCAAAAGATTAAAAAGTCATTGCTTTGTAAAGTGGTATTTAAAAATGAAGACAAATAACAATGAGATTTAGTAATTTAACATAACGAACTTTCAGTGTGTGACTTGTAGATCTGAACTAGATGTTCACTACCGCTTTTATTTCTAGGTTATGTTATGAGAAGCACTTGTAACGTGAGTTGGTGAGTCTTTCTCAGTTAAGAAATAATGTAAGAAAGCAGTTAAACAAAATGATTGGTGAAAAGTTTTTAACCAGTAAGTTTTGGTGTATTGAGTGTTGTTACCTTAATAGCTGCCATTTAGGCTTGCTGTGCATCCAGAAACTATTTGTTCTGAGCCAAATACATAGGAATTCATCTCAGTCTCTTGAGTTTTTACATCTTAATCATTTCTGTGTCTGTGAAAGATAGAAACCCCCCTCTATTTCCTTTGAACGTGAAGGGTGTGGTAAGGTATGCACGTGATATAATTGAAGCTCTCCAGGTATACTAGTCAAGGAGCTCTGTGCTTGATCACCTTTGGTTAGATCAGGCTGAGACCCTAAATCTGTAGCCTTGACCATACCACAGAGATCAAACCGGTTTCCATGATCTGGAAGCCCTGTTCAGAGCAGGGATGGGGGCGTGCTCTTTAGCCAGCACTGTATTGGTGCCCTTCCAGACCTGATGGTGTCAGCATCTTCTCAGTTGTTTCGTAACACTACCCTGTGCTAGTGTATTTAATTATTTTGTTCTTGGTTTTTTTTGCAGCATGTTCAGAACAGCATCCAGGTATCTTCTCTGGTAAAAAGAACGTGGGTTTCTTTCATTTTCCCCTTCTCAATTTTCTTGCATGAATTATTTGAAAACAAACTTTGTTGCTTGCAGTTTGAAATCTCAGGCTATGTTATTTCTGTTAATTAGCACAACAGAATTAAGTGGGGAAAAAATGAGAGTTATAGCTTGGGTTTCAAAATCTGAAAAATCTCAAATATCTGTATGAAAGATCAAAAAAAAGATTTACAATGTGAACATTGCAAAACCAACTGAACACGGAATTCTTAAAGAAGTTAATGAAAACACAGTAAACAATGAAGTTGCTTTTTGGAAGGTAGGGAAGCTTTGTTAATTTCTTTTCTACTTCTTTTCTACTACCTTAATTTTCGCAGAATAAGTTCACGCCAAAGGCCGTGTGGGAAGGTACAGATCAGCTACACGTGCTGCTGTGCTAGCGGGGAAGCTGCTGCAGGCTCACAGCTCAGGCATGCTGTTGTCCTGGGGGGGCTAGGATGCTGAAAGCGCATCTGCCAAAACTCTGTGCTCCCCGCGTCTGGAATGTACAGTGTGAGTGAGGGCCAGTGATGTACAAGCCCAGGAACGTTTCTGACCTCCAAAGTGTATTTGGAAGCAGAGACAGAACTTTTATCTTTGACAGTATTTTCTTATACTTACCAAACAGTGGTGCTAGAATAACTTTCAGAATAACCATCAACATACCAAAGACCTTAATTTCAACCTTTAACAGTCTTGAACTTTGGCTGGCTTTCTGCCTAGGTAGTCATGGAACTGCAGAATAAGAATCAGGTTGCTCAGGACTCTGCCTGAGTTTTTAATATCTTCAGGGAGATGTTTTCTAACCTATTCAAATGACTGTCTACCCTAGTGGTGAATCTTTTTTTCTAATATCTAACTGATATTAGATAATAGATATTAATATCTAACTGGAACTTCTTTTGCTGTGCATTTGTCTCTGTTGTCTTTCATCCTGTTACTATGCATCTCTGGGAAGAGTATGGCTCCATCTTCTCTGTATTCTCCCATTAGGAAACCAAAACCAGAAACAAGGTCTCCTCTCAGCCTTCTCTTTTTAAGAAATATTCAGAAAAGAACGTGGGGTTTTTTTGGTCATATGAGGCATAATAAAAATCATTATTTTATGCTTCTGTTGGTGCCTCTCCTTGTGTAGCAGAGCCTTCCAGTACCCTCAGAATGGCAATAGATCTCAACTCTGACGTTTCACAGTGACAGCAGTGGCTTGGGGGTAGGTAGATGTTATAACATTTCTGCAGCAAGATTGGATTGTGCACATTTCTTCAAGATCAGCCCTTTATGTGTTATCGCAGAATACTTTGGGGACCTTTAAAGATCATCTAGTTCCAGCTCCCCTGCCATGAGCAGGGACACCTTCCACCAGACCAGGTTGCTCAAAGCCCCATCCAGCCTGGCCTGGAACACTGCCAGGGATGGAGCATCCACAGCTGCTCTGGGCAGCCTGTGCCAGTGTCTCACCACCCTCACTGTAAAAAAATTGCTTCCTTATATTCAGTCTAAATCCACTCTCAGTTAAAACCATTCTTCCGTCACAACAGAGAGGCCTTTCCTCTTGCCTTACAACCTCGCATTCTTGTGTTTTTTGCAAACATCAGCTGAAAAGGCATTTGGATTTATTTTTGCAGACTGTAATTTCTGTTTTCCAGTTAAGTTCTCACCTCTGTAGTACATAATACTATGTAGTACATTGTATATAGGCTTTGATCTGGATGTGAAGTTGCAGTTGGGGCGCTTCCTGCAGCAGCCTGTTTTCGGTGCTCTGCACACTGGTTCGGACTGGCACGATTTAACCAAGCTGAACCTGTTGCCCAGTAAAGTTTCAACAACTTATATTGGCTTTAAAATGTTTGATGTACTGAAGCTGGTGGCCTTGTGGCCCACACCTGTTGCCTTTGGGGAGCTCTGAATGAAGCATGAGAATATTTGGTAAATGTAAGAAGACCCTTCTCTCTAAAGGGCACGACTGGGGAATATGGACGGAAAGGAGTTAAAAGTCAGTCTCCAGAACATTTGGGAGTAGAATTCACAGCAATTTCCTGTGTTTTAATAAGTGGTACTTTACTTTCTGGAGTCCTGTTAGGAAGTTTCTGGGTTATAAAGTCACTCAGGTATCAATAGCCTCTGACGCAATATCTGCTATCAGAGGGGGAAGATAGTTGTCTTGGGGGATTTTGGGTAGAGTGGATACAAAAGCAGTGCTACATGACTCAGTGGTGTATAATTTAATAATTTTCCCCCCTTTTTTGTTGTTCTTAGTGCTATGCTAAAAGTGAACATTCCTAAGTGAGGGACCAGTCTTCCTGAAATCACCGGATTAGAAAGTGGGGAAGAAGTGAGACAAAGATTGGACTCAGAGTGAAATCCAAAAAGCTTTGTTATATACTCTTTGTGGGGTTTGTTTTATATTGCAAAACTGCCAGGATTCCATAAACAATAGTGCTTAAGGTCATGTTGGACTAGTATGTAAGAATCTAAAATACAAATAAATGCTATATGCCTCTAGAAATACTACTTGCATGCTTATATTCCTGGTTTTCTCTAAGGAATGTGCTTAGTTCCTTAAAAAATTGTTAATATAGGTTGTTAATATTGCATACTTGTCACTGAGACCTTTGTGGACTTATATTTACAAAAAAGCCAGTCTGCAAGGTGCTTTGAAGTTCTGCTAGTTGTATGATGTGGCATATCAGTGATGATGAAATTCATTTGGTGTATGTAGTCATAGCAATGTCTGTTGGTCCTCGGATGTTATCATTCAGTAAACAAAACAATGCCATGTCTGTTTTTGAAGGTAGGAAAAACAAAGTCAATTGCTATGTTAGTTAATATTGTATTTCACGTTAGTTCCTAGCAGCAAGTGCATGGGGGCGGGGTGGAGGGGGTGGGGTGTGGGGTGGGTGGGGGAGAGAAAAAAGAGAATGTCTTGAGAAAGAAGCTTGTGTAAGAAACTCCACAGAAAATCATCTTGAGAATGATCTTTGTCGTGTGAGGGTGGAACTCAATTCAGTCACAGTTGTCCCACTGGTGCAACCCAGTAAATATAATTTTTTGCCATGGCTAATGAAAAACACAGGCTCTGCATTGACTTGACGGCATGGGATCTCTGAGCTTGCCTGTGTTTGTCTTAGGCTCATTTTAGCTTGTTCAGCTGTGATAGCAATCACCCCCTTAGCTGTCTAAACATGTTTTAGTTTATCTTTAATTTGTAGGATCGTAGAATAGTTTGAGTTGGAAGGGACCCTTAAAGATCACCTAGTCTAACGCCCTGCCCCAGGCAGGGGCACTTTCCACTAGCTCGGGTTGCTCAAAGCCCCGTCCAGTCCAGCTGTGGTTCACTGTGGTGTTCCCCTCCTGCCTTGCTGGCCTCCTTGAGAAAGACTGGTGCTGTCAACCAGAGGAGCAGTGGAAGGATGCGTGTAACGTACTAGTACAGTTTTTCAGTAAAACACTTAAAAATTTGCATTGCTGAGGCTTTCTTGCATTAACTTGGACTATGAATTTTAGCATTATTGGAATAGGACTAACATAACTTGTATTTTTATTAGGCTGTTAAAATCTTAAGCAAACTGATAATAAATTACGGGTTTCACATGCAAGGTGGTTTTGACCATAATAAAATCTGAAGTCATAACACTTGGAAAGCGAAGTGCATTATACTGTACATTATAAACACACCGTGAGGTTTTGGTCATGGGTTTCGTAATGCTTCTGTGTCAGTTCAGTCTGAAATGTTTTGTGAAAGTATTGAAGTCTTTTTGCAACAACTGCATAATTTTATCTGTACAGATTGGATACTGTCTTGCAAGAAAATTGGGAGGAGATTGCACGGACAGTCTCAGGAATCATGGAAGTTAATACAAGTGCATGCAATTTGGAGTGCAGAAAATACCAAGTCTGTTGCAGGGGTCATCTTTAACTTCTAAAGCTTGCAAATGGCACTGCTGAGCCACACCACAGTGCTTCTGCTGTGGATGGGTTGTACTACACGTACAGGTAAGTTATTAAATGGAAGTTTATGCTTTCAACTGATGTAGCTGGTGACAATAAAGCAAAATGAACTGCAAAAAAAATATTAAACTATACCATTTTCTACTTATAGATTTCCTTTCAGAAGTTTGGAATGAGAGTTTCAATTCAGAACTATGTATTTGAGAATATTTGCTTTGTATTTTCTTGTATGAGCTTGCTTCTTTGGCTTGTGCCTGAATTTAATGGCTCTCATAGAGATTTACTACAAGCCCTAACTCACTCAAAATACATTAAACCATAATTCCTTTGTATTTCAATTATGCTACTATTATTCTGAATACATACTATTAAAAATGCATGTCCTGGTTTTGGCTGGGACAGGGTTAATTTTCTGCCTAGCAGCTGGCCGGTGCTGTGCTGGGATTTGGTGTGAGAGCCCTGCTGATAGCACACCGGTGGGTTTGGTTGTTGCCGGGTCGTGTTTATACCAAGCCAAGGACTTTTCAGTTCCTCTGGCCCTGCCAGCGAGGGGGCTGGGGGGGCACGAGGAGCTGGGAGGGGGCACAGCCAGGACAGCTGACCCGAGCTAGCCAGAGGGTGCTCCATACCATGGGACGTCATGCTGAGTGTGTGAGCTGGGGAAGAAGGAGGGGGACACACATTCGGTGTTACGGTGTTTGTCTGCCCAAGCAACCGTTACCTGTGCTGGAGCGCTGCTTCCCTGGGGATGGCCGAACACCTGCCTGCCATGGGAAGCGGGGAATGAATCCCTTGTTTTCTTTGCCTGTGTGTGGCTTTTGCTTTACCTATTAAACTGTCTTTGCCTCAGCCCAGGAGTTTTCTCACGTTTACTCCTCTGATGCTCTCCCCCATCCCACTGTGGGGGGAGTGAGGGAGTAGCTGCATGGTGCTTAGCCACCAGCTGGGGTAAACCCCGACATAAATGAAAGGAGTTATTAAAGGAAAAGACTTGTTCAAGGAAAGGAGCTATTAAAGGAAACGACTTATTCAAGGATAAGGAAGGAAAGGAACTGTTCAAGGAAAGGAACTTGGCCTGTGCAGGATCCTGTCAGGATCGATAGTACACAGGCAGGCCCTGGTGGGGCTGAGCTGTGTACAGACAAACCTGCACGCAGAACCAGCCCTGCTGAGCTGCCCAGATGTGTTGGATGGAGCCCCTGAGCCCCTGGGAAGGCACGTGGGTGGAGACCCCCGGTGGGGATGGTCAAGGCCATGGAGACTCATCAGTGCCCCCACAGCAGCCCCCCTTCCTAGCAAGATGAGCCTGCACACTTCACTGAGCTCTTTGTTCAGAGGGTCTTGCTGTAGAGCGATTTAGTCGCTCTGGGGTGCGAACAGGCTATTTTGGGGGATACAGGGCCAGGGTAGGGACAGGGAACTGGGGAAGGGGGATGCCGTGAGAGGCCTGGGGCTGGAGAGCAGCTGGGAGGTGTTTTGGGTTGCCTGTGAAGGCCAGGCGGGCTTGGGGGAAGTGGGAAGAATTCAGGCTGCCCCTCGGGGTCCTGGCCTGGTTGAGGGGATGAGAGGGAAGGTCCAAGCCCCCAGGGTGGGTGTGAGGTGGTGGGCCTGGGCCAGCTCTGAGGGTCTGGGCTGGCTCGGGAGTCTGTGTGTGTCAGGGGGATCAGGCCCATTGCCCAGAGCAAGGTGTAGGCACAGGGCTACGTGGGCCTGGCTCCACTGAGCTCGGGGCTCAAGGCGGTTCAAGCTCTGCCAGGCGCGGGGAGGGCTGGCTGCTCCAGGCGGGCCGGGGCGCGGAGCGTGGCCATGCCGCGCAGCCAGGCCTCTGCCCTGCGCCTGAGCAAACCAGGCTGGGCAGCTGGGGCAGCAAAGGGGTCGGCCACAAGCCGGGGCCAGGCAAGGGTGTGGGCATGGTGGCAACACCGCTGGCGACAGGTTTCCGGGCACTGAGGCTGGTCTGCTCAGCGGTAGGGTCAACGAGCTGTTTAGACAACCCCTTTGTTTTGAAAGGGCAAGATATTCCATTTCCTCTATTTCCATCTTTCCTTAAGAAAAAAAACAGGAAAACTTGAGCTCAAAGATAAACAGGTAGGAATCTCATAGTACTGATTGGTATCTATCGTTCCTAATTCCATTCTTATACTTCTGTGTTAAGCCACTGAATTAAAATGTATTGCTGTAATTGTGGGTTGATAAATGAGTTATCTCCGTTAATATTCTTCATTATTTATAAGATATAGGCAATATTCAGATCTTTGTGTAAAATATCTCAAACTAATGCAATCTAAATAGCAATATGTAATTAGTGGAACAGTTTGTTAATATAATCGTTGCCATAGGCTGTAATTAACATAAATGTTAATTTCATAACCTTGTAGAAGAGATTATAATTGTACGAACCATCATTGCTCCAAGAATGTTTTCCTCTTGAATGTTGTTCCTTGAAGATGATTGCCATAACCCTTTTGAAATTATAATTATTGTTATTGTACTCATCAGCATTGTTTAGGTGAATATTGATAAAATATTCTGAGAATTACAAGAAGTATTTGAATGACAGCAAAGACACTGTATACTCCCTTGCTACATGATTTACATGGCAAATATAAACACTACTTTGGAAAAGCTAGAATTGACTATCAGTTCTGGAAAATAAAATTATATTCACTTATTTTCTAAATTTTTTAAAATGTATCATTTTTGTACTCCAGGGTGAATAACTTACTTGGGCTTGACTAATGCAAAATATTTTGAAGTTATGATAGGCTGTGAAAATTCTTTATCTTTTTTAGATTAAATGCTTTTATAATCTATAGGTTCTATTCATTTGTGAAAGTGAGTGACTCATAATAAAAAGAATATTATATGCATTTCTCTGCTTCTTGCTGCATCTTGGCTGTGGGATAGACTCATTCCACTGCATCTTGGAAGTGAAGTGTAGGGAATACCCAAAACAGTGCTAAAATTAAACTGAGTCCTGGAAGTAGGAAGCAGTTCTAAGGGTTGTGTATCATACAGTGGTGCCTTTGGTTTTACCATTGGAATCAGCAAAAAAACAACGCCCCAAATAAAAATTGCTTCCCAACACAAAACGTTTACTGGTAAACCTATATGCAGTGAATGAAAAGAAACCTGTACCTCTAGTATTTTTGCTGTCTTAACACTTTAGTCATGGATGTTTAACTATTGCACCAGGTACTGGCAGCGAGCCCAGATGGCTTAACAGAGCACGTGTGAGCATGGGTTCGCAGGAGCGTAAGACTGTGCAGATCTGCAAGTGGGAATGATTTAAAGGCAGACAATGTGATTTCCATATTCTGGTCTACACCATTTTTCTCAAAGCCTGAGAAGTAGTAAGTAAACTGTATTGTTTTTTAAACACTTTCAAAAAACCCTTAAGAATGTCAGAGAAGTTAAAATACTCTTTCAAATGTGTGGGCAAATAGAACTAAAACTACAGAAAGGGGCCAGGGCTTATGTCAGTGTTTCCTGGCCTCTCAGAGACTTGTATTCAGAATTTAGATTTCCCCTATAGATGGGGAAAAAAGCAGATCTATGGGTCAGGCTGGAGGCCACAAATAGCCTAGAGGAAATCTATGTTCAGATCCTGGCAGCTCTGCTAACTTTTAACAAGATTAATAACAAGGTTTTAAAAATATTAAGTAAGATTTGTTAACTTTTAGCAAGTAATTAGACCTTTAACTGACACATGCCACAAGTATTAGGATATTCAGTTGCTTGAAGCAGGAGGGCTTCTGTTCTCTACTGTGAGTTGTTGTCGTTTAACCCCAGCCAGTAACTAAGTACCACGCAGCTGCTCACTTCCTACCCCACTGCCAGCGGGTTGGATGGGGAGGAGAATCGGAGAAAGGTAAAGCCTGTGGGGTTGAGATAAGAACAGTTTAATAACTGAAATAAAGTAACAATAACAACAACAATAATTGCAATGAAGAGGGGAGGGCGAGAGCAGAATAAAACCTGAGGGACCCCCCCCCCCCCCCCCCCCGAACTCTAAGTGATGCACAATACAATTGCTCGACATTTGCTTACTGATGCCCAGCCAGTCCCCAGGCAGTGATTGGCAGCCCCTGGCCACCTCACCCCAGTTTATACACTGAGCATGATGTCCTATGGCAGGGGTCCTCAAACTTTTTACACAGGGGGCCGGCGTGGATGAAGTGGCAGGCAGTCATCTGCGGCTGCTTGGTTTCCCCCCCCGACCCCCGGTGGGGGTGGGGCAGGGGGGTTCTGTAAATACCGGGTGTCAGATTGAGGACCCTGGGGGGCCGTATCCAGCCCGTGGGCTGTGGTTTGAGGACCCCTAGTCTGTGGTATGGACCATCCCTTTGGCTAGCTCAGTCAGCCGTCCTGCCTCGGCTCCCTCCCAGCCCCTTGTGCACCTGCTCACTAGCAGAGCATGGGGAACATGAAAAGTCCTTGGTTTAGAGTAAGCACGACTTAACACACTGATGTTTTAGTTGTTGCTATCAGCATTGTTCCTATACTAAATCCAAAACACAGCACTGCACCGGCTGCTAAGGAGAAAATGAACTTTATCCCAGCCAAAAGCAGGACAAGGTCCTTACTCAGCCAATGTCATCTCCTGCCTTCCTTGTCTGATTTCTTACAAATAGGAATTGAGAGTTACTGTGGTCTAAGAAATATGTCTTTAAATAACTGCCAGCTCTGTTCAGCTCCTTTATACCGCAGGGCAGTTTCTCAGAGGGTCACATCCACCAATACCTTAGACAATTGAAAGTTTGCTCTCCTAAAATTTAGGATCTTAATCATAGTCAAACTCTAAGTGCTACTGCGTGTAGGAGTCAGTATGTAGACAAACATTTTCAAAAGGTAGTTTGAATGAACAAAAGGAGAAAAAAAAAAAAAGTTGTTCTCATCCCAAGGATCAAAAGCAAATACTTGGAATTCATAGCTGACACTCACAAGTGCTACAGCAATAATGAATCTCACGGCACAGAAAACTACAGTTGTCATTGCAATCCTTGCACTCCTCTGAAAAGGCAGGTGCTGCCAGACTGGTGTTGTACTTGCCTACATATGGATTTCAGTACATATGTTATGGATTCCCATGCTATTCATTTTCAGCTGTAGACTAAATCTAGTGCCGTCAGGAGATGGTTCTTTGTGGGACTGCACCAGCAATGGTGGAAATTATTTCATTCCTGAGAATTCAAGATAATGTAACTGTGGCGAATGAAGAGACAGGACGCTGCTTGATGCAAGCAAGATGTCAATTTATTGTACACAATCACGAGTTTATATACGTTTTCAGGAGCTGCGCGCTTTAAACAGATTGGTTCTTTAAGCTAAGCGTTACATACTAGGCCATCCCTGATTGGTTAACTACAAACAAAGGACACTTTAAGTAAGTTTTTACAGTCATCAATTAACAGCAAGGTGTTACTTCTCCTTGGTGTCATCTGTTCCTCACTCCTTTATCTTTCCTCAGCCTGACTCACCCCGTTGATTGTTATCTATTCACCCTCCTTGTCCTCCCAGGGTTTGTGGCCTACAAGCCCGAGCACATTCCCCTCAGCTAACTGATTGGTACTTATGGCCCTGATTTCCAGGCCCCCTCCTGCATGTAACTTATGGAAAGAGTAAGTCAATTGTAGTCAAAATTAGGTTATGTTCTTAATTATTTCTTAGAAATTTGGGGGGACTTTGGACGAGCCAGTTTATAGTTGCTCTGTTTACCCAGCTGTAAAATTGAATTGGTTTTAAATATTCCTAACAAGAGCGCTACAAGATTTAAATAATTCTTGTGTACTTTACCTCTACAAATGAATGGCGCTTTCCATTTTAAGTGGAAGATAAATTTACAGCTTTTCATTGCAGGACATGAAATATAATTACCGGATAAATACACCTGTGTTTGCCAGAGTTGACTACTAGATGTCACTCTTGTTTCACTTATCTAGCCACTCTCACCTAATGCCTTCTCACCAGTTTGAATTTATACATGAGTAATCATTTGCTGTCAAAACATAATGTAAATCATCTTATTGAGGGAGAAGTCTGGAGAAGGAACAGGAAACTACAGCCCAATTAAAATACCCTCGTAAGTTATTCCACAGCAATTACTTACATATTGGAAACTATAATAGATGTAGCAGCTTCTTCATCCACAGCAGAGGAATGTCCTGGGGCTTCGGTTTAAGGACTCAAAGCATGATTTCATAAAGGTCAAAAGCCAAGAAGCAGAAGCACTGGAGCGAGGTTTCCTTCCCAGAGCTGCTCTGTGCTGCTTGCCTGGTGCAAAGGGGACACAAGAGAAGGCAAAAGCTCTCTGTGGACCAGTCCCACCTCAGAAGCTGCATTAGGGAATTAAAGAGTAAAAATGATAATCAGGCTCCCTAGTTTCTTTTCTTTATCATATATGTTTTTGACTACTCAAAGGGCTGTGGTATTGAAATGAATCATCCTTTGCTAGAGACTTTTCTAAGCTTTACTCTCCTCTTAATTATTCTTCTGCGTCCTGGGAAAGATGTTCATCCCACTTGCTTGCTGTTTATCTTCTGTTATGCCTCAGCCAATAAAAAAAGCTTTACTGAACTCCTGTTTCAGAGAAGAGAGAGAAATCACAACACAAAATGTTGTTCAGATGCTGTAAGAAAATTGTGACACCTAATGAAAAGGCTTACAAAATGCTTCTGAAGGGAATTGTTCAGGAATATTTTCATAAATGCAAGCTTATTTCTAGTGAGACTGGATATGTCCACCCTCATGTTCCCATTTACTACAGAAGGCGTTTATTTCAACATGATTTTGAGATTCAGTATATCCTTTTTATTACTTATATATCTGATGGAGAAAAAAGCTAGGGTCTTTAAATTTTTCCTCAAAAATCATAAATGGATAAGCTAAGAAATATACATTGGTGAACTAAAAGGTATGACAAGTCCTCATCATTATTGAAGAGATATATTCCAGCTTAAAAGGTGACGGCATCTCTCTGTTAAGCCAGTTTTGCTGACATTAAAGCTAGCAATTCAGACACCTTCTTATTGAAACCCTGTGTCTTGAGGTATGGGATAAACACTTCTGAGGTCATGTTGACATGCTCAGAATAAATTCCTTTATTAAATTCCCATGCTTTCTCCCCTTATATAGTTTGGACCTGATTTATTTCTTCCAGGAGTGATATTTGACATTGGAACAGTCAGCTTTTGTAGGTTCATGAGGCTGTAGGATGTGACTCTGAAGATAATAACTAAAGAGGAGAAGGAAAGTCGTTCAGTCTTGTTTGCAATATGCCTGTTAGTAACAGATTCACTAGTCATTATCTGTTCCTCACAGAAATGCTGAAGGGACAAGGGAAATAAACAGATGAAAAAAGATAGCTAGATGCTTTTTGCAAAAGGAGGCACAAGTGTTTGCTCCAATGTACATCTTTTTATCTAAGAGGAGTATTTCCCTAACTTTTCCTAAATTCCTTTTGATACAAGAATTATTTACTGTAGGAAAGAAAGAGAGAAAGAAAAGAAATATGTATGTATCTACAGTGAAAAACATGCAAGAATTTGTAAAACAGGGGATGTTAGTGTTTACAAACAGGTAACAAAACACGGCCTTAGGAGGAGGCACAGACACCATAAATATGCGGAGATGGGGCACAACAAGATAAGCTCAAGGAGAACCAAATCGTTAATGAGGCTAAACAGAAAATTACTGCAACTATGTGTGAACTATCCTAACTAGCACACTGAAAGTCCCACCCTCGAGCAAAGAAAGTGGCCTCCTAACAAAACCCCAGCCCCACAGATCATGCTGGTGGAAAGAGAGGATGCTGTACGTTTAAATGGGGATGATGCTCATGAGAACCAATGACAATTAACTGTGACTAAAGGTAATTATGAACAAGTTCAAAGTGCATAAAATGTTTTGCCATGTGGTACAAGGTGTGCCAGTGTTGTGGATTTCCCACCTAGCACCCAGTGCTGCACAGACATGCAAGGAACAAGTATCTCGACTCCGTGTGTGCTGGCTCTTGCATACCTGGTGAAAAACCCAGATTAGGGACAACCCTTTGACTAAAAGTTGGCATAAAGGTATATTTGCAAGCAGAATTTACAGCATAACTCAATTACAGGATAACATTTACAGCATAACTCAAATAAATCCACAATGTTAATGCTGTCCCGTTCACATTCAGCAAACTGTCGGCAAAAGGACAAAGTCAACTTGCAAGCAAAACAAAACCCATGCTTAATGGTACAGAACTGTTGTGAAAGAATATTCTCAACATGCTCAAAGATCTAGGAAAGGCAGAGAAAAGACAGGGCTGGGAAAGCTCTCAGTGAGCAAGACAGGCAGCCCCCAGGAAAGATGCAATGTGATGGTGTCCCCTACTGCTCATTATTTATTCTTTTCAGAAGAAGCCTCTAAATAAAGATTACAATTAAGGCATATTAAAGCTTATGAAAAATTGGGACTTTCTGGTTTAGGTGTTTTTGGAACAGAGTTTGAAGGTGAAGAAGAATGGAACTCCACAACTACACAGATATTTAGGAACTCAAAGGTATTAGCTGTTAGAAAGCGAATTGCACGAGCAAGATAGGTATTTCCGAAGGTTAAATCTTCTTACAAATCTTAAGAACACGACATTAAATAACAAGTCCTAAAATGGCAAAATATTTTTCAGCACATATTTGTAAAAGAACCTGAAAAGATATATTTGAAGCTAGAAAAAAGCAACACCTGAATGTTTGCTTATCCGAAAGATTTGTGCTCCTTTGAGACTCACAAGAGTTGGATAGAATTCTCATAAGATTAGCATTCTTCTGGGATTTCCAGTTCTTACTGCTTTCGATCCTAATCTTATGTAAAGAAAGAAAGAAAATCCCATGTGGTTGTGCAATTCACAACCCTAACAAAACTGGTGAGAAAGTTAGCTTTAAAATAAGCATCTTCTGTTTCTGAAATTTCTGAAACTAATCAGCCATCTGTAATCATCATTCCCCCAAACCATTACACTACACTACACTGTAAACTACAGCCTATAATTTGAAGATACCTGTGAATTTTAAGTTTTTACAGTCCTTATTTAACATTTGGTTCTTAATAACCTATATACACAATAAGAACCTCAACAAATGCATTCATTGTCAAAAATTGAGATCATAAGTCACTTATTTAATATTCAAAGCAGATCATGTCCTTGGGACTTCACATTTCTTCTACATTACTGTTCACATGTTCAAAATATGAATCTGGAAGCCTTTCTTTAGTCAGCAGGTAAAACTGAGTGCAACTGGAATTCCAGGTAGCATACTCATTAAATACAGGAGAGACGGACAATACACATTTAACCGGTTATGTGGTCAGGCAGTTTATGTAAACTGTGGAGTCCTAACATTGCTACGTAGCCATACCACAGTCCTATATCCTCACCCATTGTGGATTCAGAGTTCTGCACCATTTGGCCTCATATCTGTTGGAGGTAGGATGCCCATGGGTCTGCATGGAGGTATGTTTGTCTCTTCCCAAGGAAAGAAATACAGAAACATACCGTGGCTGCTTTCAGTTGGAAATAGTTCAGACTGAGTATTTCTTCCATTGCCTTTATCTGGTATCTATGACATTAGGCAGATACAATAAAAACAATTTTAATTAATTTTAAAATGGCAAGTCAATGTAGTACTGCTTCTAGCTGTATTTATTGTTATGCATCCAGAAGAAACTGGTATTTCTTGCTTACATGTAAAAGAGCAACAGAGCATTTCAGCCGTGGCCCTGTATAAGTAAACTGAGTTATAACTGAAGAATTTCTCACCTTCTTTTAAAGACAAGAAATGAGGTATAATCCAAAGATTTCCTCTGGGTAATGTTACATCTGAATGCTAAGGTGCTGAAATGATTCTAGGTGACTCCATGTATATGTTACCAAAATGGCTTGACATTTAGGCATATTCCTGCAAGATCTTACAGGTTAAAGGGGAAAACGGGGATAATTTATTTCTGGTTGTCAAGCACAACAAATCATTGCTGCTATAGCTGACAAAGGAAGAAAAAATCTGTTCCTTAATAGTTTAATACTTAGAAGCAATAATATATCCTTCAACAGAGAAGTAAGCATTTCAAACTAAATGAAAACGGGATCACTGAGGCAAATAGCAGACTGCTATCATGCTTTTGCATGATAGTGTGCACTATAATGAGACTGGAATTAGCTTGGAAACATATCCTATCAATAACAATGTGATTAGGATTACTTGATCTTTATGAAATGCCCCAGGACGTGCTACAGGCATTACAAATGAATAAGAATAGGTGGTCCCTAGTCTGAATAATACACCTAAACAGGAGGGTAATCAAGAAGAGTGAGAGGAAGTGGGGAAAGGGAAATAAAGAATTGGACTACATGGAGCTCAGCGGTTTCTCATGTACAAGATGACATCTGTCACTACATCAGTTGTGCCTGGAGTTAGAAAATGCCTAGGACGGAGACTGAGACTACAGATTCATCAGACAACCAAGAGGTCAGGAAAGGATAAAAGCAATACTGAGTTCATCCCTAATGCTCAGGTGCTTCAAGCTACAGCACAGAGCAAATTTCCTCACAGTCTTGGAACACTAACAGGTCTTTCAGAAACCTCAAGATCCAAGAGACTTGTTTGCTTCTTGTATCAAGCCAAAAATCATCTCATGTTGTACATTAAACTAGGTTCACCAAGCGAATGCAGAATGTAGACACCGCTGTTTCTCAGTAGGCTACTTGTTGGTTTGTTTTCTTAATACTGAGAGCTTGCCTTGGTCTTACTATCAGGAAACAATGAATGCTCCTGAAATCAATGCTCTGTCTGAGTGTGTGCTTTATCCACAGCTGCCGAATCCCATCCTTATACACAGCTGTCCAGATTTTGGCTCGGACAGAGATAATTTTCTTAGTAGCTGGTACTATGCTATGTTTTGGATTTAGTGTGAGAATAATGTTGGTAACACACTGCTGGTTTAGTTGTTGCAAAGTAGCACTTACTCTAAACCAAGGACTTTTCACGTTTCCCATGCTCTGCCAGTGAGCAGGCGCACAAGAATCTAGGAGGGAGCAGGGCCAGGACAGCTGACCAGAACTAGCCAAAGGATGTTCCATACCATAGAACATTATTCTTGGTAGACAAACTGGGGGGAGTCAGCTGGTGGCTGCTGATTGCTGCTTGGGCACTGGCTGGGCATCAGTCTGTGGGTAGTGAGTAATTGTTTTGTTCATCACCTGGTTTTGTTTTTTTCCTTTGGGTTTTATTCCTCTCTCTCCTTTCATGACAATTGATATTATTATTACTGTTATTTTATTTTATTGCAATTATTAAATTGTTCTTATCTCAACCTGTGAGTTTTACCCTTTTCCCAATTCTCCTTCCCATCTTACTGGGGGGCAGAGTGGGAGGAGGTGAGTGGCTGCGTGGCACTTAGTTACTGGCTGGGGGTAAAGCACAAAACCAGCTCTTTTTAAAAAACCAGACAATCAAGTACACTTAAGTTTAGAAAATATTCTTTAGCTTTGCAGTATACTACAGAAAACCGGCAGAGTGTGCTCAATATAGCTCTAATATTAGAGAAGACTAGCAATTATATAGCTGAAACATGAGAAATTTCCCCCCCCAGGAAGACTATATTGCCATGGTAACTGAGGAAGGAAGTCAGTTTAACATCACAGCTCACATTTTCCTCATTTTCTGTATCAGCATTTGCTCATGGCACTTACATTATTTAGAGCCAAAGAACTCTGATTAAAGATGCAAACTTTCTGGAAGCAATGGGCATTTGCTTACATTTTGGCAAAACAGAATTTCTCCATTCTAATAAGTACACTTTAATATAATCATAGAGTCATAGAATGGTTTGGCTTGATCTTTAAAGATCCCCTAGACCAACTCTCCTGCCATGGGCAGGGACATGTTTCACTAGATGTGGTAAGAATGTAATATATATTATTAGTCTTGAATGTGAAAAATTCAGAGTAAATTAAAGCAGAAATGCTTTAAATTCATTTTCAAAACTAATCCAGATTTATTTTCCTATTTACATCGGCCATGAAATGCCATCCATGAAAACAGCTTAAAGATATGGGTCTATAAGATTCAGAACACCCAAAAAACCCCCAGTTTGATGGAGAAGTAGATTTCATAAAAGGCATCTGAGAACCAAGGAAAATAAGAGAAAAAAATATATACTGTCAAGGAAATCAGAGTAGCTGGGACAAGATAAAAAGACACGGAGACACAAAGTATTTGGTGATCTGTTTCAAGGTACTCCGCAGCAGGTTAGCTTTTCAGTTCTTACGTGCCGCTGTAAGAGGGATCTTACACATGCTTTAGCTACAGGAGAAAATGCACTGCACTGCACAAAATGGGATGTCTTACACAGAGAGCACATCGTCTACGTTTGGCAGAAGAGTGAGAAACAGAGAGCACATAAACTGAACGTAATGGGCCAAAGCAGCCAGTTACAGAATAGGAAAATGGGTATACCTATCTAAAACTAAACAATACGTTGTTTGAGGCAAAATAGAAAGAAGCGTAGAGCAGGGACAGTCACACACACCTTTCTCTGGGAAGGGATTGCTTATCCTTACCTTGCACCCACTTAAAAATGTATAATACTGAAAGGCATAGCTGTCAGTATTGATCACAGTATTGCCCAAAGCTGCATTTGTTGCTTATAAACAACAAAGCATGGCTCAGCTAAAACAGAAGATTTAGAAACTTGCAGCTATCAGATCAGACAGAAAATAGGTATTTTATGAGGAAATTCACGAAGCTGTAATAAGGAACACTATATAAAAATCACAGCACTGAAAGGGTGGGGAAGAGATACTGATGTTCTCAGTTCTTTTGTTTACTTCCAGCTGTGAGATGCGTGTGAAAATGATGATCCCATCCTCGGACTGAACCTGCAGCAGCACAGAAGGCCAGAATCAAAACTGTGTGTAATAAAAAAGGTACTTACTTGCTTTACCCTTAGGGAGCAACAAGGAATGTTGCAGGAGTAGGTGATCAGGCTAAAAATAACCTGTGATTATAGGGTCCCTGATGACGTGATGACTGCAGATTAGGGCAAAGAGGTTGTACAACAAGACCAGCCTTCAAGCCTTACGGGTACTGGTGGGGAAGGTGCTGATTACCCCTTGGGGAAGGGTGATAGTGCGTTTGGGGAGGGCACTATTGTGCCATATACAGTGACCTGTTGCGTTCAGGCAAAAGGTTTGGTCTCTTGACAGCAAATAGAAAAACCTACAAACTTCACAGTGGAAGACAGAGATGACTGGTGACTTCTTCTGTGGACAAAACAGGAAATAATTTCCTGATTGGACTTGAAATCATGGAAGTGGGCTGCCTTGGGGGAAGACAAATCAGTGGACAATGATTGTCAATGGGAGTTATCCAGTCTACATTGCTCATCTAATTTACTGATACCACCACCACAACTTGGGATTATTTTAAGCAGAAGTGAGCAGAAGTTGCTTGGTAGCAGAGCTTGGTAGGCATGGGCCAGGCCCCAGCCCATTGTAGTAATTTCTGCCTTTCTGGAATTTCCAGGGTGACAGCATATTTTTTCCAAATATTTTACTAGTTTTTCTGGATTCTGCATTTGTTCAGAGGTGAAGTTTCAAAACACTGGAGGTGCCCACTGTTCTAGGTACTTGCCCATACTATCCCATACATACTGCCGCTCATAACTATCCAACTTCGGGACAGAACTCTGGGTGGTATTCTTAAATAGTTGTTTAACCTTAAACAAGACCAGGAACACATTCAGCATTCTTAGCAATAATAGCATGCTGGTTTCAACATCCCAAGGATATTAAAAATTTTCAGAGTTCTCAAACGCTACTGTAATTAACCTGGTGGGGAAGGGCAAGATGTGGAAGGATCTCTCTTCCACAGGTTGGCTCACTGAGGAGAAAAGGCAAAAGGTGTAACTATTAATAGTGCCCATTAGATGACTCCCGAAGTACGGAGGTGATGGCAATGCTGAGTACACAGACAAGATTAATTTCATAACCAGCGAGTCTATCATATCAGAAGCCAGCACTATAAAGTACAACACAATGATAACTTCAGCCCAGACCCCAAGGACAATAATAGCACCACAGGGAACACATATTGCAAGTAAAGTAAATAATGTAACCCTGAGATCACAGGCAGCAACTCTGAGAGCAAAGAAATCAGCATTGTAGAAAGTGATTAGCAAACCAATAAAATGAATACTTACAACAAATTTGTTTTAACATGTTCTAGTCAGATCTGTTGTTATGTCAAGCCTTCGTGCCCCATGCTGGGTGCAAAAAAAGGACTGTCATGGTTTAACCCCAGCCAGCAACTAAGTACCAGGCAGCCACTTGCTCACATCCCACTCTGCCTCAGTGGGATGGGGAGGAGAACTAGGAAAAAGGTAAAACTTGTGGGTTGAGAGAAGAACAATTTAATAATTGCAATACAATAAAATATAATAAAACCAACCATAACAATTGTCATGAAGAGGAGAGAGAGGGGTAGAAGAATAAAATCCAAAAGAAAAAACCCCAAGTGATGCACAACACAGCCGCTCACCACAAGCTGGCAGATGCCCAGCCAGCCCCCCAGCAGCTATCAGCAGCTCCTGGCCACCCCCCCTCAGTTTATACACTCTGCATGACGTTCTGTGCTATGGAATATCCCCTTGGCTAGTTTGGGCCAGTGGTCCTGGCAGTGTTCCTTCCCAGTCTCTTGTGCCCCTCCAGCCCTCTTGCTGGCAGAGCCTGAAAAACTGAAAAGTCCTGGACAGCACAAACAATACCCAGCAACAACTAAAACCATCAGTGTATTATCAACGTTATTCTTGTACTAAATCCAAAACACACCATTGTACCAGCTACTGAAAAAAAAACCCCAAACAACTCTATCTCAGCTGAAACCAGGGCATCATTTAGCCAATTCTTTATCCATCGAAGAGGCCATCTATCAAATCTATCTCTCTCTGATTTAGCAACAAGGATGGTGTCTAGAATAGCGTGAAAGGCCTTAAAGATGTCCAGCTAAGCGATGTCCATAGCTCTTCCCTTGCCCGCTGGTGCAGTCATTGCATTATAGAAGGCCATCATTAGTCAGACAATACAGATTAGTTAGGCATGATGCTTTGGTCCAGTATGACCAGTCTAACATTCACATGTATTTTCTTTATAAGGGGTCCTTCATGCTTTAGAACTAAGTTCACAAACTATAGAGATAAAGCCATATTAGGAGAAAAAAAAGCATATTCTCTTCCCCAATGTGCTTGTAGGCATTACTAAGTGATTGCAAAACCTGCTTAGATCTGACAGAAAAGGGTTTCAACTTGCTACAGGGCTTTATCCTAATATCCTGTATCTGATCCACTGAGTCCTAAAGTATAGTATTGCAGTAAGATTTTATTATAAAACTATAGGAGAGGCTTGAATTGAAGGTTCACAAGAATCTGCACAATGGCAAAATTCTAAACACTTAAAATACTACTCTCCATTTAATTTTGCATGAAGTTTCCTATCAAGGTAATACCAAGGGAAGAATTCACCATCAGGCAACCCCTCTAAGCTTTTTTAAGATTTGAAATCTGCTGCCGAGAGAAGGCAGACACATGTGAAACACCTGATGCCAAGTAACTGACGATAATTTTTTTCTATTCTTATTTGTTAACAGTATTCATAGAACCTGTGGGCTACTTTTAGCTCCTCTTCAGGGTAGTCTTCCCTGGAAAAGGGTGGGAGGAAAGGAACACCTTATGCATTTTTTATCATGGCTTTTCATCCTACCAAAATCACAAAACCAGATACCAGCATCAGTTTCAGGCTGAAATAGCAAAAGGCAAAGAGGGAATGCAGAAATCCAGTGAGGACTTCTACCCTTATTAAAAACTAATCTCTAAACGTGCAAAATGTTCTTGCACATATCCTTCAGCCTTTCCAGCCTTTTATCCTGAGTCTCGTCTGGCAAAATCAAGTTTTCATCTATGTGTCTTAAAGTTCTGGAAGAAAATTTCTCCAGTGTCACAAGGTTGCTTGTAGCTAGACTATACTGATCAGGGATGTTGACAGATATATTAAATAAGAAGAGGATTACTTTTTCTTTTTTTTTTTTTTAAGAATAAATATAGAGAAATAGGATACAGAAAATATTTCAGAATAGGAAAAGCTGCTGGTTTCTGTAGTTCCTGCCTGGAACACTGGAAATGCCTCTGACATACCTCACAATTAAAATGGTGTGGGAGTTGAGAATGTATTCCCAGTTGTGCTCAGAACAGCATCACAATCTGTGAAGCACTGTCTTATCAAAGATCATGAGGTTTTGTTTTCATTATTTATTTAGAGGGAAAAGATGCCTTTGTAACTCTGTCCTCAGTAGCAGTAGTACATGGTTCCGATGCTACTAACCATGTTTATTCTATCTTTTACAGTTCCATATCTAAGTCCATGAGCAAACCTTATGTGGATGTAATTTGAAAGATGCCCATCTCCTGTGGCTGTCAGGGAAGAGGTCGTAGGAGTGCTGAATTCAGTCGGAATTTTACAGACGTTTGAGGGCCCAGTCTGTTCTAGAGCACTCAGTGTGACAAGAAGGCATCTTAAATTTTAAACCAGAAACTCATAAATTTTAATAAAAGAGAAAGGAAGTCATGATATAAATTAAATTAGGAATACTATTTGGAATTGCAAGTTCAGTTTAATATTTTGATATTTTAATTTTATGGGAAAACTTGCACTGTTTGCTATAAAACATTTTAACAGCTCCTGGGAAGAAATGGGTGACAAAACATGCAGTTCCTTTCCTGGTTCTGTGTTGCTCCAGCAGACACTTTAAAGGTGCCTTTGAGGCATGGATTCTTGTTTTGACCTGCTCTTGGCCCATAGAGGTTTGAGATCACTGATAAAAAGAGGGCAGGGGATGGAACAAGCCCTTCACTCATTCTCCGCAGCAGCAAAGGGAAAATATCTGTTGGGCCAATTCTCTTGCTTGCCCCCAACTAGAAAACAGGACAATCTGCACGAAGGTTAAAGATACATGTTCACTGTCCAGCTGTACTGAGTGAATTACCTTGTGTTTTATTTCATGTTGCTTTTTCCTCACGTGCTTGAACCCTTT
Organism: Falco peregrinus; assembly: GCF_023634155.1. Classification (NCBI taxonomy): domain Eukaryota; kingdom Metazoa; phylum Chordata; class Aves; order Falconiformes; family Falconidae; genus Falco; species Falco peregrinus. The sequence goes on from NC_073730.1 coordinate 1,676,419, forward strand.
CCTTGCTCCAAAACTTTGATATATTTATTTTTAGCAATTATGTTCTATGATTTCGTAAAATTATAGTCTTGGGTCTTGGCAAGCCCCAAGAGATATTGATGGCACTTTATGGGCTTAGTGTTGCAGAAACAACATTTCTATCATATCATATACTACGTGTATTCTTACAGAAAACTTCCAACACAGAACTGACTCATCAATGAACAGACATAAAAATCATGAAATATCATCTTAAAGCTATTCTGCATGGATGAACAAACAAGTACACAATCACAGGTAGTGGTAAGATGGAACCCTTCTTCCAGAAAATTACAGTTTGAAGTACAGTTGTTCTCCCTTTCATCTCTAGCATCTTGAAGCTTGGCATCACACAAACTAGAGACAGAATGAGCTTCTACCTTCACCTGCATCAACACATGTAATTTACTACTTTCTATATTTTCAACACTTGTCTTACAGGTTTTTGAACAAAACAAATAAGGAATCACATAGAGCTGCTCTAGAGAAACTTACTCAGAACAGACCAATGAAGAGCAAAGGTTCAACACATGCACATAATTTCTACATTTGTAACATAAACCGTGGCCAAGATCCCTGCCAATGATACTGGAAACTTTCTCACAGACTTTAGGAGAGCCAGCATGTTATGAAATTCCTGCAGTACTAAGTATTACCTATACAGTTCCAAAGATTTGCAGTTTAAATTTCATAAGTACCAGTGACAGAAAAATGAAGAATATTATTTGGGATCTCAGATCAGTCTGACACATAGAAGAACAGAAAAGCAAACTTCTGAAGCTTCTAATTTAGTGAATAATCTTGTGCCACACATTCTATGGGAATAAAAATTACTAATAACATAAATTAGAAACAGGAAACCATCCCATTTAAAATACTCCAAAACAAAAATATCCCTTCTACCTTAAAACAGATTACATTTTCATGGGTTATTGGCTCAGGATAATAACAAAATATGTTTGCTTGCAATATGTTATTATTATTGTTTGCCCCCTCCCTGGGTGTGTTCAAGTCCAGGTTGGATGGGGCTTGGGTTGGAGCAAGATGATATCTAAAGTCCCTTCCGACTCCAAACATTCTATGATTCTATGATCTTTGACTTATCATAAAATAGTGCTTCATTTTACTTTTACCACTTTTGTTTTAATCTTACATCCCTACTGTTAAATCTCTATAATGATATCATGCTGCCTAATAAATTCCTGTGGTACCACAAAAAACCTCACATAGGTGGTTTATGTAATTCTTAAACATAGCTTTATCAACAATATAGAAGAGGATATAATAAACACTAGAATAACTGTAACCAGAGATATTGGACACAAAACCAGAGCTACCAGAAGCATTTCTAATATTACAAAACAGTTATGGAAGATCCTACATGCCATATACTTGCTTCCAGAAATCCTTACTGAAGATTCATTTCCTAGATTAATTTTCAAGTCTTTAGTAAATTAAATTCTCACTGACAAAATCTGTTCACCATGCAAAAGCAGCAACATCTACATAGGCATCTTCCTCAGTGCGACTCTAAGATATCAGTATTGCACCCACAGGGAGAAGAAAGGGGGAAAAACAGAAAAAAAGGTTTTTGAGTTCTTGTTTTTATGACAGAAGGCAATCCCAAACACATTCTAAATCTCTCTTCTTCATAGGCAAAAATTACTGAAGAGTTGGCATATATTATTAAATCAATAAAATTGTAGTGCAAATTTAATACTTCGTTAGGTTCCTGAATGCTGTAATGAAAAAGCCTCCTACAGAGAAACAGTATTTAAAAAGGGGAAGAAAATATAGAATATTGGCAAATGAACAGTGATGTTTAATGTCAAGATGAATTCAAAAGTGAGAATTTAGTGAGTCTTTTACAGAAGTCAAAATCTATAAGCAAAGTGTAGCTCATGACTTACACTAAGAAACCATGAAACTCGTCCACAACTTGGAAAAAGCCGCTTAATTTAAAACTATTTCATGCCAGTTAGGACAAGTTATGATAAATTCAAAACACTGGGAAAGATTTAATCTGTAGAAAAGAAATCTAAAACTTTTGGCATATTTTACCAATTTATTAGAATGAAATTCTACTTCTCTAGAAATATAGAATCCATCCTTATCCTTTCAAGCTTTTTTATCGAAAAGAGGGATTTAGTTCAAGCAGAGATCTGGGTCTCTGGCCTTGCCTGGGCAATAGGTGACGAGTGGGTGTTAAAGATCTTTGGCAGCACCAGAGGGGCAGCTCCCACAGTCAGCATTGATCCTGAGATGGTTGTGTGCTTCCATCAGTGCCGAATGATTGCCTTACATAGTTAAAACATTGTCTTCACACCATATTTTCCCTAGACAAATAATATTGATGTGTCAAACAATTGTGTACTATAGTTCATCGATACAGAGCAATTCTAAACAGAGTATGAAGTCACAGTAGAAAAGCAAATGGTTGCATCAGACAGATAACATAATTTTTTGCAAGCATTTTAATACTGTTAGCATGACATTCTATCTGCTCAACTTCTCCATCAGCTTGGAGGTTAATTCAAACAAGCTTTCAAAATTTCAGACCACAATTTATTAGTTGTTTGGTTTACTTTTTTACTGACATTTATGAAATTGGACCCAAATCCTTTAACAGTCCTCCACCTCCAAAACTACAGAGCAAAAAGGGACCAGTATCCAGTAGACTGGAAATCTAGATATTTCTTTACAAGTCTGTCTGTTTTCTTTAGAGCTTTGTTATGCTTTCCTTTAACTTATTTTCTTATCTCTTCCCTCAAATTATATTTTCCATTAACAGTAGTTTTCTGCTTACTCCCTCTTTTACTCTCCAACAAAGTTCTGTATCTCCTTTCCATCTCTATTTTACTTTCTATTCTGTGTGGGTTTTCTGCTTGCCCTTGGAATATAGACACACTATCCTCTGACTTTTTGAAAAAACAGAGTAAAACACATCCAGTGATTTTTGAATTAATGAGAGGAAAATAAAATCTGAAATTATGAACTTTTGAAATTTTTGTATCACTCTTAGGCCCAAGGCTATACTTCATTGAGGTCAGAGCGCTATTTAGTAAAAATAAGTAGGTTCAGCAGTATGGGAAATTAATTTCCCAATAATTGCAATCCTACAGTTAACCTGTAAAAAGTGTTAGTTCAGACTGGATTTGTCCCATGATTTGAAGGTTATAAGTGTTCATTTCTCTGTGGATTCAGACTTGAATCAAGAATAGGAGTTTATTGCAATGTTAGAAGATTCTCTCTACCTGCTTTATTTTGTAGGCATCAAGAACATGTGGATAGGGGACACAGGAAATAGAGCATAGGAATAAATGGTCAATTTTCACAACTTAGGGTTTTAACACTGGTCTCTGCTGGGATCTGTGTTTTTCTACATCCTCACAAATCCTTAGTCTATACACAAATCCTCTATATCCTCATAATCTCACAATCTCTTCCTCAAATTCTCTGTATCTTCATAAATGACTTGATTTAGTCAGAAAATCACAGTTCCTGGTGCGCATGTTGTATTGTGATGGTATGAAATTTAAAGGTGAGTAGGGATGTATGCATCTTTTGAAGACTTGAAGAAGGATCTTTTGAGAATTAATGACTGGGTAATAAAGCACAAAATGAAATTGAGTATGACTAAGTGTTAACTGATGTCCAGGGGAAGAAAACAAATTACATTCAAAATGATAAGACACCCTGGGCTGGTCATTGCTACTCAGGACTGAGACCTTGCAGTTCAGTGAAGCAATCATCTCCGCATTTGACATCGATGACCAGGCAGATAGTCAAATGTTAGTAATTATTAGGAAAGAATAAATATTTAAATAAATAAAATAAGAGAACATTGTAGTTCTGCTGTATGAATCTTCAGTTAATGCATATTTTTAACACTGCACAGTTCTAGTTCCCTCATCTCAAATGTGTATAGCAGAACTGGAAAAGTTCAAATGATGGGATAATCACAGTATTTAGAAAGATTTCTTGCAACGGATATCTGAGTAGGCAAGGTTACAATCTGGTAAAGAAGGAAGTAAGGCTTATTTCATAGAGGGTTAGAATTTGATGAATAGCTTAGACAAAGTGGATGAAGACTCCTTGTCTATTCCAACATGAATACTAGGAATCCTCCCACAAAGGTAGTTAACCTTTAAATTGAACTTGAATATTTGTTTTTATGTTCTTAAGAAATTCAGTATCTGTAGGACTTCCATTCTCCCTCATTGGTGTGAGATTTACCAGAAAGTTGAGTTCATTTATATAAATGGTGTATCTGCACAAGCCTTGTTTCAAAGCAAAACTCTGTGGAAGCTTTTGTGTCTGGTGGGTAAATTTCATTTAAGAATGGAATCTGGACACATGCCACATAACAGCAGCTGTATCTGAAAATACGCTTTTTCGTTCTGGAATCTGGGTACTATCAAATACTGTGGCAGCAGTGGTTTCACGAAAAAGTAAAATGCATGTATAGCATACTTCAGTTGTGTTCCTACCTTTTTCAAACAGCTGAGCACCTACTCATTTGTTGGAAATCTGTGTCATTTTTCAGGACTAGTTCTGAAATGTTTTTCTATGATAGTGAAGGCAATCCAAGTCTTTCTTATTTTTTACTCTTTAGGTCATGAAGATACTAGTAAAAATAGGAAAAAATCTTCTTTAAAGTAATATTCTATTTTCATCTCAGCCTATTTCATCTTTGTAATATATCAAAATATTATCTTTTCTTGTATCGCTCCAAGTCCCTTGGCATATGAAATGTCTTTCTTTGTTTTATATTCAAAGCATGAAGTTGAAAGTAGCAGAGTAGGGGAAAAGCATGAGTCTGCCTATGTAACTCCATCACACTTAGATTCTTGACAAATTGTTTCAGAATTACGTAATTTCAGAATGCCTGAGTTTGAATTTTAATTTGTACACTAAAAAATCTAGTGAGAAACTAATGACCGTGCATGATAATATCAAGAGCCTAATTTTATTCATTTCCTAGATTACATGCAACTTTTTGAAAACAAGGTAGCAGCTCGCAGGGCCTTTGCAGAATTTAAAAGAATGGTGGGAGCAGTCTAGGAGAATCTCACTGTCATCTGGATTTCCTGGTGTTTGGCTGATCTGAATGCGTTAACCAGTTTTTCAGGAGAGAGAATATTTGTACAGTATTTTATGGTATGTGAGATGCAACATAGTCGTTTATGGCTTTTTGCATAGTGATTGATGAGCTGTAAGGAAAGCTCCACACAGGTACGTAATGCTCTAGCACCCTAATGCAACAGGTCAGGGAGCAACGTCCAGACAACATAGCAGCAGCTGCTGGATTGTTTAAGCAATAAAGCCTCAAAACAAACAATTGAAAAGCTGACACTGAAAAAAAGCTAGTTCATAAGAAAAGTGGTACTTAATGGCAGTTTTCTGAATGAGGAAAGATGAAAAAAGTCAGAGTGGTGGAATAACAAGCAAAATGAAACTAAGGAAGGAAATCCTTCCCAACAAATCACTTCAGCAGCTAACAAAGCATAATTACAAAGATGTATAATCTGACAAGTCATAAATATATCTGCACTGAAATGTGAATTTTATTGCATTCTATTTTTCATGGAATCATAGAGTCATAGAATAGTCTATGATTAAAAATCATCTAGTCCAACCCCCCTGCCAGGAACATCTTTCACTAGATCAGGTTGCTCAAAGCCCTGGTCAACCTGGGCATTGGACACTTTCAGAGATGGGACATTCACAGTTCCTCTGGGACACCTATTCCAGAGTCTCACCACTCTCAGTATAAAAAAATTCTTCCTTATATCCAATCTAAATCTACTCTTTTCAAGTCTGAAACCATTGTGCCTTGTCCTGTCACTACAGACCCTTGTAAAAAGTCTCTCTCCATGTTTCTTATGTCCCCTTTAACATTGAAAGGCCACAATAACGTCTCCCTATCCAGGCTAAAGAACCCTACTTTTCACTATTCCAAATAATCATGGAGTAAGTTAAGATGGAATGCATCTCAGGAGATCAGCTAGTCCAGCAGCTCAAAGTAGGAATAACTTCGTAGTTGGAGCAGCTTGCTCAGGGCCATGTCTGTCTGAATCTTGAAAATTACAAAGAACTGAAGTTCGTTGAGGAAAATAACTCTGGCTGGATCCACCAGGCTGAGAAAGTCAAGGCTGCTCTCTGTCCCCCAGTCCAAGTAGTTGTGAGGCTGAAGATATGTTCCTGGCAGGCATACACTCAGAGCATACGTATACACTACGTATACGTGTATGATACAGACATCACCAATGGCCTCAGCCTACTCCCTTCTCGGGCTGGGCAGGGTAGAAGCCCACTGGTGAGACTGTTCGTGCACATGTGGACAAAGTGGATCCCTCCCACAGCCGGGCTCAGGCGCTCAGCCTGCGCAGGAGCCAGCCCCTGGATCCCAGCCTCCCCAGCCGTTGGTTCCTGGACACAGGAGCTCCTGAGCCACGGCCCTGCTCCGGCTGCTGGTACAGACCATCACCCCCCCAAGCTAGATGGGACTCCCTCGGTCCCACAGCCACCTCCCGATGCTCCCGCCCCTAGTGACACCCGGGGACTCTCCCACGGGGGCTGGCTGTCAGAGACCCACTCACCCCCTGGCTCCCAGGACACATCATCAGCTGGTGCAGCTTGATTTTTGCTGGTGCCCACGCTCACCAGCACACCCCCCTGCGCCTGTCGCTGCCCCAGGGCCGCGGGGGTCCTCCACCCCATGCTCTGACCCCACACCTGCACCCACAGCCCCGCACAGGCACGTGCACACAGGACAGAGCCCTCCCCAGGACAGAGCCGGGACGGGATTGCACAGGGACAGAGGACAGACCGCGCTGGTCAGGCGCAAGGCACGGCCAGGCCAGCACACTGACCCGCCAGCTGCCGACACGCCACCGGCCCTTCCCAGCCCCTGGCCTCGCTTTTCCCTGCCCCTGCGCCCCCCCAAACCACCTGCACCTCTCTCTGGTCCTGCCTTTGCTTCCTCCCCTAAACATCCCAAAGGATCCCGTGCCACCCTGGACTGCTTTCCCATGCAGCCGCGACTGTATCCCGCTCCTTGGCAGCAGTGCCCCAGGTCTGAGAGGAGTCCAGGGAGCTGCTCCCCATGGCTCCTGGTGGTGGGCACCACCTGGACACTGGGGCTGACGGCTTTGCTGGGACAGCCCTGGGAGGTGCTTGGACAAGGTGCTCGGTCTCTGGGAGTCCTTGATTTAGCTCCCCACCTCCACTGTGCATCCCTGCACTCCTCTGGGGTTGGGTATTCGATGGGCTGCTGGCCCGTGTGATGGGTCTGGGGGTAGCCTGGCAGGCTGTGATTTGGATTTCTCCTCATGCCACTGTCTCCCAGAGCTCCTCGGTGGGTGCTGTTGTGGTTTAACCCCCAGCTGGTAACTCAGCACCACGCAGCCGCTCGCTCACTGCCTCCTCACCCAGAGGGATGGACAGGAGAATCAGAAAGGAATGTAAAACTTGAGGGTTGAAATAAGAACAATTTAATAGGTAAAGCAAAAGCTGTGCACACACAGGCAAAGAAAACAAGGGATTCATTCCCCGCTTCCCATGGCAGGCAGGTGTTCGGCCATCCCCAGGGAAGCAGCGCTCCAGCACAGGTAACGGTTGCTTGGGCAGACAAACACCGTAACACCGAATGTGTGTCCCCCTCCTTCTTCCCCAGCTCACACACTCAGCATGACGTCCCATGGTATGGAGCACCCTCTGGCTAGCTCGGGTCAGCTGTCCTGGCTGTGCCCCCTCCCAGCTCCTCGTGCCCCCCCAGCCCCCTCGCTGGCAGGGCCAGAGGAACTGAAAAGTCCTTGGCTTGGTATAAACACGACCCGGCAACAACCAAACCCACCGGTGTGCTATCAGCAGGGCTCTCACACCAAATCCCAGCACAGCGCCCAGCACCGTGCCAGCTGCTAGGCAGAAAATTAACCCTGTCCCAGCCAAAACCAGGACAAGTGTGCAGAGGAGCTTTATCACATGACCCCAATTAGGACACCAAGTATTTTTATTCAGCAGTAAAACTTCATTAAACCTTTATCTGCAAGAAGCTTAACACCTGTCAAACTACTGAAAGAGTACAAACCCAAAGACAACAGGTGACATTTTGTGATATTTCTTTTTTTCTTTTTCCCCATTTTTTTTCTTTTTTTCCCCTTTTTTTAATTTGCTGCTCACACCTGGTACCTACCACTATGTCTCAGACTTCACTCGGACCAAACTAAGCGTGTGCATTATTACTTTGGCGGAACGGACTGCTAAAGCTAGGATTCCTAACAGTAGTTACACAAACATTCTTGGAACCTTTTCCAGTGTATGAACACTCTCATTTGTGAACGTTTTCTTGCCTTATGTGAAAACAGAATTTCCTTATTGTTGGGTATGCCCAAAACAAGACACATGCTTATATTGTGTCTTCCATTTCACTTACTGACAACTTGCATTCAGTGTTAGGAGAATATCTGATTTGATCAAAGCTATTCTCCATCCTTTTTGTACTTTTTTTTTTTTTTAATTATTTTTGCTTCACTGTTCACTCAATGTCTGTTGAATCATTTAATCTTAAACAGAATAACCTTCCATATAGCAGCATGGCACTGATCAATAAATACACAAAAAGGAATAGATTGCTTATTTGCTAGACTCTTCCTAGAAGCTGAGAAACCTGTTAATTAATGCTGACCACAGCAAATTAAAGAAACATCCTTTATGATGTCAGTGCAATAAGATATTACATTTTTATGATTGCAGCAACCCCAAGTTGAGTACAGGGAATCTTAAAAGACAATTTATTATAACTGCTGGCCACACTTATTGAGAAAATAATGTAGTTACAGAAGCGCAGGTCTCACTGCAGCTAAATCATGGCTTCCACAGTATGCTGGCTTAAAAAAAAAATAGTCTTTGAAAGAAAACCAAAAGTGGTCTTTGCATGTGACATTAAGTTTCATTAATTTTTTTTGCAAACTTCTGAATTCCATTTACTTCAAAGCCAAATTTTTTTCTCAACTCGAGATGTAATTTATGGTTTTCCCATATCTAATTAGCTTAGAATTTGATTGCTGCTATTTAAAAAGAAGGAAACAAGCTATTAATTACAGGCTGAAACCCAGGGTGTTTGGAACATCAATACTTTGACCACGTTTTTCTTAATAAAACCAAAACTATAAAGCCTTATCCATGCATTTCAGAAGATGAACAAGTTTTATATCCATTAACATAGCAACAACATATTGACTGTCTGCTATGACATTATTAAAATGAACTCAAGTGTCTAGACTTGGGAAAAGGCTTGCTTAAAGTCAATTTCTTTGTAGGTCCATCAATACTTTTAAAGAGTTTAGAAATAAACTAACAATTTCTGTAGATGACATTTTTCCTTTTTTTTTGAGTTTTAAAAGAAAAGATCAAAACAGAATCTAGAGATTAATAAACAATCTTCTTTAATATCAGGAGATACAGGGGTATCAGGGATGATAATAAAGACTGATCCTGAGGGGCCAAGCTCTTGCGTCAACAGGACATTGAAACTGTTAATGTTAGTGCAAATACTAATGCTTGCTGCTAAAGAGAAATTTTTCATATTTTGAGACGGAAAAGGCAGCAAGGAAGTTCATATCAATGTGTGTAAGTTTTAAAAATATTTGTGCTAACTTTGTACTACCCCACCATCCTTCCCCCAAATGCATTCATAGATTTTCATTTTCAGTTCTCTACACTGAATTGCATAAGGGACACCCCCACTCCCACCCCCCAAATTCTCTTCCCACAATTGGTAATCCAGCATCTCAATTATTTGATAAAAATAACTTAGCCAGAAGACAAGTCATATCATGTGACCAGTGACAACACACCACCACAACACAGCCTGGAATGGGCCAGAGATTGCACTGTTCCAGAGCAGCAGGTTTGCACCCCCACACTGCGGCACAGCACCCAGTTCTCACCTCTGTAGCTATCACTGGTGTTGAGACGATAGATGGAAGACTTCCAGAATTAGCTGATAATTTTTTTTTTTTAAGAGTAATTTCCAGTATATCTGGGATAGTGGATCACTTTCTGCATAAAAATAGTTGAAATGTTTATGAATGCAACAGAAACGAAAGCAAGGTTTTCCTGCCAAGCTCAGGGCAAGCTTTACAGTGCAAATAAATGCCATTCGCTCTTTGCAGCAGCATTCCGCAGGGCCTAAGAGGAAAGGGGGTTATGGTTTGAAGTCTGTAGTAATAACCTCTTACTCCTGAGCGTTTCACATTTGCAGCTTATATTGTGTTCAAGCTCCCTTTGCTCAAAGGCTGCTTGGTGGTGAGCTGAAGGGACTGTTGTTGAAGCTGACGGTGCAGAGATCTTTGATCTGGGATCACTGATACAGCGGATCCTGACCTATATCCAGATAACAATATCGCTGTACAGTATTCATACTAGTTGATGTGTAAGTGCTGAATAGTACATTTCAGTATGACGCAGTCACTACGACGCTCTCCACTGATTGGAGCTCAGATACGTGATGCTCTGCAGCTTCTTCCAGCCTCTCACCATGGAATTGCATGTCTGTCTTTAACAGCGCTGCAGCTCTACCACAGACCCTGCTTCTTCCTGTGGGAGTGTAATGCTGGTAAAATAAAGGTATTTTTAAAAAAATCAAGAAATAGTGCCTATACAGTGAGGACACACAGCTTAGCCAAGCCATCTTGGTGACCGTCTTGTTTTGATCAGCTGGTAGAGTAGCTGACCCCTTGCAAAAGAGGTTGGTTCCTGAAAGTGTTATTGGAAGACAGCCTTCCTTTGACTGCCTTCTTCTGATATACTTCACATTATGTGGCAGCATAAAATTAAAGAATGGCCTTATAATTACAAGCTTTAATATGTCTCCTCCCTAATTCATATTCTTCCAAGGAATGTTCTACATCTGAAGAATTTTGAAAATATATGTAATTGTGGTAGAGGGCTTCACTTTGAGACAGATACGTTACAAACAAAAAAATGTCTCTATGCCTTTCAAAAGCGAAATTTCTGATGTGTCCAGACAGAATACTGACCACCTATGCAATTAATTTACAGTAAGCAATTACTTTGTACAAGTTGCAAACAGAAGTAAAGAAATGCAATCATAATTGAAAAATTACAGACTCAAAGGTGACAGTGACACACTGGAAGGACTCAGTGGTCAAAAGGCCTCTAATTCATATTTCTACAGGAATTTGTGAATTAGTGTCATAACACAGCAGAATACAGCCTCATTACAGATTCCTTTCAGACAGCACTTGGACTTTAATGTAATGGGCTTCAGTGACATGCTCCCACTTTCAAATAATCACAATGGCTCTGGGGTAAGTTGATTTCCTTTAGCTTCGACTGCAACTTCACTGTGATACTAACCATTGCAACTGATACGTGTGTTATACACCAGGTAGGGTATTACATCGCTGTGATCATGTGCTTAGAGGGCTCAAAAATTAAACTGGTTTTAAACTTTATAGCATAATGGTTAGTTCTTGCACCATTTCTATCATTTTCACTACATATACAAAACTGTTAGCCTGAAAACATCACAACCCAAATTAGCTGTGAGTGTACCGTATCACAAAGCTGGTGTAATGAAGTTAGTGCTGATGGCTCTTATCCTTCATGGTTCTTAGTTGCAGAGATCAAGATAATGAGTCACTTACATGTGAGAAGTAAGAAATGAAGCCAGCTGTTTTCTATCTCTCTTTTTCCTTTTATCCTACTCATCGCCTCCTGAAAGGCAGAACTAGTTTGCAGGGCTGATTCTCATAGGGTTCTATTGGTTTTGCTAGGAACCCTTTCTGCGTATTTGTCAGGATGTTCTGTCTTTTTGTAGTCCCTTGTACTTATCCTATTCTTTGTCTTGGATGTGTCCTACATTCAGTGACACATCTTTGTTTGCCATTTTGGTTGTTAGGAATGTTCAAATACTTATGTAAATGCTTATACAGTTCATCCTTTTATGCCATTAGAATGATATAAAATACCTGTATACAGCTGTTAAATACCCTGTTTTAATATACTTGTATTTGGGTACAAGGCAACCTAGTATTGATTAAATCCTGAATTGTGCTCTTTTAATTTCTAGATGCTACGTGCTTCTGGGGTTACAGTAAAACATGATTGTCTAACAGCGACCACTTGATTTATTTTGAAAATGTAAGACCCTGTGTTTTCACCAAGTTGTTTGGGGGGCTGACTAATTAATGTTGAAAAATAATGGCACAGATGATGGAGTGTGCTATTAAAGGGGGAAAAAAAACCTTCTAAAGCATTGCTGTGGGTATCAGAATGAACAGATAAGTAAACCATAAACTTTCCTAATTAAAGTAATAATTGTCACTGGTAAGTACTGTGGAAAACTTGATAAAAGAACGGGTAATACTCTTATTTGATTAGGAACATCCTGTTGTCCCTCCAGGGGAAAATGGATTGGACCCTCACAAAAACCTGAATGGAGACACATATTTAGCTCAGACAGTCAGTGAACTCTGGATTTGGACAAGCTGTATCCATCCTGAGGCAGCCAGTAGTCCTTAGGAATGATCATTGACTGGTCAAAAGCTGTTTGAATAGAATAGAAATCAGGCTTTGGGTAAGTATTTTTCCTGGATTATCCAACATCTCCATCTGTTAGGGCACATTTGTATTAAGGAGGCTGTTCAAAATGCAAAGGCTGTTTTGGCCCTGAGGGTGATATAGTGAATCACTTACTGCAATACCAGACAATAAACAGAAAAGATGTATTTGGGCAGCATGTTCTTGCAATGAAATGGAGAGGAATGGTGTACACACCAGACGTGTGCTGCCAGTCAAAGAGACTTCAGCAAGCCAAGTAAGTGGACAGACATGACCTGATAAAGTTCAACAGCGGGAAATGCGGAGTCCTGCCGGTGGGGAAGAGTAACTGCCTGTACCAGTACACACTGGGGGCTAACTGAATGGGAAGCAGCTCTGCAGAGAAGGACCTGGGTGTCCTGTTGGGTGGGAAGTTGAACCCGAGCCGGCAATGAGCCCTTAGAGCAAAGGTGGCCAAGGGCATCCTGGGCTGCGCTCGGCAGAGCGTGGCCAGCGGGCCCAGGGAGGTGACCCTCCCCCTCTGCTCAGCCTGGCTGAGGCCACGTCTGTAGCTCCGTGTCCATTCTGTGCTCACCAGCACAATGGGGGCATGGGCAAAGTCTGGTGAAGGACCACAAACGTGATGAAGATACTGGAATGTTCCAGTCTTTTCTTTGAGGAAAGGCTGAGAGAACTGGGACTGTTCAGACTGGAAAAGAGAAAGTTCAGGGAATATCTCATCCATGTAGATCAATAAGTGATGGAGGACAGTGAAGACGGAGCCAGACCCTTCTCAGTGGTACCCAGTGGCAGGACAAGAGGTTATCAGCACAAACTAAAATAAATTAATTTCATTGAAACATGAGAAAAGCCTTTTTAGGGTGACGGGGATCAGACACTGGAACATGTCATCAACAGAGATTGTGGGGTCTTCATCCTTCAAGATACTCACAGCCTGTTCTAGCTGACCCTGCTTTAAGGGGTCAGGCTAGATGATGTCCAGAGGTCACTTCAACCTCAACTATTCCATGACTCCGTGAAACATCAGTAACTATAAATTCAGCTTGTAAAAAAATTTATAAACAAATAATGCTCCTGTTTTTTATGTCACATTATATTTGTCCTCCAATACTAGCAATTCATTTTAAAGCTCACCAACAATTTGAAACTGAAAAAAATTCCTCATTCAAACCCATTCTTTTAATTATAGCAGGACAATGACTGATGTAATGACTAATAGTTTGAGATTGGCTCCTTGAGTATACTGAGACAATCCCAGCTAGTGGAGCACTGTCTTTGGACTAGCACGGTCTTCAATTCAAATACTATTACTTTTCCCAGGAGTTTAAGAGCATGCAGTGTCGGGATATCCCTGAGTACTTGGGACACTAGGAACATAATGAGCAGCAGAAAGGAAATAAAAGAATTTCAGAAGAGAATGGCTGATACTAAATGCCATCATCCTACTAGAATCTAGTACTTTCATAAATCTTTCTTGTTTGGAAAGGTCTTAACAGGTAAGATATCAACAGAGACATGAATAATATTCAGTGACTCTGTCCATTAAAAGTCCTTAGTCTTTAACAAAAGAGGCCAGTCACAGTAGGAACGGCTATTTGTCCAAAAGAGAGAGCCTAAACAATGGCAAAAATAGTAAATGAAGAAAATCAGAAGGGCATCTAGAAAAAAAACCCTTAAACATCAAACAGAAATACCTCTTCTTCCAAAAGCCAGTCAGTAAATCAGAAATATATTTAAAATACCCTATTGCCTTCCGTTAATTTCAAGTTACACTGAAGCTTGGTTGTAGAAGCGACCAACCTCAACAATTTTATTTTTTTTTATACCAGAACATACCAGAACAAACCAAATATGCAGTTGAAAGCTTATAATGCCCAGAGCACAGTAGTAGCGAAGATAATCTGAGGCAGCAGCAGGGGGAAAATCTTGTCATCAAACATGCATTCTAGAATTATGCACTGCCTTTGTTGGGGAGGGGACACTCAGGCAGCAGGTGTCTCTGATACAAAACCATGTTAGCATCAGCCTGAAACATCTCCTGCTCACTTGCCTCCATGGACTGTACACTGAGCCATTCTCTTTCTTCTATCTGTAATTGATGTTAACATCAAAACCCAGCGTAAGGTAGCAGTCATTTATGGCCAAAGTACAAGAAAGTCCTCCACATGCTGCTTGTAGTCACGACCAGGTCACACGGACACAATGACGGAGGCATTGAGTTCCTCTCTGAAAGAAATGAGAAGGGTTCTCTGGGCATTTCTGACTCTGCCCCCTTTCTTATCACAATTTATGTTTACCTGCAAAGACATTGTTTGTTTTCAGCAGGATTATTTCTCCAATAAAGGACACCACCACGTAAAATTAGTGTCAGTGGGCCTGCAGGAAAGTGGCTTGCAGGCTGAAGGTCACACAAAGATGTGAATTTAAATTAGTAATATTCAAGTGAGGCTGTGAAGTGATGTTAAACATAAAATAAGTAGAAACCTGAAGCAATGGAAGATAAATATTAGGATGTGTGGAACTGAGAGAAGATTATTAGAAGGAGCAGGAGAGGTAATTTAATTTCAAATAAAGTATCATAAATCTTTATGGCAATTATTATTCCTATTTGATAAGTGTACCTTCAAAGGGTCACAGAACAAACTGCTGCCAAATGAAGAAATCACGTGTTAGGAACATAGAGACTGATTTCAGTCCATGTATGTCTTAATACATGTGATATGTTTTAATTCAGCTGAAAATGTTTCTTCTTATGGTTGTTTAACAAAGTTTTTGCCCGATTCCTAGCAATTCCCAGCTTTCTCTAACAGACCTACTGACATTCCCCAAAGTACCTGGCTGACTGTTAGGGTTCTGATGTACCGGGGTACTGAAAGCCAGCATCAGTACTCACTACCTTATTTTGTGCAACCATTAATATTAATTCATATCTAAACCTCTTCCAGACTACCTGGAAAGCAAAATGCCGCCACTGTTCTACCACACAGCTCACTGCCCTCTGTGTGTGTGACACCCCTGATGACAATGGCACCTAACTGATTTCCAGTCCCTATTAAGGTAGAGATGTGTGATGTGTAGGATAAGAAAAATTAATATGTAATTTTAAAAAGGGGGTTGAGTGGGCTGCTGGTGATTAAAAGCTGTGCATGCAAGCCCACGATAACCTTTCCCTGTTCTGCCATTAGTTACTGTTACTAATACCCAGCTGGTTATTCCCCAGTTCCACCCTGGTAAATTCTGCACACCATTAAACTCATAACACAATAGGTCTAAACTGAGCAGAGCTATAACCCCTTCATATGGTAACAAGATATTATCATTTTCTCTTAGCCAATTAAAGGCATCAAATTTACATATAAATAAAACATTGAGTGGCTTTTTTCATATTAAAACCCTGTAGTAGATGGCTCAAAAGTTTTCTGTATTGCCTAGGTTTACTGAATTATTTTTCTGACTTCTCAGAATGGTTTGGGAAGGGGGTTGCTTTAATTTACTAGCATTTTGTAAAGATCAATGGAGAGCATCAGAAATAAACACTGATACATAAAAATGGGTCTATGACTTTCCTAAGAAGGCCTGCCTTTATTAAAAATCTGAAGTGAAAGAAGCATCATATTCAATGTCCCTTATCTATATGCTGAGACAGAGAAAGCAGCAGAGTCCTCATCGGATGCCACCTGGGGTAATGCACACTCAGAGCTGCAGCTCCTCCCAGAGCCAGCCTAGGTAACGCTAATTACTTGAAAATTCACATCTTCATTTAAACATTAGCACAACAGGAAAAAAAACCCAACAAAGCCCCCCTTCAGCAGTATGAATTAGGTGTTCGCTGCTCCTTACGTGAGTACAACAGAGACTTCCTGGCAACATCTCCTCTCTTCTTTTCTTTTGCTACGGTATTACACAGAGCAAAGAGAAGTCCAGAGCTGCAGCCGACTGCGTTGTGGGTTGCTACCCCGTTACTCCCCGGTGTAAGCCCGGCCGGTCCCTGAGCGCCCCCTCCCGGTCGGGGAACGCACTGCTGAGGGCGGGGGTAGGAGCGGAGTGACCGGGAGGTACGGCGGCGAGGGAGCAGTGACCGCGGGGAGAGCTGCACTGAGAGGGGTGGGGGAGGGGCACGAAACCCAGAGGGAGGGAGGAAAGAAGCCAAGCCAGGCCGGCGGTTTATACGCGCAGAGCGGGGCGGGACGGATTTATTTTGGCCTTTAGTCACGATTATTTTACATCACACAGAAAGCCATATAGGAGTGTTTTGGTTAGGTGGAGCAAAATTCTATTTTGTGCTCCAGTATCTAAGTACAACGTGAACAATCGAAAACATCCTTAATGTGTCCCCTCATGCCTGGGAATTAACAACAGGCAGTAAATTTCTGACTTAACTATGAAATTCTTTCACTGTTGCTCTTTTGAAACAGATCATTAACTTTTTAATGTATTTTCACCCAGTGACTTAATATAATGGATCCACCAAGGAGTCCAGGAATGCCAAACATAAATTCTTCTATTCTGAGAGCATGATGAGCAGGCACGGATATGAATGCGAGGAGTGAGGGATACATCTGATACCAGCAGGAATAGTAACTATTAGTATTACTATTTCTGACACACTAAATACACTTTCACCATATTATCACATCGTAGGCATGTTCTTACAACGGTACTTCAGGTGGGAGTCTGAAAGGACAAGTAGAAAACTGACAACTCGTCATCCTTAACTAGTCATTTTCTGCTGCCTCACAAATGCCAACTACTTTACGAGTTATTTATAAATGAATATATTTAATGACATTAGAGAAGAAAAAGAAACATTTTTATTTCAAATCATAATCTAAGTTGATATGCAGTACCTTTAAATCCACAATAGTTATTTTAATCATGTGTTGAACTGTACTCTTGATTTCTCACATTAACAAATAATATCTCAATTAAATATTTGCTAATGTGCAAAACATATTGTACAGGTGTAAAATATAGATGTCACTTCATAATTGTTCTATCACCAATAGAATGAATGGAGCATTATTCAATTTGTTCATTTCTATTAATATACAACACAGGAAAAAAAGCCCAAAGCTCCAAACATTGCCAACAAGTAAAGAACAAATCCTAGAAACAGATTATGCAACAAAAGACTCAGATTATAAGGGTAAAAACAAGGGGAAAAAAGCAACATGTTCCCCAAAAGGAAAATCTTTTTATGTTTGGGACCTGATGTTACAAAAGAAACATTTTATTTCTGGAGAAGACGAAGCATAACTTAGTAATATAGTATATGACCAAACGTTTATTGTCAAGTGTAGAAGAATGGCTGCAGAAGCACGGCCTTAGGGTCTCTGAAGATCTGCACAATCCAGGCCTGGTATTAGAACAGGCCTGTAATCAGAATTGTACTGAAGCTGCTGTGCTGAAGTTAACAAGAAAGGTAGCCCTGAGCTATTCTTGAATCCTGAGACCAAGTAATTATGTTGTGCCAACAGGCCGTGGCTGTAACAAGCTACAGCTGCTGGGAAAGCAGGTGCAGGGCCAAGAAAGATAGGGACCGGTATGGGAAAATAGGGAGTAACAAACTACAAGGCTGAAGCACAGCAACACAATTAGCTACATGGATAGAATGCTTATTTCAGTCATGATAATTAGGGGTGTGAGAACCGCGCGTGTTTAGAGACTACTAACCAATTATATTTCTGCTTTACGAATATGCATGTGTATCGGTTCTATATAAGTAGTGTTAGAAACTAATAAAGTTGAGCAAGTTGTGTAACTCATATTGAGCGTCTTCTTGACTCCGGTCAAGGACCAAGGTGCTATTAGAATTGTGAAATAAACAGCTTATCTCTAAACTAAGGGGTTGTTAGAAGATAACCCCTTACCGTAAACACAGACAGGTCTTTCGAATTCCCGCCTGTCTGGTAAAACCACGGAGTGATGAGCAGGGACACCTTCAGCCAGGGCAGGGTGCTCGGAGCCCTGCCTAGCCCGAACTTGTATGTTCCCAGGGGTGGGGCACGTACCACCTCTCTGGGAAACCTGTTTCAGAGTTTCACCACCCTCCACATAAAAAAAAAAGTCTTATGTCTAGCCTGAATTTACTTTAATTTAAAAACCATTATTCCTTGTCCTATTGCTACAGGCCCTACTAAAAAGTCTTTTCCCATCTTTCTTATGAGCCCACTTTGAGTACTGAAGGGTCACAATAAGGTCTCCCCGGAGCCTTCTCTCCTCCAGGCTGAACAGCCCAACTCTCTCAGCCTGCCCTCACAGGAGAGGGGCTCCAGCCCTCTGATCATCTTCGTGGCTTTCCTCCGGACTCGTTCCAACAGGTCCATGTCTTTCCTGTGCTGAGGACCCCGGAGCTGGATGCAGTACTGCAGGAGGGTCTCACTAGAGTGGAGTAGGGGGGCAGAACCACCTGCCTTGACCTGCTGGCCATGCTTCTTTTGATGCTGCCCAGGACACATTTGGCTTTTCAGGCGGCAAGTGCATGTTGCCAGCTCATGTCCAATTTCTCACCCACCAGTAACCCCAGGTCCTTCTCCGGAGGGCTGCTCTCAATGCCTGGCATCACAAAGGTTGCACGTTGCCAACTATACACAAAGAAGGATATATACTATGCATGAAATTATCTGTACGGAGTAGCTTATTAGTGGAATTGATTGCAAGTAGTGTCTGGGGTTCCATTTCTCTTTAGGAGACAGTAGAGCATTAAAGAACTTGGATGAATCATATAAAATGTGATACTCCATCAGTGACATCAGAAAGGTCCTTCATTCTTTTTTTTCTCTTTTCTGCCTGAAAAGGACATAGACTTTGACTTTTATGTATCTATAGAGTACACAATACAGCATACCAAAAAAGATGTGGTGGCTGATCTAAATAGTAAAGCAATTTCACGAAGTAATTTGCCTGAATGTGATCTATACCCTCTACTAAATTCACTTGCTTCACTGCATTTTTGTTCTACACACTGCTTCGAAGAGCTGACCATCTCATAGTTGCATGCGGATTATCCTGTCATCCAGGAAAAGTATGGATGCTGTACATACACATGTGATGATAAGCATGGTTTGCCCCCTTGGCTGCCAGGGCACACTGCTGGCTCCTGCCAGCCCGCTGCCGGCCAGCACCCCCAGAGCCCCCCTGCAGGGCTGCTCCCAGCCCTCCCCTCCCGATCTATATTTGTGTCCAACGTTATTCCATCCCAGCTGCAGAATCGCACACTTGGTCTTGTTAAATGTCATGCCACTGATAATTGCCCAGTGTGCTGGTATTTCTAGATCCTTCTGCAATGCATCTTGTGTTTCAAGAGAACTCTCAGTTCAGTACCATCAGCAAACTCGCTAATGGTGTGTTCGACTCCTGCATCCGGGTCACTGACAAAACCATCGAACAGGGCTGGCCCTGACTGAGCCGGGAGGAACACTGCTGTCACCGGTCACCAGTGAGATGTAGCCCTGTGCATGACAACACTTTGAGCCCTGCTCTTCACGTAGTCACTCTTCTTGCTAGAATTTATGCTTAAAGCTATATACAAAATCTTTTTAGGATTACTAATAGAGCATTGTGTGATCTATCTGGTGTAGTCACACTCCTTTCCTTCAGCAAACTAACTCATTAGGAATAATGGATTGGAACCTGCCATTTGAAAGAATCTTTAAACAATTGCTCTGACATGCAAATTCATAACCATAACATAAAAGCTAATTTAACAAACTCAGGTTGTGTACCTGTCAAAGCCAATATATTCAGATAAGCTAAAGAAGAGCTGATAATAGAAAATTAAAGTTGATAGGAGGTACTAATGGATTATAGTATGGCAGAAGGGGAGAAAATTGTGCAAGACTTGTGTGTCCCCTTGTGTATGAGAAAAGTGTGATCTTGTGATTAATTAATTCTTATGCAAATGCACAAAATAACATGTTGAATTTGCAGAAGCATTAATTCTGACATTTCCAAACTCTGAGTGCTTGACTTTGCAATCCTAATGATCTCTTGAACACCTTTTTCAAATATAACTTTCCAGAGCTTTAAAATAACTTTAAACATTAAAAAAACCAATGACTACAGTGAACTATTCTGAAGCCCTTGGGATAATAAGGAAGGGGGCTTATCTGAATAAAATAATCTCTATTTCATTAGATTAAGTATCTAGTAAGGGCTGTTGTCTATGATATTTTTTTCTGCAGAAGGGGACTCACATTTCTGTTTCTACCTGTAGGTCTCAGGGCTATTTGCTGACAAATAAATAAGGTCATAGATAATACCAGATTTGTAAGGAGAAGTAATATTTCTTTTTAGATGAACTTGTAACATATAAACCAACTTTAGGTCTTGAATTAGCAAGCTAGCACTGCAGATGAGTTTCTTGTCAGAAAGAGAAACAGTTACTCAGTGACTGTTTTTTTTTGTTAAAAGGCTACAAGCATTTCCTTTAGTGGAAACTAAAATACCAGACACAATTGTATTCAAGCAGAGAACAGGAAATATTGATGTGCAGCAAACAAGTATTGAAAAGTTCAGCCAAACAGATTTAGATCTTGGAAATATGTAACTGAGCCTATATACAAATTCTGTGTTTGGTTTAGTTTTGTTTGTTTTTTCATGATGTGTTGCACAATTTGAACTTTAAGCTTGCCCATCACATCCAAGCAAATGAAGTATTAAATAAATATAAAAATCAAAATGATTGCAAGTAAATATATATTCACAATCAAAGACTTAGTTTTTCCTATTGAAAGCAAAGAACTGAGGAACTGCAAACATAATTTTTTCCTAACACAAAATAGGCAAAATTAATGTTTTGACTACAGTAAACTATAACACTATGTTATTTTAAAATTAATTATATTCCTTGAAAGGCAAAAAAAGGAAAGAAAAGAAAAAGAAAGCTAGATATGTTATGTAAGGCTTTGTGTGAGATAATTTTTAGTGCAATCAGTAATCTAAAAAAACGCATTATAATTAAATAGATCTAGAGATGAATTTTCGTAAAAAAGGAGTAGAACACAATCCCCTGACACCTCTTTTACAGTGTATTCTTGGGTTGAATGTTTGTGAAACACCGACTCTTATTCTTGCCATACAAGATTACACAATAAGAATATGCTTAATGATGCGCCAAGTGAAAAACAAAGCCAGAGACCATTTAATGGATAATCATTTAATCTGTTATTATTAAGGGAATTTATAATGGAGCAATGATTGACCATCGTGTGCAAGTTAAGTATGTTAATAGGTCACTCAAGCTAAATTTAATAACATTTCTCAGAAAAGACTGTTTTGTGGTGCCACGTCTGTAATTTCGGATGTAAGGATCTGCAGCATCCTTTCCTTGTAAGCTTCATCCTCTACTGTTTTGCAGTGAAGGTGAAGAGACAAAAGTTCTTTCAGATCTATGAGATTCAGACTGTTTTACAGCAATTATGTAGTAGCCTAGGAAAAATTCTCCAAGACACAGACTAGCAATATAGGATGCAGATATAACATGCTTCCATCATAAGGGTTTTTTGAGAAACTGGGCATTCTGTGACCGCTAAAGATGCTTGCTGATACTGTAACTACAGCGCTATCCCAGGACATGGAAACTTCTTTTTAATTTCTGCTTATCCGTCTGATCCTTGATGAAAAGAACAGGATGTTTAGCAGTAGACCTCTTCTGTCTTTGGGGTGCAACTAATATGATTCCCCACCTTGGGAGTGCGCGTTTGAATGTGTGGGGGTCTTTCACACCAGTGTGTGGATCAAGTGATACTCGCAAGCCTGGAGCAGCCACATATACACATAGAAGGGGTGAGTAAGGAGGAGAATTTGCAATTCCAGGTGCATTATGTATATGCCTGTGTGCATGTAGTGAATGTGTGTGATTGGAACTTCTGAAGACTACAGAAGGGTTTTTAGAAACTTGAAGGTGTTTATCGGCATTTTTCAAATGTATAGTACTTGGTTTCACTGCTCTATTGCTGATATTGATCCTGAATATATAGTTTACTGAATGCCAGTTAATTACATGTCAGTAATGGATCCCATCTGTTTCAATCCTGATTTTGTTTGAGCTATGTGAACTGGTCACATTGGCTTGTGACAATGACACACTGTAGTACAGTCCTGTCCTCTGCTTCAGGGAATGTCTGTCCTATAAGCCATCAGCCAAGCTGCCATTCTGGGAAGTTAATCAAGTTATGCATCCTACTGAAGCTATGCCACTGTACAAAAAAAGAATAAAAAATTCAGACCCTCAGGAAGAATGAAAGAAGAAATCTGTTTGTTTTTATTTTGTGTGAAGTGACTGATTCTGCTGGTTCCCATATCACCGTCTGTTTCTGAGCTCATTCTGACATGTCTAATTCACCCTCTTACCTCCTGGAAAGAGCAAATCCCTAACTTACAGTAATTGCCATAATTAACTTGATACTAACTAACAAGTAGTAAAAAATACGTGTGATCGATGCTGAGTGTACAAATGCTGGGATATATATAATTTTATTTTTCTATTGCTAAGTAACATAAATTTCCAGGGACCCTGAAAAACCTGGGAATTCTATATCAAAAATGTATACCAAGCATGCTTAAGTGTGCTGGTGCTCTCAAGAAAGACATCTGAAACACCCTGAGGGGCCATCTGAATAATATCAAATGAACTATCACAGCATGATAGCAGTGGCTTGAAAGCACCAGCACAAAAAGAAACCGGAGTACCTCAGGCTATAAACACAGATGACCGTTTATTGATTTGCATCCTTTAGAATTTGAATGCACCCTGTAGACCCTATAGTTTGGAATATACAAAAAAACCTGATATGACTTGGTTGTGCTGATGGAGCCTGTAGTGATACAACCAGAAAAACAGCCTGAAAAATAGTGAGGAACAGCAAGAGGAACCTCCTGCTGGAGGAAGCCATGCATCTTGAATTTTAAGGAAAAGTGGGATCTCTCTGTTAAGTTCTTTCCCAAGGCATAGTGAGGGGTGGCCACTCTCTAGAGGACAGGGAGCTGGGCACGGTGACAGGGCTGGCAGGGCAGACCCTCAACAGCCGGGGAGTGAGGCAGCACCCCAAAGACCTTCCTCCAAAGCATGCTGGGCAGAGGGGCAGCAGGGAGGGCTGCATCACCCCCATGCCACAGTGCCACCAGCCTGCAATGAAGCAGTCACAGTGCCTGTCCCAGGGTTTGACCACCCTCTCAGTAAGAAAATGCTTCCTGTGCCAAGGCTGAACCTCTCCTGGTGCAGCTCTGAGCCCTTCCCGCGTGATCCCTGTGGATCCCAGGCAGGATCTCAGATCTCCAGATCTCCACTTCCCATCCTCAGGAGGCTACAGAGAGCAATGAGGGCACCCCTCGTCCTCCTTTTCTTCAAACCAGAAAAACCCAAAGTCCTCACAGCTTCAGGAAGAGCAGCATGCCCCACCCTTGGCATGGGTAACATGGCATATCTCCTCTGTAGTAAATGATGTTGCACTGAATTTCTTCAGCTGAAAGCAGCAAACTTTGACTTTAAACAAAGGTGCCAAACAGTGCCTTCCCTGTGAGATTTTTTTGTTGGTACTAGGTCCTGGTTTTTTTTGTTTGTTTGGATTTTTTTCCCCATGGAATCAGGTCATTCATTTCATTAGAATTTTACTTGGGTCTGGTCTCCAGCCTCTTTCTGAAGAGTCTGCAAGCAACCATTGGGTCACTGCAGGTTTTCATCATCTTTCAGTGGGCTAGAGAAATGACCTAGCAGAAGAAGGCTCACCTATTTTGTTGTTTCTGCCTCTCCATGGATCAGCCTTCTAGAAAGTTGTCATTGCTAAACTGATTTGTCCTTCTGGATCTCCCTGTAGTTAGAAAATATTGCTATGAAACTTCCAGGTTTATGGCTTTATAAACACAAAGTCCCCAAAGAACTCAAGGCCCATTATGGTTAATAAAATGTTGTTCCTGAAACTCAAGCCAAATGCTTATTATTTACATTTCAAAGAGCTTTTTGGTTTCCAAAGAGGGATTTTTGGAAGTTGTAAGGTTTTTCCACATTGTGTTTTATTTGACTGCATTCCTGTCATGTGGACGTTTGTTAATGGTGCAGGTCTATGAATAATTTGAATCTCAATGCAACAGCCCTAAAGATAGGGTAAGGAATAGCACTTTATAAATAGGTAACAGGTCCTTTAACCACAGTACATTTCAATAAACTGATATTAAAGAAATATTGAGACAGGAAACCATGGCAGGATTTACACTTCTCTGGGGAAAAAAAAAATACAAATGGGAGATACTTGTGCCTTTTATCTTGGAATCCATGTGGAGTGATGAGCTTCATGTAACACATGTATTTCAAAGTACTTTTGCAAGAGGACTCCTGCAATAGCTGCAGTAATGTACTTTTTGGCACTCTTCTCTTTGAGTCTGTCGTCAAAAACTCAGTTTCTATTTCTACATGCTGCCTGTTTTCTTGTTGTCAAGCATGTTGCAGCTGAAACCTGGCTTCACCCTGAAAGAACAGCTTTAGATTATATTCCCGATTCCAGCAATGTTAATATGACTGAGCAAACCAAGCACAGTAGTTCTAAGCCTCCTCTGAAATTGCCCAATCGAGATTTGATAGCAACACAATTAAAAAAAATGCCTTAAACCAAAACATATTTATATTTTTTCAGGGATGGAACAGTAACCCGAGAAAGACTACCTTTAATTAGTCTGTGGCAGACAATGTAATTTGATTTTCTTTAGATCTGTATATTAAGTTCATCTGAGAGAAGAGTGTCTGGGGTAGGTGGAACCCTCCAGATGGAGAAGATAAGCTTCTGTGAGAGTGACTAGGCATAATTGTCTGAGAGTATGGCAAAGTGAAGGCTGACGTAGGATTATTTAGAAACTGTTAGCAAGGGTATAGGAACTGCCAGTGCAAACAAAGCCAAGAACACTGCTAACACAGAAAGCACAAAGCCTCTGAGCTAACTGAACCAAAACTGGAAGAAATATCCTTCATATACACACTGTGCAGAAGAAAATGAGGTTTGAAAAACATTTTTATATTTTTAAAAATTCTATCCTAGACATTTTTTCACCTTCCTTCTCATTCCCTTTTCAATGAGCTCTGTTGGGTGAAACAGTCCTGATTCGCTGCAAGGTCTCACTGACTCTGTCTCTTTATGTGCTTGTTCAAGGGATAATGCACTCTTCAAGACTTTTCAAGCTCAGAATCAGTAAGATTCAAAATACCTTCTAAACCTGTTCAATATGAATGACTTTCCCTCTTTTCCAAAGCCGTAACATCATGAAAAACAAGTCTAGAAGTTTACAAGTTACACATGATAAGACACTTCACCAATAGCTTCATGCTAAATTAGGGCCGTGACTGGAAGGGTGCGCGGAAGGAGAATGTTGCCTCTATGGGTATCTGGCCAAAGGAGCCATAAGCAAGAATGTACAAGGACAAACCTGACTGAGGGAATGATAAGGGAATGATGATAAGGGAAGTCATGATAAGAGCAAACCTGGTTGGTGGCACTAGTTGGTAATGGTATGCGGAGTGTGAAAATGTTTATTTTTTCTGTTTGAATGGTAAGGAAAGGGAGAGAGACAAACACACAGAGTCATAAAACCTGACCGATTAACAAAGACAATAACCAGAAACAAACCTGGTCAGGCACACTAACTGATGGTCTATCAAGAAATGGCTGCAAACCCAGGCTTGGCGAATAGTCATTTGAAACTGAGGGTCCAGGGGGTTGGAGGGGGTTGGACTGTGCAGACTGATGAGGCAATGTGCAGAAGGGACCTGGGACGAGCAAATAGTGGCTAGACAGAAAAGGGTATAAGAGGGGCTGGTCACATGTAAAACAAGGTCTGCCAGTGCACTTGTCTGAGCCCTGCGTCTGGTCACTGCAGTCTGTTCTGTCATCCTAGAAATTCTTATTAAATTCTTTCTTAGATCTTTTTCTGGTTAATGTCACTCTCTGTCCCATGTGTATGTGTATGCTCCAAGGCCCAGCTGCAGCTACTGGAGTCAGACTGGGTCTGTAGGTGCCTCTGGCCTGTGGTGTCAGCTACTGGTGCTTATGGTGGTCTTTAACCTCCAGCCACAGGGGTGGGAACAATGTGTCCCACCACAACCAGCTGCTGAGGGGACCAGCATGAGTGAGGGGAGTGAAGGGCTCCGTGCCCATAGCTGGAGCAGGACCACAAGTCACAGCCCGTGTAGCTGATGCCAGCTGTTGGGGGGCGAGGGCCTGTATCTCCCCCAAACCAGGTGTGCGAAGGGTGTGTGTGCATTCACCAACAAACTTCAGGCTGGACCAGCCAGCAAGTGTGGTGGGCTTGAGTCCAGGCAGGGGTACCAGGTGGGTGGGGAGGTCTGTGCTGATACCTGGAGGGGTCCATGGTTGTGAGGTACCTGTAGGATGAGTGTGAGTGCTGTGTGTTTGTAGTGAGCACTGAGCAAGCTGGGGACCCACGGGGCAGGTTGGAGGGCTGGGAACTGAGCGGGGGAACCAGGCAGACCGAGGGGCTGTGCCAGTACTCAGGGGACCCGCAGGTGTGCCTGTGCTTGTGAACCCTGAGAGTGCCGTGTGTGCCTGCACTGGTGACCCTCTGCCTGTGCCAGCCCCAGAAGAGGAGGGGATGTGGCTGTTGATGCTGGTGTGTGATCTGGGTCCTGAGTGTGTCAGCCCTGTTCCCATCTGTGTGTCTGTCATGCCTCTGGGACACGTGCTCCGCTTTGCTGCTGGTTGAACCTGTAAAGGGGAAAGCAGGAGCTGCTTCCTCAGCCTGGGCAGAGACCCTGGGGCACTGGGCTGAGCTCCAGCAGCTGGAGGAGGTGGCCCTGCCCTTAACAGCCCTTAACAGTGACAAGTAGTTTTAGTGTGACAATGAATAAAAATGGTAGAGAATGTTAGAGAAGGTGTTACCCAAACCTTAAGTAACAGATCTCTTTGATACAAACAGCAAGTAAAATTGTGGTACAGCACTTTTGTCATACCCTTTTATGAAGTGTGGAGTTTCTTGATGCCTAGTAACAGAAGTTGAAAGGTGGTCATTTTCTGATGTCACAAGGCCTTTGATCAA
Organism: Falco peregrinus; assembly: GCF_023634155.1. Classification (NCBI taxonomy): domain Eukaryota; kingdom Metazoa; phylum Chordata; class Aves; order Falconiformes; family Falconidae; genus Falco; species Falco peregrinus. The sequence goes on from NC_073730.1 coordinate 1,704,067, forward strand.
CATGGTTAATGATGTTCCATCATTTTGTACTAGGCTGAAAATGTGGAGACCTGGAGCCATGCACTTGGCTTCTATATGATTACGCACTGGGAAAAAGGAAAAAAAATCTTTTTAGATGGAGAAATAGGAGAAATCCTGAAGTAAGTGGAACTGCACTTGCTTCTATTAATGTAAACCTGAACTTTCACAAGAACATTGAAGTATAAGAAAAGGAATAAACTGACTTTTTATAATAAAAATAAACATATGTTCCATTGAACAGGCATTTTCATAATGGTAACATTGATTAAAAGAGCAAAATTACAATAAATGCAAGTGCAAAGTTTTGCTTTTAATTAGGCTATGTCTCAACAGGGGATGAACACATTTAATACATACTAGTGCTACCTTCTGACCAAACAGGGTAAAACTGCTTATACTGGAATTAACTATAATGTAAATTTTCCAAATTATTTTTCTGTCATCACATTTTTCATCCTGAGGGCATTTTTCTGACTCTGCTATTATCAGAAATGGTCTGTGGTGTGTATAGCATTGAAGATATCTCTCTCTGAAGTTTTAATCTCACATTAGTGTGCTGTGTCACTGAGCTGCTTTTCCTTCAGGTGTTGTGAATCATCAGAGACAATGAGAATGAGATTGGATCTTCTCTGAGACTGCAAGTTCAGGAGTCTGAACCCCCAGTAGTACTGAAGGAGGTGCAGGCAAGTTCTGAGTTTATCTGGTTAGGAGATGGAGACTCCCACAATGACAAAGGCTGGAAGACTGTGACTTCTGGCTCCTGCCCCACCTGCAGATCTGCAATTACAGAATAGATTCAGTTCACAGGTACAGCAAAGGGACTGGGAGCTCTATCAAAGTGTCCGTGCTGGCTGAGCCTGAGCCACGCGGGAGCACCAGGAAGAAGCGATGAGTCACAGTAGTAGGAGACTCCCTGTTGCAGGGTACAGGGGCTGGCACGACCTGTCACACAGGGAGGTGGGCAGCTGCCCAGAACACCATTGTACATTGAGAAGCGAGTGATTCATGTTGCCTAAGCGTGCTGCACTGTTCAGGCCTGTGTTGCCCTGCACAAATCCCTTGGCTGCAGGACAAACTCAGCCAGAGCAGGAAGGCAGCTCCCATGAGGTACCTGTAAAGCCTTTGCCAAAGTGTGCAGCAGGAAGTTTTCATGAGAACATCATTTCTGTTTGACAGTAGAAATGACAAAGTTGATTCCATGTAAGAAAATCCTATAGTAGAAATTATGAATCAAGTTGATTCCATGTAAGAAAATCCTATAGTAACTTGAATGACTGAAATGGGAGAATCCCTTCTATGGAAGGGGCCTGCCCAGCAGGCTTCATGTGGATTGGAGGCCCAACTGATACTATGTGACCTGGGGTTCCTACCATCCAAAGGGACACAAGATTATGTGTTCTAGTCCTTCCTCATAGTGTTAACTGTAATAAATAACATTCTAAATCACACCTTACAGAGTCTGAATGCCTTTCCTACTGGTATCATAGCGGACCAGCACTTCCTTGTGCAAAACAGCAGCCTTGGATGCTCTCGTCACAAGACGGCAGGTTTCAGGGCTGTGAGGAAAGGGAACAAGACAAATAGCAGGACCAAAACATTTGGCTTCAGGAGAGCAGAACGGCATGGTCAGGGACCTGTTTGGAAGAACACCATTGACGACTGTTCCCAATTGAAGAGGGGTCTGGGAAAGCTGGTTGATTTTCAAGGATCACCTCCAAGCTCAAGAACCCTCCACCCTGATGATCAGGAAGTCAAAGAAAGGTAGGACAGAAACCTGCGTGGCTGAACAAGAATCTCCTCACAAAACCCAAACACAAAAAAGAAGCATAAAGGAGGTGGAAGCAGAGTCAGGTGACACAGGAAGAATATACAGAGACTGTCTGAGCATGCAGGGATAGAATTAGGAAAGCAAGAGCCCATCTGGATTTGAACCTGGTGAGGAACATGAAGGACAAGTAAGGTTTTTACAGGTACCTCAACAGATGCAAAAGGAAGACTAGGGAAAAGGTGGGACTGCTGCTGAATGGGAATGGGGACCGAGGTGCTCCAGGCCTTTTGTTGCCGTGATCCTTAGTGGTTAAGATTTCCCTTCAGCAATCCTAGCTTCCTGAGACCAGAGGGAAAGTCTGGAGCAAGGAAGATTTACTCTCCGTGGAAGAGGATCCGGTTAGGAAGCAGACTGGGCATGTACAAATCCTCGGGTCCTGATAATATGCACCTGTGAGTGCTGAGCAAGCTGGCTGATGCCACTCTGAGGCCACCTCTGATTATCTTTGAGAGGCCACGGTGACTGGGGGAATATCCTGGGGTCATGAAGAGAACAGTGTAAGTCCTATCTCACAAGAATGATGAAAAGAAGGATCCATGGAATTCCAGGCTGGTCAACCTCACTTCAGTCTCTGGGAAGGTTTGCAGCAAATCCTTCTGGAAGCCATTCTGAAACATATGAAGAACAAGGTGGTCAATGGGAGTACTCAGCATGAATTCAAAAAATGGAAATCGTGTCTGACCAACATGGTAGCCTTCTGCAATGAATTGACGGGCTCAGTGGGTGGTGGGAGAGGAGTAAGCCTGACTTTAAAAGCCACCTGGCTTCACATTATCTTACAATTTCATAAATAATCTGATGGAATATAGGCTAGATAAGTGGACAGTGAGGTGGATTGCCAAACTGCCAGGCTAAAAGGGTTGTGATCAGTGCATGAAACCCAGCTGGAGGCCAGTCACTAGAGGTGTACCCCAGGGCTGATATGTTAATACCACATTACACTAAGTTACATATTTTTTTAAGGACTTGGATTATGAGACAGAGCACCCTCAGCTCATTTGTACATGATACAAAACTGGGAAGAGTGGTTGACAGAGTAGATGGTTGTGCTGCCATCCAGAGGGACCTCAACAGGCTGAATAAATGGACCAATAACAGTCTTTTGAAGTATAACAGACTGGACAAAAATTGTCATATAAAATATCCACTTAAATATAAGAAAATGCATTTTAACCGCAGGGATGATCAAACAGGCAGCCAGAGAGGTTCTGTAATCTCCTTCCCTAGAGATATTCAAAGCCCAACTGAAATCAGTCTTGAAATACCTGCTCTAACTGATTGATTCAGGGGTTGGCCTACATGATCCCCAGAGGCCCCTTCCGAACTCATAATTTTGTCATTCTATTTAATATCAGATCCTTTGAGTCATCAACAACTCCAAGGTGAAATATGAGAGTATATATGTTTACAGTTTACCTTCTCAAACTTTTCACTCCATTTATCCATCTCCACGTATTGGGTTTTTTTTTTTAATTAGTTCTTTAATGTTCTGAGAAGAAAACTCACTTTAAGACATTTTAGGCTAAGGGGATCTAGCCTATGTACAAGAAACAATAAATAAATGTTACTTCTTTGCTTGTAGTTCAGTCTCCAAGTAATTGTAGAATTATAAATTTTAAAGTTTTACTTTACTACATTTTTATCTTTTCTAATTATTATTATTGTTTCTGAAATGTGATATATTTTTAATTCAGGTCTGAATCTTTTTATGCTTGTTAGTGTTGGGATGCTTATCTAAAATAGGCCACAGAAAGAAACAATTGTAAAATGCACCAAGCCAAATTATTTGGATAATGGTCTGATAAAAGAACCTTAAGCAGAAATTAATCATATTGGCTAATACCAGTAAGCCATTTACTAAGAAGTTTTTTATCTGTTAATTCTGAGTGATTGAACTTAAGTTTTCTACAAAAATGGGACAACATTCCAGGTTCAAGTTAAGCAGGTTGCTTATAGAATTCTGTATGCCTTTCTACATCACTTCACTCCCAAGCAGTGCATTTGAAATGCTACGGTAAGAATTCTGGACTCCTACGTTTTGCCAGCTCAATGACCAAGGTCCCTAGGGCTTCACAAAGATCTCAACCTCAATGCCAGTTTGCAAGCAATGACATGTTTTCTAGACTGAACTCTTCTGGCAGCTGAGAAACTTGAGAAGCTGATAATGGATTTCATAAGCCATTTGGCATCCCAAATGGAAGAATACTAGGAATTCAAGAGAAAATATTTTCAAGGACAAACCCAAAATTTTCAACTTTCCAGTTTACAGTAAGTCCTAATATTTATTATTTTGTTTCACAGAAGCACTGAAAGTATTTGTCTCCTAAATATCTGGGTTACCCTATGAAGCAGGAACACCAGGTTGCCATCAGGTCTAATATCTCTCCAAATTCACCATCACACTCTGATATTATTTCCCTAACAGTAATTTCCATTGAAAAATATGTGCAGCTATTTTATCTCAATAAATACATATGCCTTGGATGTGTACACTTAGGAATTATATGTATATTGCAATGTGAATTTCCTGTATATGATTTAATAGCTGCCTCTCTCCACAAACCTCAAAACTCTGAAGCACAAATGTTTCAGGAATGGCCTCCAATACCCTAATACACATCAAGTGGCACAGTACTCCAAATGTGGTTGTCTCTGCAGTTAAGAAATAAGCAACTAACTTCAACTGTAGCAGAACCTAATATTGAGTCAGATTTTAGAGACTTGATGAGTTTTGATTCAGATGAAATGCATGGAATTTAATTCTGTAATATCTGTAAAATTACTTCTTAGTGAACAGATCTTGGTATTGTAGGTTTCCCTAAAAAATAGAGAAATAGAAATAAAATAATTTCATTACAGTACTCAGCAACAATATTCTTCCATCAGATGAATCTAACATGCATTTTATAGTTCTATTTGGGCACTTATACTATGCAAATATGACTTTATAAATCAAAAGTTTTTGGCAACTTTACACTTAGATCACAGCATGATCTATTTTATACCCATCCTACACTTTTCTAATTTTAGTTTTTGTCTTAAAATGACCTAGTATCCCATCTACCTTAAGAAATGTGTCTAACATGGCTGCTTTTTGTATCAACAACTGCTTACGAACTCAAATCCATTTCCATTTTTAATCTGTTCTGTTTATTTTGGTATTGTATTGATTACAGCATTCTGGCTATTTTGGAAAGAGAGGTATCTACTTTAAAATGAACAATCAGGAAGAAATTGTTTTCATAGTGTATCTGAATAGGTAAAATGCTTCCAGATGCTTTATGAAAACTAAGTGAGCGTCAAACTGTAGGCAGCATAGCAAGTAAGCTCTTCCAGTCTTACCTTAGTTTATTTTGTGGGGGTTTTTAGGTATCATAGAATAGAATCATAGTGTCATAGAGTCATTCAGGTAGGAAAACACTTGTAAGATCACAGTACAACCATAAACCTAACACTGCCAAGTCCATCACTAAACCGTGTCCCTGAGTGCCTCTTCTACATATCATTTAAATACTTCCAGGGATAGTGTCTCACCACTTCCCTGGGCAGCCTGTTCGAATGTTTGACAACCCTTTCAGTGAAGATTTTTTTCCTAATATCCAATCTAAACCTCCCCTGGCACAATTTGAAGTGATTTCCTCTTGTCCTGTCGCTTGTTATCTGGGAGAAGGGACCGACCCCCACCTGCCTCCTGCCAGGGAGTTGAGGGAGTGATAAGGTCCCCCCGAGCTGCCTGCTCTCCAGACTAAACGCCCCCAGTTCCCTCAGCTGCTCCTCACAGACCTTGTGCTCCAGCCCCTTCCCCAGCCTCGTTGCCCTTCCCTGGACACGCTCCAGCCCCTCAGTGTCCCTCCTGCAGTGAGGGGCCCAGAACCAGCCACAGGATTCCAGGTGCGGCCTCACCAGTGCTGCGTACTGGGGGACTATCGCTTCCCCAGCCCTGCTGGCCACACTGTGTCTGGTACAAGCCAGGGTGCTGTTGGGCTGCTTGGCCACCTGGGCACACTGCTGGCTCCTGTTCAGGTGGCTGTTGATCAACAAGCTCAGCTCCTTTTTGGCCAGGCAGCTTTCCAGCCGCCCCTCCCCCAGCCTGTAGCGTTGTGTGGGGCTGTTGTGCCCCAAGTGCAGGACCCAGCACTGGGCCTTGTTGAACCTCATACAGCTGGCCTCAGCCCATCAGTCCAACCCCCCTGCAGAGCCAGCCTGCCCAGACCCCCCTGCAGAGCCAGCCTGACCTCCAGCAGATCAGCACTCCCCCCCAGCTTGGTGTCCTCTGCAAACTCACTGAGGGTGCACTCGGTCCCCTCCTCCAGATTGTCAATAAAGATATTGAACAGGACTGTCCCCAGTACGGAGCCCTGGGGCACACCGCTCTTGAATGGCTGCCAGTGGGATTTAACTCCTTTCACCACCGCTCTCTGGGCTCAGCCCTCCAGCAGCTTTTAACCCAGCACAGAGCACACCCGTCCAAGCCAGGAGCAGCCAGTTTCTCCAAGAGAATGCTGTGGGAGACGGTGTCAAAGGCTTTATTTTTTGTCACGTGTCCTGCCTGCCTGTTTGGCCTGTCCCAGGGGTGGAGGGGTGTGTTCCAGTAGTTTGTCTCTCTCTCACACTCCCTGGTACACTTCAACCCACACACCTCCTCCTGGGAGCTAGTAAAAGTAAAACATGCATAACAGCGCTAAATTTCACTAATTGTTTAAAAGCTGTTTAGTCAGCCCATCCTACATCCCAGTGGATGGCATCTCATCCCTCCAGCGTATTGAACACACTACTCAGCTTGGTGTCATCTGCAAGCTTGCTGAGGGTGCACTCAATCCCACTATCCATGTCCCTGGCAAAGATGTTAAATAATACTGGTCCCAGTATGGACCCCTGAGAGACACTGCTTTCTACTGATCTCCACCTGGACATTGAGTTGTGGACCACAACTCTTCTGCATTCCTTCTGCATCTGATACAGAGTGGCCTTTTCACCTCAAACCTTAATACAGTAATATCTCTACAGAATTACATGCAAAAAGTGGAAGTGCTGTTATGCACGAAGTAACAGTGGCAAAAGTGTTTTAACAGCACCCAAACCAATGCGTATCAGTGCTGATAAAGAGATGACCAAATGGTTTTATTTCTTTCCAGATCAGCCAAAGACAGAGCTCATGCTAACAGCTGCGTACAGCAATACAGGGCAGAGGCTTAACTGTGCCTTTCTGAGACTCAGTTAGTTAACTTGCTCTTTACAGCCTCGGCAAATACAGTCATAAAACGAGCACCACACTTAAACTGCTCAGAGAGGGAGAGGCAGCGCCAGAATGGTGTCTGGCAAGTGTACAGAGCACAGAGCGATCTGCTTAACTGTTGATCCCAAACAAAGGGATCTGAGGTAAAGAAGTGTCTGGTGTCCCAGAATCTGCTGAGATCTCACTTTGGATTTATTATCCTACTGTTTTATGCACTCAGTTTATGTCACGTACCTTCAAGGTGGGATCTCATTTCTCAGGTGGTTTCTTCTATAGGAAGATATTTTGAGGCGGAACTGCTATGGACCTAGATTGTAAAGGAATAGGGAATATAACAATATGAAATATGAAATAACACTAAAAGCTCTTTTTAATTTTTTTCTGCATAATAAAGAATTTCATGATTATGACCAAAACCATAACAGTTTCTCAATCTATGAATTATGACTAAGTTCAAAGTTGCAGCCTCAGCCTTGCAAAAACTACTGTGGGAATCGTCCAAGCATAAAATAATTTTAGTGTATAAGTTTAACACTAATGTAAAACTTCTTTACATATCTGTCCACACGCTTTTCTAAATAGAGATCAATTTAGGCACAGGCTTAAATTCTTTATCAAACTGTAGCCCTAATTTGAGAGTAAAATCCTACCTATTTAAATTGTGGTTGGAAAAACTATGAATGCGTTACTTATCTTTAGAAAGATGGAGTTCTATAATCAAATTATATACACAGTAAATGTGTACTGTTTGGCACAGGTTCTCAATTTGCAGCTCCACAGATATGCCAGAACTTCTGTTCCGTCATGAACAGAGACTATAGGATTCTCTAGGAACTTAATATACAATGTAGGTTTCCATGCTCTAATGACTCCATTCTGTAATTGATACCAATTACATTGCAATGACTAACTAACAAACTAATTAAATTCATAAACACTGGAGAGTAACAAAATCAATTATTAATAGGTATTACAGTGATAAACCAATATGAGTCAGAAAATACTGAATTAACTCAGAAAGTAATGTATCTAATTTTCAAGATCCTATTTTTGTCTCAAATGTCATGGACCTGGGAACTCTGACCACTTATTTAAATTCTATAATCCCCAAGTAATGAAACACCATTGTTGCAAGTGAAGCAGGCAGTGGAGAAGACAAGCTTGGCTGAACAGGGAACTCCTTTTGGAGCACAGAGGGAAAAAGAAATTTTATGGCCACTGACCACAAGGCCAGGCCTCACAAGAAGGTTACAGAGCTGTGGTTCACGTATGCAGGAAGAAGACACAAAAGGCCAAAGCTCAATGAGGTTTGAAACTGTCCAGTGTTGTGTCAGACAACAAAAAAGACTTTTCTAAGAACAGTGACAGCAAGAGGAGGTCTAAGGAAAACATTGGACTGATACTTGTTGAAGATGGAGATGGCCACTTGGCAAACAGCTATCAAGGAAAAGTGGAGACATCCAATGCTTTTTTTGCCTGCATCTTTAGTAATACTGATAGACCTTGGGCTGCCTGGTCTTCTGAGTGGTTGGAGGAACACGTGTATGGGAATGGTGACTTTCCATCTGTGGACATCGAAACTGTAAGGGACCTGCTGTATCTGCTGAATGTTCATCAGTCCATGCAGGCTGAAGGGGTTCATCCCAGAGGGCTGAATAAGCTAATGGATGTTACAGCAAGACCTGTCTCAATCATCTACCAAAGGTCTTGAGAGTCTGGGGAGGTCCCTGCTGTCTGGAAGCTAGTCAGTGTTACAAGCAGGGCACGAGGCACAAGCCATGTAACTACAGATCTGTTAGTTTAACCTCAGCACCTGGAAAACTTATAGCAAAGGTCGTACTGAGTGATACAGAAAGGTATTTAAGAGACAATGCAACCACCAGGCACAGACAACATGGGTTCACAAAGGAGAAGTAATTAGATATCCTTCTGCAATAACGTCATCTGCCTAGTAGAGGAAAGGAAGGCAATGGATGTAATTTTTTCTGGATTTTAATAAGGAAGTTTTGACACTCTTCCTCACAGCATCCTTCTGGACAAGTTGTCCAACTGTGAGATGAGCAGGTACTCAGTGCGCTGCGTGGAGAACTGGCTGAACAGCAGGGCTTAGAGGCAAATGGGGCTACATCTGGCTGGTGACTGGCCACCAGCAGTGTTCCTCAGGGCTGAATTCTAATGCCAGTTCTGCTCAATATTTTTACCAGTGATCTGGAGGCAGGAGCTGAATGCACCACTAACAAGTTTGCTAATGATACTAAACTGAGAGGTGCTGTTAACTCTTCTGAGGGACTAGACATCTTGCAGAGGGATCTAGGGGAATTGAAGCATTGGGCAGTTGTCAATCACTGAAATTTAATGAGAACAAATGCCAGATTCTGGACCTTTGACGGCGTAATGCTGGACACAAGTATAGATTGGGAGAGGAATGGCTGGAGAGCAGAAATGGATCTGGCATGCTGGCTGACAGCAGGCTCAATAGCAGTCAGAAGGGTGCCTGGTAAACTGCATCCTGGGGTGCATCACATGGTATGAGCAGCCAGCCAAAGGAGGTGATTGTCCCGCTGCATTTAGCATCGGTGCGGCCTCACCTTGAGCTCTGGGTCCAGTTCTTGGCCTCACTGTTGAAGAAGGATGTGAAGGTCCTTGAATGCCTCCAGAGGAGGGAACTAAGCTGGTGCAGGGGGTGGAAGACATGTCCCGTGAGGAGCGGCTGCAGCCGCTGTGTTTGTGTAGGCTGGAGAGAAGGAGGCTGAGGGGCGACCTCCTGGCTCCCTGCAGCTCCCTGAGGAGGGGGCGCGGAGAGGGAGGTGCTGAGCTCTTCTCCCTGGGGTCCAGCGACAGGACACATGGGAATGGCTCAAAGCGGCGCCAGCTGAGGTTCAGACCGGCCGTTAGGAAACAATTCTTTACTGAGAGGGTGGTCAGACCCTGAACCGGCCTCCCAGGGAGGTGGTCAGTAGCCCCAGCCTGTCAGTGTTTAAGAGACAGTTGGACAGTGCCCTTAACAATTTGCTTTAACTTTTGGTCAGCCCTGAAGTGGTCAGGAGGTTGGGCTAGATGGTCATGATAAGTCTCTTCCAACTGAACTATTTATTCTATTCTATTCTATTCTATTCCATCATCTCTGCAATATATCAAATTTAATAAAGGTTCTCTAATTAAAATATAGTATCCTAAAAGCTTCAAGTCTTTCATCAGCAGAGCTTTCCTCTGCTCATATAAAAAAATTTAAGCATTTCAGGAGTGGTGGGTGAAATAGAAAATTGAGAAAAATCAGATTAAGATACAAGGAAATTGCCAAATGAAATTACTTTAAAAGTATTTTAAGTGTTCTTCCCTAATGGATTATCTCACCTTTCCAGAAGTTTGAAAGTGATTGAAAAGAGGTCTTATTTGTAATAGGCACTGTCTGAATTTTAATCTCACTTAGGATGTCACATCAATCTCAAGTCAAGAGGGACAGAAATACAGAACTCTTTCATTAAATCATATTTTGTAGATAGAACTGCAACACTAAAAAGTACTTGGTTTTCATCTTTCTACTAGTAAAAATCACCTTGCTAAATATAGAGTAATCTAGAATCTCATCTGATATTATTTCATTCACCTCATATAAATAAACCAAAGTGCTGGCCAGTTGTCTTATTTTTCCTATATATTTATCAGCACAGTTCACAAAAGAGAGGTGAGAACTAAAGATCGCAACACAAACTAACACAGACTCGCATCTGCCATAGATTCACAGCTGATCACTTAGTTTACTGACATCTCTTTCCTGCAAGCTATAACTCAAGCAGCAACTGCTTTTCCAGGAGACTGCATTTCCCTTAGTTTTCCTACGAGGCACCCAGTGAATATGCAGGTGCATGCTGCAGAAATGAAAGAAATGGCATTCTGCAGGATGAAGTTGAAAACACTCAATGAAATATGACTAAAGGCACAGATCACATTAATGACAGTTTTACTGAGCATTTGATGAGGATGCAAATGAGTATGTAAACATGATATTAGATAAATTTTGGGTCAAGAAAATAAATGCTGATACTTCTTTTGAAGGATTCCAATGTTTTAAATTGGTAAATCTGTCCTCTAATTATTTTCACGGTTTCTGATTCCACTGCAAAATTAGGAATTGCATTTTACTGAGTCTGAGTTCCAGGAAAAGCTTCGTCACTAGTGTTTTTAAAACATTCACATTTTAAATACAAGTGAGATGTGTCTCTTGTGCAACTTATAATTTCAGATTAATCCATTTGCATTCATAGCTAACACTATTTTAAACATATGATTCCACTAATTCTTTAAATGATCAGAAACTACCAACCCAGCAGAAAATCATCAGAATGTTTCCTTTTTAATCCCATTATAGTGAAACCCACTTGTCTACTTAACAGCTCTGCATTTTTTTTTCTTTCAAATGCATTAGCCAGATCTATATTAGCAAAACTAAATCCAGAAGTCTCTAGCAGTTTCATTATGCCTAAATTTACCAGCAGCATAGTCTCTTTGAGTCAAATGATTTAATCCATCTTCAGTAGAACAAGCTATTCAAAGGCTGCTACAGCACTGTCAGCACCTTTTGTTGTCAGCTTGAAAAAGGAGTTGATCCTTTACCAGACGTTAGTTTCATCTGGAGTTACTTGCCTTTCAATGTTTTAACACTCAGTGTAGCAGAAAGAAAAAGTTCCTTTAATATCCATGTAGTAAATTAATTCTTTGCTCTAGTTCTAAGAAATTTGACAACTTCCAAGAAAACCTCAGGGAGCATTAAGGAGGCAGCAATCAAAGAGGGCTGCTAAGGAGGGGAGTCTGCATCCTCTCAGGAAATATTTTGACCTACTGTCTCTTATACCTGGCCAGAAACCCTTCAGTTAAAAATTTCACATATACTGTATACAACAGATAATATCATGGTTGTTAATAACACATCCATCACTATTTGCAGCTATACTATATTCAAAATTGTTTTTTTCAAGGAGCAATAATTACACATATTTTGTAACTAGAATTTTCCCAACTTCCAGTTTCCTACTTGCTTGGTTTAAGTAATTTGTATTAAATAGCCTAAGACTGAAGAGAGAAACTGCACTATAGATATAGTAATTAGGCTGGTGTCAGTGATTTAGGACTGTAGGGATTCAATGGGTTCCTAAAATGGAGATAGGTTTTATATGTGTGGGAGTCCCGGAAGATGTATCAGGCAGATAGAGGGGTCCATGCTGGTACCCAAGAGAACCCACAGGAGCTGGGTGTCCATGAAAAAAGTGTGTGAGCCCATTCATCTGTGTACTAGTGAGTGTCAGGCTGGGCTGACAGGTGAGTAGGAGACCTGTGGGCCAGAGTGCTGGGATCCAGGCAGGGGTACCAGGCCATGCTGGTACTCAGGAGATGCACAAACGTGCGTGCGGTTTGGGATCCAGGGAGTGAGGACAGGTGAGCTTTCACTGTGCTGACCATCTGGAAGGGGAAAGGGGACTTGGCTGCTTAGATGTAGCGTTGTATGAGTCCTGGCGGTGTTTTTTCTGGGTGTTGCTGAAGGCAGCACCTTGTCTGTGACAGTATGTGTAGCTGAGCAGGTCAGTCCTCTGTGTGTGTGAGCTTGTGTCTGGGATGCACGCTCAGCCTTGCTACTGGATGAACCTGCAACCAGGACAGCAACAGCCACACCCATCAGCCCGAGGCAGAGATACCTGTAGGTCTCCAGGCATGCTGGGCTGGGCTCCAGCAGCTGGGCAAGAGGAATCCCCAGGTCGTGGAGCTGCTGGAGGTGACAGCCACATAACATCCTTTGACAAATTTGCATAAAAACTTGCAGTAAATGGCATGCAACTGTACAAGTGTGTAATCGTGTCTTAATTAGGAGCAGATTTTATTGCACTGGTACCCATAGTTGCAAGGACCACAAATATCATCCAGAACAGAAATTTCAAATATCTATGGTCAAGAGCAGAATCTGACTGGGATTTTTAGAAATATTTATGCTGTACTCTGGTATTTAGATAAGCATTCCCACCTTACCAGATCGGGGGTGGGGGGAGAAATATATGCAAAAAAAAAAATCTGAGCTTTGTAGCAAACCACAAATTATAACAAGTTTTGTTATGAATGCCTTTTGAGAGGCATTCGTTGTATCTCTCTTAAACAGATTCTCAAGTATTTAGCCAGATTTGAACTCATGCTTTATTTTCCTTATAGATGAAAAAATTCAAAAGGTTCTTTGCTCCTCCTTGCATCTTATTTCTCAAGACATGCAGAAATTTGATATCTTATGACCGTATTGGAATGCTATATGTGTGCATGTATATACATACATCAGTGAAAAAGTGATAGCTGTGATGTGTGTGCTTGGAAGGCTGACCAATAAAACTAGCTTTAGACTTCAAACTTCACTAAATGCATCTACAGCAGAGCTCATTCAAATGGCCTTACTCAGTATTAATTGTCATTGTTAAGTATATAAAGATAATAGTCTTTAACAGTCCCGTTCCCAATTAGCTGTGAGTGCACAATTCCACGGAGCTGATACCATGTAGTGATCCATCTTGGCTGTGATCCTTCATGGTTCTTAGTTACTGGTCAAGGTGATCATGGTGGAGGACACTTAGACGAGAGAACTCAGAAATGAAGTGGGCATGTCTTCTTATTTCTGCAATTTTCCTCAATCATGCCTGTAGGATTTATATGCTGTTGCCCCCCACCCAAAAAGGGTTGTTTCCTTCCCTTTTGGTATTGCTTATCTTGCGGGATTTTTCCAGTCTCATGTGTTTGGAGGATGTCCTGCCTGCAGTGCCTTGTGTTTAGTTTGTCCTTATGCCGTTCTAACAGAAGGCCTTTGTGCCTTTCTGTCGAGCTACTATTCTTGGAGTGCTGGAGTACTTAAAATTTCATTGTAGCAGACCAAAAAGAGTGAACACAGCTTTCTAGAGTAGTGCTTTGAACATACAGCTGAAGACAAAATAGATGTGACTCTGAAGAAAGCAGGAGCGGCGACTGCAACAGAGCATGCAGGCCAGCCACTTCCTGCAGAGCACCTCTGATCTCTAGATCCCAGGGTTAGAAGGACCACGGATTATTTATAAAAGGTGTGTGAAAGAGAACTAATGAAACCACAAACCAGTCAGAAAACTTGCTATACCTGTACAGCTGGCACCTCTATTCAGAAATTGTGAAGAGCCTTAGAGCGTAGAAGATGTTGAAAACCATTGCTCTGCTTTACAAAAATGGACATCTCTGTACATCTCTGTACAAAGAAGGACACTATCTATGACCTCTTCCTGGTCTGTAGGGAAGCAAGTAATTAGTGTTATCAGAGGCACAGCTCATAAAAAAGCATAATTATGAGCATAATGGGATTTTAGGCTCAATCAGGGCAACACAAAGCTCTGCCAAGACTGAGATGCTGTTGGATACACTCCTGGTGAGTTAACATGAAATTACCTAAGAAATTTAAAAGTATTTCTAAACATGTTGTGCTCATAAAAATCTGGCATTTTCATCTATGAATTGTAGTCGTGATTTAAGCCCGGCAGGCAGCCAAGCAGCATGCAGCTCGCTCCCCCACAGTGGGACGGGGAGAGGAACGGAAGAGTAAAAGTGAGAAAACTTGTGGGTTGAGGTCAGGGTTTAATAGGTAAAGCAAAAGCTGTGCACACAGAGGCAAAGCAAAACAAGGGATTCATTCCCCGCTTCCCATGGCAGGCAGGTGTTCGGCCATCCCCAGGGAAGCAGCGCTCCAGCACAGGTAACGGTTGCTTGGGCAGACAAACACCGTAACACCGAATGTGTGTCCCCCTCCTTCTTCCCCAGCTCACACACTCAGCATGACGTCCCATGGTATGGAGCACCCTCTGGCTAGCTCGGGTCAGCTGTCCTGGCTGTGCCCCCTCCCAGCTCCTCGTGCCCCCCCCAGCCCCCTCGCTGGCAGGGCCAGAGGAACTGAAAAGTCCTTGGCTTGGTATAAACACGACCCGGCAACAACCAAACCCACCGGTGTGCTATCAGCAGGGCTCTCGCACCAAATCCCAGCACAGCACCAAGCCAGCTGCTAGGCAGAAAATTAACCCTGTCCCAGCCAAAACCAGGACAATTGTCCAATATATTTCTACAGCACAGATGCATTTTAATGTGCTACCCAGGCTATTCACAAAAATAATCTAATGTATTCAGTCGTCGCTATCTTCTGTATGTGCAGTTAGTGCCTTATCCACACTGCAAATCTGCTGATTCTGACTGACATTCCTACATCTTCACACGTGAGCAATACCTGTGGAAATAATTAGCACTTTCTGAGGACCCAGTGATACAGGGAATTGTGATTTTAGGAAAAGAATTGATAAAGAGTAATAATTTTTTAGGTTACATAAAAAAAGAGCATAACCTTTGTTACATGCATAAAAGTGAGAAACATGAAATTAATAGCATTGGGTTCCTGGGATAAAGTAATGTGTGATAGTTCCATGCATGAGAAACTTGCTCATGGTGCTCATGTTGCTCTCTATGTATTTATGCAATGTTAGCACAAGCAATCATACTAGCTTGCTCCTATTTATGAAGTCACAGGCAAGAGATCCTGTGTATTTGATATGTATATCATGATTGATTATGAGTTATTTATTTTTGCTATTTTTTTTTAATATTTATCACCAACTGAAGGATTAATGATGTATTCTTTTTTCTTTTACTTCAATTGCATGCAAAATGCTATGCATGTTACCTCCCTAACAGGACTGAATTTTAGGCATAGCAACAAATTCTCCATGTGTCAAATACATACAGAATTACATGTAAATATCAATCTGTCATATCTGAACTAAACCAAGAGATAAGTACATTGTTCCACATGACTATAAAGCTGACTACTATATGAAGTAAATAAATTATCCCCATTTATTTATAGAAATAGTTTTACATCATGTCATTTCAGCAATCATTTAAACCACCCAGAAGGAAAATAATATTTTTGCAAGAAAGAGTTGATTTGATATCATTTGATTTTTGTAGGCAAAGAAAAATGCGCTGGCTGAACTCAGATCCTAGAAAATTATATGGAATAAAAAGCTATGTATATGGTTACTACACCTCAGCAATGTGTTTTTCTGATCTTTTCCCTGGGTTTTTAAAGCTGCTTTTTGGGGAAAAGAGAGAACAACTGGAAGAATAAGGAAAAAAATGTTAAAACTTTCATTTACTAATATCCAGAGACTGGCCAATGAGACAGAGTATTCACCAGGGAGAAGACAACCTACAGCTGACACAGTTCCTTTGGGAATAGCTATAATTTGCTTCTTATTGTTCTCATTTGGGTAATTTTTCCCATAGTCTGTTCCCAAGGAGAATAGAATATGTTATGCTATGTTGGCAAAATTCAGTGGTGCTAGATTTCATAACGGAAAATCTGAAATTTGTGAGAAATAGCTGCAGATCATCATCCTCTCTATACTTCATCCTTTTAACTAACAAAAACCATGCATGTGAATGTGTGAATGTAGCATTTCATGTTTTTTCATTGCACATTACACTACTTTGCAAGGATAGGGTAAAATTGAGCAAGTAGGATTAACAGAAAAAAATCAATATGTATTTACCCATATTATTGTGGGTTGCTTTCACAAAGATCACAATACCCTAAATTGTGCCAAGAAGACTTATTTGTGTCACTAAATACATTTTTGTTAGAACATTTTTGTTTCTGTCTCTCCTAGAAAACACCTTTTATTCCTTACAGGAACAGAAGAATTCTAATTCTGAGGATGCTATTCTAAGAGCCAGTGGTTATTAAACTAGCCCATAAATCATGTAAAGAAATCTCTGTCAGGCAAGCAGAGCAGCTCTTGCTGTTGTAAGCAGTCACAGCACTAATGAAGTACCTGAAAGTACAGCAATTTACACAGCTGAAAAATCTCTTATAAGAATGCCTTTGAGAACCTCAAAGGACTGCAGCCTTCCACTCTGCCTGCGATGCTTTTTGCATCATCCATTCTCTCTGGATGTTAATTAAATTGAGGGAAGGACCAAACCAGAGCATTTGGGAGTCTTTCTGACTGCCAGCTGCACTTTTGCTTACCAGAAATTCACAGGTGAGGCGCAGAGAAGCTATCACTGGTGACTCGCTCATAATAATAGGAACATTCAGTTTTATACTGGATACACAAATGTCACAAACTAAGGCAATCAAATATTGGCTTTATGCTCAAATCACACAACATATCAATGGGCATGAAAAAATTAAGATTATTTTTAATTCATATTTTTTGCATTGAATACCATTGCAATGATTGATTTTTATTTAACCTTGCCATTTCTGAGGCAGCCTGATGTCCTGCATAAGACATGAATGCTTTTGAGTGCTCCAGCTCCACAAGAGCCAAAGGCAACCTGACATCTCCCTTTCCCCACCACCCTTCTCCCCCTCCCATCTTGCCCTGCTGTCTCTCACTTGCTCCCCCACCCATACTGCGGATCACATGTATATGATTTAATGACAATGGAATTTCTGAACAGTTAAGGCTGTTAAGGCTTTCTGTCATGTTGGTTTCAATGCTAGGTTAATGGAGTATGCAAATTCAGTTAATGATTTTATGATTCTCTAATAATCCCTATGAAAACAAGGAAATGTACAAACATGAGGAGTAACAAAATGAACTCAAATCAGTACCAATTCATTTCTTCCCTTCCAGTTCTGTTACCTGCATTATTTATAGGCTGGTAACTATTTGCTAACTTGCAAACTGGGTAAGGCTGACAAACGTGTGTTTTGCTATGGTTATATACACCAGGCCACACTCTATTTGCTTTTAATTATATTGAGTTTTCACTTTTTCCATTAACAGCTAGTTTTGATGTTAATTCTTTGTGCACACAACTATATAATTGGCATTATGCTATAAAAGACAAAGTACTCTTTAAAAAAGTAATTATTTCTGTGATTTGGAGGGTGTGATTACTTTGTTGCTACATGCCCTTAACATTAGCTTAAAAACATTTTTAAAGTTCATAAAAATATCAATTGAAAGTCTGCCTACATTTCAGAATAAATGCTTGATTGTAGATGCTTAAAGGGAAAATTATTTAAGATAAATCTTTAAAAAGACTTTATTTAATGGTGAAGGTCAACTCGAAGTAACTCGTGGTTCATGCAGAAATTTATCATGATCCATGATTTGGACTGATTCAAAAGCCTTGAAATGTTTTTAGATTAGGAAGAGAATTATAGAATCTTAATTCTTTTTATACTAATAAAAAAGATTGCTTGTACTCTCCTAAATCGATAAATTTACTTTCAAGCCCAGTCCAGCAGTCTTGAATAAACAAAACACCATTCCAGAGACAAACATATTGTTACTTTTTCTAAACCTAAGATAAATTCCAGCTGTGAAATTTTGCCAAAACCTGAAAAATGGTGCAATCTGTTGTTTCTAATACAAAAGTATTCTGAGGTCTTCATGTTTATTTCCTCTCATCAGACGATCCTTTGATCAGTTTCTAGCACATAACCCTCTCCATAAATTCACATTGTTCTTAAAATTAACTCTAATCTTTTGATAACCATAATGATACTTTGTTGAGTGTGCACTAACATAAGACAGTAATAAATCATTATGTCAAAATGATGTAGGAATGTATAAGATATACTTGCACATTTTGAACCACTATCAAATAGCAGATGCCTTAAAAGGTAAGAGACTTCTAATAAGTCTCAAGGTACTTCATAGCAAGTAAAATGAGCCCCCAACCACAAGTAGTGACTTAAATTCCTGTGATTGTTTATGGGGGCAGAAAAAAAAGCATGTCACCACCTGATAAACTTAGGGTTTGAAAGGTTAAAAGGTTTATTAAACAAATACAGTATTTATCCTTACAGCTTTCAGTGCTCAGTGCTGCTGGGTCCATTTTTCCTGCCAGTCACAAAGCTCACAGGTCAAACATTGAATTCCAAAGAGAGAAAAATGATTAACATTGGTTCCAATCCTCCAAAGCGAGCATTTTTTGTGAATAAATGCAAGATTACATTTGGAACGCCTCTCCCCATAGAGAAAAAAATGGAGCTTCTGTATGTGAGGATTTGGGGCAAACCTTCTCCTTTTCCTTTTCATGTGAAATAATGATGAAGCAGCTTGAAAAAGCAAACCAATTTCAAATCCATATCCACAGTGATCTGTCTTCTGTGGAAGTCATTACAAACTCCAAGTTCTCTTCAATGAGATTTCCACAAGGATCCTGAAAAAAGAATGCTAATTGAACAAGTACTGAATGTATGGAGAAGGCATGCATGTCCAGCAGACGCTTTACAGTACAGCTGTGTGAAGCCCGAGAGGGTGGGTGTTTGTAACTTTTTAAGAATTATGAATTCTGTTCCTGGGTTAGCTCTCCAAGCTGTTCTGTGGTAGGTGGCTTGCTTTTTTTGTTCTTTCTAGTAAATTCATTGCAGCAGAGAAGGAATCATAGTGTGTTATCCCCATCATTGGCAAGTTAGAAACACTGTTTTAGATGAAGGCCTCCAGGCATTGTTAGAAAAACAAGACTAAGACGGTTAGATAAAAAAAAAAAAAATCACACTTTTTAAGGAGCAAAGTTAATGAGTGCATGGAGGTAAATTTAAATTATACATTGCTTCTACTTTTTTTAGTTTAAAATACGTTTTGAACAATTCCCCAGAGCAGGAGTAGTCTCCAAAATTTATCATGAAGTTGAAACAACAGTTCTTTTATAAACCTAATAAACCTATACCTCTTTTAAAGAATGCATATGTTAAAGGATTGCAATACAATGGTGCATCTGGGTAATCTTATCTACTGAAATGAAGCATTTGAGCTAAAAAATCATTTAGTCTAGGGTCAGATTTTAGTTGTCTTTTCGTATCATGTTGATAGAGTCTGAGCATATAATGCCGTGTCACTGAGTACTGATACAAACTGCTGTAACCCACAGCCCTGAACTGCGTGTACAGTAGGTTACTGCCAGCTATGAAGATGTGTACTAACACATAAAACATACCAGAATTTCATGTCTTTTTAAAGACATATACCCCTTGTTGCACTATGTAACTATCTGACTTAGAAAATAAATTCATATAAAGAATAAAGACAGAATAAAGAAGCAAATCAGAATAAAATGTTCCTGGAAAATCAAGGAAATGAGACTTTATGTGTGTAATAGCTCCTAAATATTTAAAGAATCCCAATACATTGTTCCGAACCATTGATTCCTAACCTACATCATCTTGTTACTGATAAAACAACATAGATAACACTGTAAATTTATTCTTAATTAAAAAAAAAAAGAGAGAGAATTTTATAGACAGACATGAGTTACTATTTCTAATTTCCAACAGTGGAATTGAGTCTACAGAGTGTGACAGGATTTGCTGTGGTGGCCAGTTAAGAGGCAGCTGTTATGAATCTGGGACAATATGCTAAAACATGGACTGATAACTGATCAGATGCTGTTTCTTTTCCTGCTTGTAACAGTTTTACATTAGTGTAAATTATGGAAGTCAAAAAACTTTTCCTGACTTGTATGTTCACATATGCATGGTGAAAAGGGAAGGAATCAGAATGTCTTTATAGTGCAATGAAAATTCAAACTAATCTTAAAGAAACTATTAAAAAATCCACAAATCTGTGGCATTAGATGTGCTTAACAACAACAAAACATGAAAGTGGTAGATAAAGATTAGATTCTCAGGCTGTGAAAATGAACAAATAGCTTCAAGGACTCTAATAGTGCTTACACCTAGCATCATTTATTTTCATAGGTGTTGCTATTTTTGTCTGGCCAGTGTATCATATAAACACCAACAAATAAAATATGCAAAGCTAGTAATTTCTATGCAATTTCATTAACTAATGCTCTTTACTACTTTTTACTCTATTATTATTTATATACGGATTTTTAATACATCTAGAATTCTAATAAATCTTGTTTTATAATGTATGTACAACTTATTTCTATGTAGCATTGTACAGTTAAGGTTGACTTATTTTCCAAATGTAGTGTTGATGAAGTAATGCATCTTTTACCTTATATTTACTTTGCATTTGTTCTCAATTGGTTCAATTAGAGCTATATCATATGCTTTCTCAGAAGTGGCTGCATAAAAATTCAGGGACTCTTAATAGTCTTTTTTGTGATGCTGTGTTGATCCATTTGAAGATAACAGGGATTTACTTTAAAGGATGTGTGCCTAAATTTTCCACTGTTAAACCCTGATGTAGTTTGATTGCATGTGAACTGTCCTTGTTTATCTGTCTCTTAAAGTTCTATTGTCTCCTGCAGTTTCAGGCAAACATTAATCAAAACTACAATCAAAGAATTTGGGCACAACAGAGAATGGTACTGCTAGGAAGATGAGAGAGACTTCAGTGAATGTTCAGTCCAAGAGAAGACTTAATTCAAGCTGACTTGGCCTTTGAGAAAGATTACCATCATTATATGGCACATTATAGCGAAATGTGCAGAAGCTGCAGGATACTACAGGGGACATGCTGCAGTAAGGTACTAAGTAGCAGAACTAAGAAGAGGTGGAAACATTGCTTTTTTGGCTGCAGCACTTGGAGCCACATCCCAGTGTATCGCTGGAAATGATGAGGCCCAGAGTAACTGCAATGAACTATAATGGAAACTACAAATTTATATATATTTCGAAAGCAAAGTACTCTAATGAGGAAAAAAAAGGAAGCAGTAGAAAATTATGGAGAGGACTGTTAGAAAAGATAGGGCTGAAACTAGAAAAATGAGTATTTAAAAGAATCAGGGAAAAGTGAAAATTTCAAAAGAAACAAACAGAGAAGTAGCAGAAGAAATGCTGAATAAAATGTTAAAGAACCTGAAGGTGACATAAACAGAAAAAGAAGAAGAAAGATCAACAGCAAAGAAGAGTGAAAAAATGTGAAAGATAAATAGAACAGAAAAGGAAAAGAAAGCAATAAAAATGAGAGAAGCTATGAAATATGAATGTGCCTTCTCCTAAAACACTGTTCTATTTATAATATTCCAAGATGTGAGACCTTCTTTAGGTCATTAATATTAATGAAAATTTTTAGAATTTATTTCGAAGTATTTACTGTTGTCCACTTTGTTGCTACTAAATAACAAGTAATTAAAAGAAAAAAAATATCACTCCAGAAGGAACAGATCTGAATGTACCAAAGCATATGGGGAGATGTCTGCAGGGACAGAAGCTTGTAGAATGCAAGGCATAGGAAAAAATAACAACAGAAAACAACAAATGGGAAGTGAGAGACTGAGCAGTTGACGGTGGAAAGCAAATGAGAGCCAGAAAGGAACAAAACAGTTCTCTGGAATATGAACTTTCTAACAAATGTTCATTTAATGCCAAGAGGAGTACACATTTGCTGCATTTAAATAAATAATTTAATAAGCTGACTTTTAAGCTAACGTGCTGCTGAGGGTTTGCTTTTTCTTCCTTTTGTTTTTATATTTGAATCACTTAAAACAATACCCATGAGTGCAATTCTGAAAACAGAACATTTGGAAATTCCTCGGTGTTTCCTATCTTTCCTGTTATTATTTCTTAATTATTAATATTTTTTTAAATCAGATGAAAAGGATAGTTTTGTTTCTCAAAATAGAAATTTTCCCATGACAGAACACAGAAGAGGACTAAAACTAGTTTTTTGGAAGGTAGGTCTCCAGGAAGAGATACTTTTCCAGTGAGTAGGTGTCCCATAATTATGTCTTAGTATAAAATCCTACCAAGTCGCCCAGCCTCCTGAAATACAGAATATTTCTTTTCAAGTAAACATTGCTTTATTTGGGCAGTTTTCCAAAGGAGTATCTGTAGTACTTTATGTTCAGTATTCTAGCATGAATCACAAATTAACCTGCTGAAACTGTTCTACTTTATTCTCGGAACATTTACTGAAGCAAAATCATTACGCAACATTCATAAAAATACCTAGAGTTAGGTAATGTTATGCATTTCATACAATCATAGAATAATTTAGCTTGGAAAAGACCATGGAGATCATCAAGTCCAACTGTTAAACTAACACTGCCAAACCCACTACTAAACCATGTCCCCAAGCGCCACATCTACATGTCTTTAAATACCTCCAGGGAGAGTGCTCCCTGGGCAGCCTGTTCTAATGCTTGATAATAATTTTGGTGAAGAAATTTTTCCTAAAATCCAATCTAAACCTCCCCTGGCACAACTGGAGGCCATTTCCTCTTGTCTTGTCATTTGTTATCCGGGAGAAGAGACCGATCCCCACCTCACTACAGCCTCCTTTCAGGCAGCTGTAGAGTGAGAAGGTCCCCCCTGAGCCTCCTCCTCTCCAGACTAAACGCCCCCAGTTCCCTCAGCTGCTCCTCACAGACCTTGTGCTCCAGCCCCTTCCCCAGCCTCGTTGCCCTTCCCTGGACACGCTCCAGCCCCTCAGTGTCCCTCCTGCAGTGAGGGGCCCAGAACCAGCCACAGGATTCCAGGTGCGGCCTCACCAGTGCTGAGCACAGGGGGACCATCACGTTTCCTACACAGAAGCAGAATTCTGCCCTATTGTATGGCCATTGGAATGAGTATTCACACTGTGCTGACCAAACTAGAACTGTCCATGAAGGGTACGACCTAGCAAAATGGTGACATCTGATGACAAGTAAACTACAGTATGTTCTTAGATGCATGTGTGGAACCTCCAGCAAATCCAACATGGAGACTGTAAATCCCTCCCAGTTGAGAAAGAAGCATTCGCACTCCCTTCTTTCAACTCCTCTGTCTCAGCGTTCCCATCTTGTCTCAGTCTGTTAGACTTATTCTCCTATGTAGAAAGGAACAGCGAAGCCAGAAAGGAAAATAGAGCCACTTCACATATTTAGAACAAAACTTTCAATACATCACTGACTCTGCAACGTCTCAATATTACAAGAACTTCTACACAAAAATCTTTCCAAAACACTGTCAAAGAATTGCATCTGTTGTTTTCCCCTCTGATGATCTTCATGAAAAACTCAAATGTTTTTGTTGCTTAAACACTGTTTACTGTTAAAATCTGAAATTATTTTGCTTGCATTACTTACTTCAAGCCCGGCTAACAAGCTGGTTTGCTTTGGGGGGGCGGTGGGGACCGGGGAAGGACTGGTTTGAGGTGAGAGAGAGAGGCAGTGCAGGGTTCTTTCTGACTCTCAATAAAAAGGCCTGACAACAAACGGCTCAGTAAAATAGCTGTTTTAATAAGGCAGAATTAGAAGAGGAATATAGATAGGGGGTAAATTTTACGTCCCTCCAGATGCTGACAATCCTGCTTTCGTGCAACATCAGATGGACTCCAGATGGATTTTCCCATGGCAGTCTGTGCAGATCCCATCCATGGGAGAGGGAACCTCCTCCTTTTTGGTCATTGGACCCATCATACAATTTTCTTACAAAAACACTGCTATTCCTAAGGAATGTTCTTATGGGAACTTCCAGCTGCACCGTTAATAAATACAGGGCCACACAAGTGGCATAAGGGCCTCTACTGGGTGGGATCTGCCTGCAGCTCTCCTCTTGCAGCGAGCTGCTGGGCCAGTCCTGTGGCTGTGGGATTTGTGAGGTACAACACGGCCTGAAGGCCACGATGGACAAGCAGCATGGCATGGGCCTGTGACGGCTCAGATTGATGTTTTGTGTATCATTGACGCCTAAATGTGCAATGGTTAGTCAGTCAGGGTCAGTACAGTCCTCCCCCTTGACCCACATACAGTTTATCTCTCCAAAAGATATATATTACAGATTATATACATGCAGGTTTCTCAAGCCCTAAGCGCAAGGCATAACGTGGCTTGTACTTGAGCAGACATGGCTTGTTAAGGCCACTAACTCCTCGAAGACAATGCCTTCTGCAAGGCTGCCAACACATGCCAGCAGAGCCAGGGCTGCTGACATGCAGGCGAGGCAGCTGCCCCAAGGAGCAGGCTGCTGGGAGGGGGAAACCAGCCCCATTAATGTCAGACGTTCTGCCACGGGCCATACAGCAAACCCTGCTCAGCACCTTCGACTTGGTATCCCCTTCAACCAGCACAGGAGGAGAGCAGAAATTGGCAAGGGGTTTAATAAACTGAGCAACTCTCCATGATTTTCTCCTTTTGAAGCAGAAATAGGGTTACAGGGATGGCTTCAGAATTTTATGGTTGGACTGGCCACCAACATGGTCCTATTGAAAGGAGGGGAAAGCTTAAGAGTAGGGAAGGAGGGACATTCAGTCCTGGGAAAAGTAAGGGAACCTTGCAGTAGCTACCTTCAGGAGGAGCAGAAAGACTGGGCATTACACAGACATCCTATACTGTTCCCTGCTTTCTTTCCTTTTTATGCTAAAGAGGGCACAGACAACAACCTGCAATTATTTCACTTGCCTCAATCCAGTATCCTTCAGGCATGTCACTAAAACAGTGAAAGTCATATCCTGCACAGACTTTCAGAAAAAATCAGTGGCTATTAAGATGTGGTTTGCTATATTTTATTTCCCTAGAGAACACATCTTAATATTTTCAGGCATACATTTACTTGGAAACTCAGTAGCAGCGTTCTTGTGTTGAGGTAGTATAGCTGAACTCATGTTTTTGCCTGTAGGATCTTTGTTATTCAAAATATCTAAAAAAGGAAAAATATTTTAGGAACTGAAGGGGAATTTGTGAGCACAGCATCACACCAGCAAAATGAGAATATTTGATATAGAATAATACAGAGGCAAAGGATATGACCATAGGCTTTTGAAATACAACTGAATTTAAAGGTTTTATACAGCTTAGCATCTTTTCATGTTGAAATGTAACTGCTACAGAAGCGCCATACATCATTTTTGTGGAGCAATGCTTCACACTCTATGGAGTTAGTTCTGCTTTGAGCAGGAATCTGGGCTACATGACCTCCAAAAGTCCTTTCCAACCTGAATTTTTCTATTATTCTAAGGCATACTAACAATAAGCACCAAGATTAACATGAGAACAGCTTCTGCCTCTGCTGGCTTACTTTTAAGGAGAAGTTTTGTTTTATTGCAGTTTTGTTCTTCTAACAATGTCTTGCGTGGATCAGCATGGTCTCCAAGTGTTTTGCTTGCTAGAACCTTAGGCTATCTTAAAGATTTGAATGCGTTGAATCAATTTAATCTGGACATTTTTTCCAGTCACAGATTAAAACCAGAATTCATTACCTTAAAGCAGTTATATGTTTTTTCTTGTTAAATTGTCTTAAAACAAGACAATATTTAGGTTAGAGAGGTTTTATAAAAAGGGTACTAAAACTAAACTAAAGCAATTATAACACTACAGAATTTTACCTCTACTTCCCTTGCCTTTTCAAATGTCATTGTAAGTAATCTGCAAAGATGTTGCTTCTGTACCTGGATACAAATACTGTACTCTTATTATAATGTAACAGCTAAAAAACACGAGAGGGAAAAAATGTATTTGCAGGTTTGATTTCTTCCTTTGAAAATTAATATAATTTTTCTTTAAGCCACACAATTTATAGTACGCTTTCCTTACCAAACACAAAAGTAATGCATCCCTGAGAAATTTCTACTGTTTATACATCAAAATATTATTAAATTGTTTTGGGAACTCCTATATTCTGTGTAGGGGGTTCCAGTTGTTTGCTCTCTATCTCAATCTTCTACACCTTATGCTTCAATTTCAGAAGACAGGCTGAAGAATTTAGGTAACCAAGCAATACTTCAAAATTCATGTTCAAGAAAATGAGATACTCATTATAGGAGGTTGTCAGTAGATTTCTTTCATTAATTTCATTGCTACTTGCAGCACAGAATACATTATTAGTTCAGACTAAGTCCAAACAATTTTGCTGCTCTTTTTTAGCCTCAGTATGTCCCTTTAAACTTTTCATCATTAGTTGCAGTGCACATTACACTATCTCTGTGAAAAATGGGAAGGATTGTGACATGATACATATGCCTTTGCTTTCAAGAACATCATTTCATAGTTCTGTTCATTATCATACAAAGCCAGTTTTTATTTTCTATTTGAAAATGTGAATCAAGAATTGCTACCAATGTACAGTCACTTTCGTATAACTTTTCTTTAACAGACAGCTTAACTGTCGCATATCTTGCTAATAAATAGTGGCACCTTTCTTTTGTTCAACTGGATTCTTTCTTGGTTTTGGTCTATAAGAGAAGACAAAGAAGTATAAGTGATCTATTATTGTAGGACAAACTTTTTTAGAGTTAGTGAAAAGTTTTGATAGGCTAAAGTAAAATTAGTACTAATTATTCTTCACAGTTATGAACATCTTATAGTTATGCTTAACTTACATTTAGAATTACATAACTCTGTTGTGTGCTTCTGCCCTTGAAATACTAGATTACCTGAAAAAACCTAAAAGTAAATAATATTTTTGAGTCTTTATCCATCAATCCAGACACCAAAATTATGTTTTCAAAATTGTCTGAAGAAACAAACAGTTCTGATTGACAGGAATTGAATAAGGCGGCTGTAAACAACAAAGCTTCACCCGTCCTTCTTACAACAGAGATGACAGCCAGCAGGTAAAAAACTCAGGACAGCTATGAATCGGCATCTTTGTGGAATGGTCTCCCTGTCCTATGAATGGAATCTTTTCCACTGGACTTAAGTCAGACCTCTTCTCAAGGAGGCAGGCAACGCTGTCCAAGGATATCAACAGATTCATCCTCTGCTTGTCAACGTGCCAAGTGAACTGCTATTTATCCTAGCTGATTTGACTGCTCTGATGCAATCAAATGGTAGGAGTTCACCTCTAGTTAAAAATTCGGATTTGTGGATGGAGTGGGATTTTTGTTAGAGTAATTCAATATGGGTTGTGCTTGCAATAGAATGTCAGATATAATATATATTTATTTTCATACTTCTTTTCACGGCATGAGATCTTGAAATCTCAACTGGGCAATATATTGTCTGCACATATGAAAGGAAATGGAAGCCAGAAAGCTTCAGTAGTGAACAAAGAACTGAAAAGTTTGATGTATTATAGTAAAATCTCTTAGCCTATGGGCACAACATAATTATTATGATTGATTTACAAGTGAGTGAGCATAACTTTTCAGGATAGATACTCTACTTCCTGTATCAACATAACAGAGAAAGGATATTTTATGCTGATATGCATACCATATATGTACACTTTTTTGATAAACAGATAGTAGACAGCTATGTTTGTGCTTCAGCAATGCCAACTACTGTCCAGCTACTGAAGGATATTCGAGAACATTCTCCTTTGAGGCAGAAAAAACCATCATTTTGAAATAGGCAATAGTGATTTTATCTCATTCCTTCTGACTCTCCTTCCTTAAATAATAGAAAAACCCAGTCTGTACTCGTCATGTTCCTTTAAGGGAAAAAAGTACACACAGACAAAAAA
This sequence comes from Falco peregrinus, assembly GCF_023634155.1. Lineage (NCBI taxonomy): Eukaryota > Metazoa > Chordata > Aves > Falconiformes > Falconidae > Falco > Falco peregrinus. Next base: position 1,732,501 of record NC_073730.1, read on the forward strand.
AAAAAAAAAAGAGTATTGTTCATGAAACTACATTCTTTTTCTATTTGTAACAAACTATGGATAGTTAAATACTTAAAATGTAAAGACACATGATGCAGATTTGTAGATTATTTACCCATTAAAGATGCATCATTTTGTCTACTTTCCCTAGTAAGCATTGCAAACGAGCTGGGAATGGTAACATAACCAGCTACCACATTGCAAGGCCATCTGCCTTACTTTCTGCCTACCTGTATCCTCATGAGTAGCCTTCCACTCTTACACAAAGCACTCGAGCATAGAAGTAGAGTTTCAGTGAGCTGTTTACCAATTCAGTCAGAAGAGCTCAGTCAGGATTTCTTTAGCCTTGACAGAATAAAATCATCATGACTCTTTGTGCCTTTCCTAAATGCATTTCAATGTCTCAATTATACAGAAAGTCACTGATGTGAAAACTGAAGAAAAACCCCCCAACAACTCATTAGAATATTGAAGCTCAGCCTCGTATTTTTATTGTGGTATGCACATACATTTAGTCTGCAAAGTATTACTCAGAAAGCTGGCCCTCTGCACTATGCTGATATTTTTGTCATATTCAGAAACCCTGAATAAAAACTTTCAGATTTCTTTGTCTTTTTAAGTATTTATATACTGAAGAAGAAGAATTTATGTAACTTCATCGAAATCAACACATGCTGGTCTACTCCAGGTGAAAGTCTGACTGAAATGTTGCCTCCGAGAATAAAATATCCATCAATCTTTTCCCATATGGTAACTGAATATAAACTTTTGTTAATATCCTGAAAAAAAAGTAGGTTATTTTTTCTCCCCTCTAGTTCAATTTCTGAGCAAAGACATGTACATTAATAATTTTTTTAAAAAAGAAATCCTAAGCTTAAGAATAGAAATGACAAAAATGTTTTCAGAAACATTTATGTTTATATGCTTATATATTTTTATGAATATTTCCCCCTTATTATTATTTATGATGTATTTAAATATCTTTGAAATAGGGTACTTAATCAGATATTTATGCTGAGTCCATCATTCAGTCTTCCGTACAAATCATTTGAGGTACCTTAGCAGAATATTGTTTTGATACTGTTTCAAAAAATGAAAGCTGAATACAAGACAACTAGAACTGAGAGTACTAAACACCTAAGATAGGGAATTTTAATGTATTTTTTATTTGAGTTATTCAACTTTGCTTCAGTGCCATCCTGAAATGATGATTAATGAATATGTCAATATAAATCTCAGAAAGGTTAGTGTGGGAAAATTATTTTGAGGGGCGAATTAGAGAAAAGTGGAACCTAAGAGAAATGTAGTATTGCAGAAAGCCTTTTTCAGGGTAAAATACAACTATTGCTTTCAGGATGGTTGGTATGCATGGGATCTACATCACCACGGCTCCCTAAGAAACACACACCCTGCCAGCTCAGCTCATACTGATAGGAGTAGCAGAGGACGGAGCAGAGTGGAGAGAGCCGGCCAGGCTCTGTCATGCTCCCTGCAGGAACGGGAACTTGATGGCACCCCACAGCTGATAAGCTGCATACCCCTTGTCGCATGAAGAATCTATGAGATGTCTGTGGCTGAGCCAGCCATTGTGGTGAAATGTCTTTCCGCAGATGAGATAATCTCACTGTAATACTAACGCACACCTCCACCTCGGTTACCTGCCTCCAGAGTACTACTACACCTTGCTGGGTACACAACACCAGTTAGCAACAACAATATGTATGACTAGATTCCAACTGAATCTCCCTCCATGTGTGACTTATGCTCCACCTAAATGTGGTGGAAACGGACTAGTTCTGGACTGAAATAAGTCCAAAGGGGGGCAGTTCTTGTCTAGACTCCCAGATTAACCAACTCTGATTTAGTGTTCACAAAGCCAGGTCAAGCTGACCCACTCTCTAAATTGTTATGAATTAGAAAGGACTTCTGGTCAAGGTAGCCAGCCTTGGGAAAGGATGAGAAACAAAGGACAGATAGTGAAAAGAACACCGTTATCTATGAACATCCATTTCTAGGCAGACAGGAGTCTTCAAGTGAGGAAAGTTCTGGCTATAAGAGGAAAAGGATGACAAGGTGTTGCAGTTCACTGACATCAACAGAAAATTGGTTGAAAATAGGACAAATAGTGGTAGAGGGAGATCATGACCTCCAACTCAAATAGCCCACCCAAAAGAGGGCAAAACCCCACCTGAGCACACATAGTTAGTAGAGAACTTTAGTAGTGCTATCTGAGGATAATGCACTTAATTTGCATTAGAAGCGAGAAACTTGTAACTAATCTTGTGCATGATAAATGAATATGTAATGTACTATGACGTATAAGAAGTGGACAGATGAGGGGAGAAGTTAGGGAAAATTCGACAGTAACTTCTGGGACCAGTCGATGGGCTGAACCTGTCTTCTCCCGCATAGGGACACCTATTGGGTAATTTTTTCTATGACTGTTCTATGACCTATTTCTATGACTAATTTATGCTAGCTGTTATCAGATATATTGTTTTAAGCTTGCTTGCAGTCAATGTATTTATCACTGGCAATCTTCAAACCTTATTCTGTCACGATATAATATTAATAAAGAGTGTTATTCCATAAACTGTTAGTGTTAGTCCTTGGCGGGCACTAGCAGTCGCTGGCAGCAGGTAACATATCTGAACCAAGTGGGCTTGGGAACCAAGCGTGAACATGGGAACCAAGAACCGCTGAGGGGTCCCCCTTGTGCTGTTGGTGCGTTTCCCTGAACAAGTCTGTGACTCGCCCTCGGATCCAGCAGGACTGTTCAGTGGAGGGTCCCTATAACTGGACACTGACAGACTGGTCAGGCACAAGGGTCTCCACTTTCCTGGGGTGCCGACAGACAGATCAAACACTAGGGGTTGAGAAAATCACCCCCTCCTCCCTTTCATGTGACGGTTAGTTTAGAATTTATGCAATAAATCACCTTATGTCACTTCTTGTCCTTAGAGATCACATTAAAAATTAATTTCAAATGATGATAAGACAAATTCATACAAGCCATTGAGATTATTCTGGGTTTTGAAAATATGGAGGGAAAGTATTTTTTAAAATTTATAATTAGTAGTTTCTCATATGTGCTCTATTTGTAGAATATGAGAGCAAAAGGGGGAAGAGACTCCCATTTATGTAAAAGGAAATTTCATGTCAAATATATATGGCAAACCCTATCAATAAAATAGCATATTCAATGAAGTGTAATATCATGGTCTTATTCTGACATACTAATGGAAGTATGAGACTAAGTAGACCTAGCTAATTAACAGAGTAAACATTCCCCACTTTCATGTCACTTTTGGGAGTTACATGTTTTATTCAGGAAAACAATCATTCAAGACTGTTTCCATTCCTGCCCTGAGCAGATGGTGATTCTTCCTCTTTATTTTCCTTCAAAACAAAATGGGAGAAGTCAATGTGAAATGTCATCTGCAAAAGCTTTTAATTTCTTAGGTTTGCAGAGCTCAAGCAAAACTCACATCTCCTGTAAGAATACATAAAGTATTCTGGGTTTAGGGAAAGGCAGGCAACAAGAGGAAATAAAGTTTGGAGATGACCAATCCATAGATCTGGTGGCAACAGGCATTAAAAATTTCAGAGGGATGTCCGATCAAATACCTAGGTCCCGAACTTCCTGCGGTGTCAATTCCAACATTCAAATTGTATCAGGATTTTTCCTGTCTTCCTCCATGTGTTTTTTTTAATCACCTCACTAACAAATGGATGTGCTAGTTAATCATTACATACAGCTCAGCTCACATAAGACAGGACAACTTGGCAAAGCCCTAACCAGCTGCCATGGTTTATTATATGGAGATTGACCAAGTGATCTGAATAAAGAGTCATTCCAGAAAATTATCAACCATTTTACTAAGCATTTTCAAGTTACAGTCTGTGTCAAGGAAAAACTATTCCATCCACGTAGTTTAACCAAATCACATTTCAAGCAATTTATTGATTTATGAATGACACGCAGCAGGACTGCAGGAAAAGGGTCATTGTAACCTTGTAAGTCAGATAACATCAGCAAAGCAGTCTACTATAAACTGATACGGATAATAATGACAGGATCATAAGAAACTCATGTTGGATGGCACCTCGGGAGTTATCTAGTCCAAATACTGGCTCAAAGCAGGGTCAGCAATGAGGTCAGACCAGTTTGCACAGGGATTTGTAGACTGGTCTCAAAAACCTTCTGTTTACTTATGTGCTTTACTTGTGGATAGTCAGGACTCAGTCCTGCAAGTATTGCACACAATTCCAGTGCCAAAGGCTTTCACCAAACTCAAGCCAAAAGTCTGAAGGAGATGTCAATCAGCTCATTTCACACACGTATTTGCCTCCACGTATTTTGTACCTTTAACTTGTTTAAAAACTATGTCCCATCACTTTGACTCTGCCTTGAAAACAGAATCCTGAAACTCCTTCTGCTGTTTAGCATATATAAATTTAGTTGGAATTTAGTTCTAAACAGAAATATCTAAATTATGCTATATTAACAAGGAAACTGGAGTCAGAGGAGAGTCTACTGATAGTTAAATAACCTAAACTATCAGCCTATTTTGCAGAATTCTTTTTCCAAAAATTCGCTGATTTCTGTATTAAAGACTCCTTATATCCATTTTGTCCTTACCTACCTATTTAAGTTAGGATCTAAAAGTGTAAGTTATTTTGTTTTCAGAATTTCTTGTTTCCACAGATGAACATTTAATGTCTCAGTCTAAAGAAGTCTTTGATAATAATTGGTAGCTAATCATTAATTTGTTGTTACAAGACATATAACTCAATTTAAGACATGATTAGGGGAACCTCCTGCCCTCCTAAACTTTCTGAAGTGTCCAGCTGGAGCAAGGTCTGCTCTTTCACATCTGTTCATCAGGAGTGATTGCAATCTAAATAAAAATCCAACAGGGAATCAGAGGAAGGAAGGATGATTTTCATTAAAATTGGGTTAAAAAGGTCTCGGATCATATTGTCTGGGCTGGTCTGGAAAACTAATGAACTATAAAAACAGTGAACTTTTTATTTCCCATTGGACAGCTTAATATACTGCTATGGCATGAACTTAACACAGAATTTGGTGCTAACTTGGAAGAGATGTGGATAGATTGTTATATTATGTGTTATATTAACATTCACATTTTTGCTTATTTTGTGTTGAAAAAAACCCACCTGAGTGTGAATTTGAGAGTCGAAAGGCATGTGTGTTCTGACAGAGCCAAGGTGGCACAATACATGTGAGTTTCAGTATGCAAAAACACCAGAACAACCTGACAGATGCAGTGTTCCTTGAAAAACCTGTTTTGAGATATTTGTTCTTTAAGACAAATTTGTCAGTATGCAATGTCGCTATTGTGAAATAACTCTGAGGTTAAAAATGTCCAGAGTTTCTCTTTATATACTTAGTAGGTTTTCAAAGTTCTGTATGAAACATGCATCACTTTAAGCTTCATATTTCTAAGTTTCTGAGGATTTTATCAGTTATTTGTAATTTTCAGGGTTCGTATGTGCTTGTGAGGATGATAATTGTTTTGAGACTTATGTTGATTGAGACCTAACCAAATAGAGTAACTAAATCTCACAGATTAGTAAAACATAATATTAGCAATACTGAACATAGCATTCAGTTGCACTAATATTTCTTTAAAATAAAAACGGTGTGTTATACCAAAAATAGTACATTCATGTAGTATACCTATCTAGTGCTTGTATTATAAATGTTACACATATTTACACAGAACGTATGTGCGTGTATTGACACAGTGCAATTGTATTTCCTCTCTGCTGTTAGTGGTGTGGAATGCAGATGAGAGTGGAGAAAGTACAGAAAAATGGAAGACTATGCTTTCCTGAGGCAGTAGTATCTTTTCCTGTCTCTCAGTGGGATGGGATTTTTAGAGTGAGACCTTGGGGTGTGTTACTATACAGTCTGGATAACACACTGCTTGGTTAATTAATCACAAATGGTAAAAATTACTCACAAATAAAGTCATGCTATTCATAATCATCTGTTGAAACTATACAGTATGAAAGAAAAAAAAGAAGCAATGACAACAAAAAACACCAGAACCAACTCTGCTTTTATATGCGTGCATATGAAATTCATATTTATATGGCTTTTTAAAAAATAAATCACACTCCTCCAAATTTACAGTAGGACAGGCAGAAACCTGTCACCTCTATTTTATAAAAGAAAACCATGAAATTCAAGATGCAATTGCTCATCATATTCTTAGCATAATAGTTCACTGTATTTCTTTAATGGAAGAAAGCAAAAGTCACTTCTATCTCCAAGAAGCAGGATATAGGAAACTAAGGGCTGCTCATCCTTACCTCCATCCCTGGGAATGTTATGGAGCAACAGAAATGCCTTTGCTTTATTTAGTACCAATTGATTTGAGGGTAATAGTACAACAGAGATTTATGTATTTGAGTTACTTGCTATAGTTTTTTACTGTGATAACAGTTGCTGCTATGATTTCATTGTGTTTTCTGTTTAATATGTGCTGTTAAATTGCCTGATTGCATTATGTTTTGAAACAGTTTTGAAACAAATGCTTGGTTCCAAGTATTTTACAAGTCTGGAAGTCTATTGCTTTTGTTGCTGCTCGATGTAATGACTAAGTTCATAATCAGCTGTGAAGGAGAGAAACTGATGATATTGGACATAAAAATTAAGAGCCACTGAAATCTTCACCAAATATTAATCTTTGTGTACGTATTTCAGATATTAACAAGCTTGTGACCATCATTTTTGTGAGTAATAGTAAGTATGGGAAAATGAAATTAAATTCATACGCTAGATAGACGAAATACTATGTTGTAGTTTTTAGTACAGGAGAAAACCCCTAAACTCTGAAAGCCTCAGGCCAATAACTAGGTACAGGCATAATTATTACAAGTGTCTATACTGCTGGGGGCTAGGACTATGAATGCTTTGCCTTTAAATTATTCTGTATGAAGGTGATTAGGGAAATTAACTTAATTTCATAAGCCAATAATATTACAACATTCCTAATTTTTTTGCTGCCAACAACAGCAATAAAATATCTGATCCAAGGGAACCTGCTAAAACATAAAGTAGAAAAAAAAAATGCTAGTACCTGACTTGGTGTATTGGGTATCAATGGCAAGGTCTGGAAGTGGGGGGGCTTCAAGGGGTGTCTGTAAGAAGAGACCAGGAGCTGCACCATGATGGTCCCAGCCAGCACCTCAGTGGCCCCACTGCAGCCACCGATGAGTCTGCCAGCGATGCTGGTGGGACCTCTGTGAAAACCTATCTAAGAAAGAGCAAAATGCAGCACAGGCAGTGAAGTCTGAGGAGAAAAGGTGTGAGAAAAAGCCCTGCAACACCAAGGTGAGTGGAAGTGGAGGAGAAAGAAGTGCTCCAGGGGCTGGTGCAGATATTCCCTTGCAGCATGTGGAGAGACCATAGTGGAGCAGGTGTCCACATTGCAGCCTGTGGAAGGATCCGCACTGGAGCAGGAGAAAAGTGTGGGAAGGTAGGAGCAACAGAGAGGAGCTGTTGTGTATGGACCACAAACCTCCCATTCCCAGTCCCCCTGCTCCCCTGCATGTTAGGGAGGTAAAGGAGTAGGGTGTGAAGGAGTAAAGCTAAACCTGGAAAGGGGGTGGGGTATTTTCATTTTTGCTTTTCTTTCTCATCAATAGGTTTGGTTTTTTTTAATTTTTGAATTGGTGATAAATTAAATTAACTTTTCCCAAGCCGAGTCTATTTTGCCAGTGATGGCAGTTCATGACTGATGTGTCTTTATCTCGAAACATGAGCTTTTTCATCTTATGTTCTTCCCCTGTCTTCTTGAGGAGTGACAGAGCAGCTGGGTGGGGGTCTAGCAGCCATCCAGGGTCAATCCACCGCACTTTGACATGACTATGTAAATCTAATTACACACTCAGCCCATGCAGACACACAGGCAAAGGTTTCTGAACCTAGAATCAGGAGCGCAATATTAACTAGTGATATAATATAACTTGTCATTAATTTCCTGAGAACTAGTGTCAGAGCAAGACCATCCAATAGAAACATTGGACTAGACTAAGATGGAGAGCAGACACTAGGCAGAAATAAATCACAGATTTTTTTAATCACAAAGAAAACCTGCATATGGAATCAGATAGGCATCTGCTCAATCGAATGTGTGAATACAGCCTCATTAGTTACCCTGAAAAAACCAAAGTGATCTTCCAAAGCTCTTTAATGCTTTCTTTTTCTTTTAAAACAAACAAGACAAAAACAAACAAAAAAACCCCAACAACCAAAAACCAACCCCCCACCCCCACCCCAAAACCAAACCCTAACCACAAAAAAAGCCAGCACTTTATCAGAATTATCAGATACCATTTTCTTGCAAATTTTTCCATTGGTACATTGCCTGCAAGCAGCAGGGCTAGCAGAGTTACCATTCACTGCTTGCTTTCCCTCTAGAAAATATGATCAGCTAGTTGCAACAAGTGAGTATTAGCAAACATAAATTGCTAGTGGTTACATCAGATATGTGTAGAAAAAGAAAATCTCACCACCGCTGATTATCCTCCAAGGGTGGCTTAACATACATGAAATATTTCATTATTATTATGAGTAATCTATTCATTAGGTTACTACTTAAACTTTATCAAATGTAAAAATATGCCTCACAAGGGATTGGGATCATCATTATACACTTGTGAAAAATAGGAAATTATATTAAAGCCCTGCACACTCTGGAAGCATTTCTTTCTTTGTTAAATTTCCTTCTTCATAAATCATGCTTAACTCAGTGCAGTTCACAGAAAAAGCAATTACCAGTAGCTCAAAAAACAAATTACACAAATAGCACCTTTATTAATAAGCAACAATTCAGCTGTTAAGTAATGTATTATTCTCTATTCTTTTTATTCCAAATCATCAATGGCTCTGTGGATCAAAAGCAAAGAAAACCTTTGCAATCTTCAATTTTAACTTTTATTTTTATAAATATAAACCCCAATTGCACTGAATAGCAAGATATTTAAAATATTTGTTCGGTTCTGCCAAATAACTAACCACAATGCTGTTACTGTGAACTCCAAACAACCTGCTATATGTATCAATCACATAGTAAGCTCAACAGCATTCCAATATGATATATAAGGAGTATTTTTGATGGCAAATCTCACACTTGATGTCTGTCACTGTCATGTGAGCATACCCAGGTGCACAAAGCACCTTCTAGGGCCCTAAAATACTAGTCTAGAACTGCACTTAGCTACCCCATTCATATTTGTTAAAAAGAAGAAACCTTGAAATTATTCAGAGGGCCATACCAAGATGCTTTTCCCAGTGTTTAACCAGATGATGGTAAATTAAGTAGCAGTGAGAAATATAAAACAGAATCTGTAGTTTTAACACATGTAACAAGGTAAATTAGATATCCAAACCACAGAAGGTTTCACCACAGATTTTATAATTCTGGTGTCTTTCCAGAATTACAGCTCTGACAGAAGAAAAGACCTTTTTCCTTTACTTTTATGCCTTTGATTTTTCATCAATCCTTAATGAAGATCAATTAAAATCCTTGCAGCATACTTGTTAAATATTACTTCTATTAAGCATATTGAAATACTAGGAATAACCTTCTTACTTTGTTGAGCAAACTTGTGGTACAAGCTAGTACTAAAGTGTAAATGAGAATAGTTAAATATTAAGTCTCAGTATTTTCAGTCCCATTACATTAGTGCTGAGCAATTTTTAGTGAATCATAATACAGTACTGTGAAAAAGTATTTAAGTGGTAAATTCATCTTACTGAGATCTTTAAATACAAGGATTACAGAAAAAATATTGTGGTTTTATGTAAAAACATCCTTTAAAGTGCAGCATCCATCAGCCAGGTTTCATCCAGGAGTAAGGATAGAAATTAGAAAGAATATTTTATAACGGAAAGCCTTGCTATAGCATTAGCATAATTATCTCTGCAAGTGATCTTCTACTTATGTAATCCGTTTAATTCATCACTCTTACATTCATAGCAACAAGCAAAAGCTGAGCAAATTTGTTGACTTGTCTCAATCCCTGCCTTTTATTTATTCTTGTAGGTAAGCCACACAATAAAGTAGCAGTATGCCTGTATGCCTGAAGGTTTGTTACTGCAGTTCATTCTCTCACCCTATCAGCTCTCTATAGAAATAAGTAAATGTGTTATTTGCTTTCTAAATAGGATTCATTATAAGTGGCACTGTCTCTTTGTTACGGTTCTAACTAATTTCACAGATGTGTCAAATCTCATCACTGCTTAAAGTCCCATGGCATTCAACTGTTTTACAATCAATCTGCATGAAACTAGTACTTTTCCGTACAGTTTCCCATCAAATGGTAAAGATTAACCATTTATCCAGCTGCAGTTCTGATCCTCTGTATTATTTCAATTCTTTGGTAGAGCATGTGGTGGATGAGAATAAAATGGGGGGATATAAGGTCAGCTGGTTCTACGTTGCCCTACTAAAATCAAAATTGATTACTAAGGCAATATAAAGAGATTCAATGTCTGTTCAACAAAATCTATGACACGTATCATAAAATTTGCACATGGAAGCTACTCAAAAGCAAAGAAAAACTGTGCTTGGAACTGTATTTGAACAGATTCACACACAGCACAAGTGAGCTACCTGGGTCTTCATTATGCATTTTTAAAAACTGAAGGTGTTAGAACATGAGCTGTGGCTCGTGTTTACCTGCCCTACGAAAAAATAAACAAGTGTGTCCCTTCAAAAACTGTAAGGTTATTTCTTTAACAGGCCTTGGTCCCTAGTAAAGGCCATGAAACCTGTAGTCCCAGGCTGGTAGGTGATGATTACACGGGATTTTTTGGGAGTTACTACTAATAACATTATTGGTTTATTCCAATATATCTGTCATTGATCAACTCTAAAGTTATAAAGCACATCAAGAGGATGACAGTGAATTACACTGTCATTCCTAGGAATGATCTCTCTGCCAAGTTGAGGAAGCAGCATGGGTAAACTATTCATCCCTTCTCTTACAGATACAGATTTTCCGAAGACATAAAGCATATCATTTTTCAGAACTCTATGCCCAAAGTAAAAGAGCTTTTCCATTACTTGTCTCTCTGTGCCAAATTCTGTCCTCTGAGACTTGTCCACAGTTTCCATTAGCATTAACAGCAGCTACATGGAAGTATTAGGCATCACATCAGGTCCTCTGACTGAGAAGCAGTCACATTAGCACTCCCATCCAAATGAAAAAGGGACAAAATGCCAATGGATTTTCATGGGATGGGAACAGAGATTTAAAGCCCTTAATTCAATGTTAGGGTAGTAACCATATAAAATGCTCTTTGCATTTTTCCAGAGGATATGCTGAAATACTTCCCAAATCTCTTCATTACCAATGAATTTTCAAAGAACAGTAAAGTAACAGGGAATCTCTGAGAAGATATTTTAGCTGAGGCCAATTGTATGAGGTTCAACAAGGCCCAGTGCTGGGTCCTGCACTTGGGGCACAACAGCCCCACACAACGCTACAGGCTGGGGGAGGGGCGGCTGGAAAGCTGCCTGGCCAAAAAGGACCTGAGCTTGTTGATCAACAGCCACCTGAACAGGAGCCAGCAGTGTGCCCAGGTGGCCAAGCAGCCCGACAGCACCCTGGCTTGTATCAGAAATGGAATGACCAGCAGGACAAGGACAGTGATTGTCCCCATGTACTCAGCACTGGTGAGGCTGCACCTCAAATCCTGTGTTTGGTTCTGGGCCCCTCACTACAAGACTTAGAACTGCTGGAGTGTGTCCAGAGAAGGGCACCAAAGCTGGTGAAGGGTCTAGAGAACAAGCTCTATGTGGAACAGCTGAGAGAACTGAGGTTGTTTAGCCTGGAGAAGACTCAGGGTGGACCTTATTGCTCTCTACAGCTGCCTGAAAGGAGGTTGTAGCAAAGTGGGTGTCAGCCTCTCCTCCCAAATAACAAGTGATAGGACAAAAAAAAACATCCTAAAGCTGCACCAGGGGAGGTTTATATTGGATATTAAAAAAAGTTCTTCACTGAAAGGGTGGCCAAGTATTGGAACAGGCTGCCCAGGAGGTGGTAGAATCACCATCCCTGGAAATATTTCAGAAATGTGTAAGATGCAGTGCTTAGCAACATGGCTTAGTGATGGACTTGGCAGCGTTAGGTTAACGGTTGGCCTTGATGATCTCAGTGGTCTTTTCCAACCTAATTGATTCTGTGATTCTATGATTTTATGACAGGAATGGATGTCAAAAATCAACAAGGGGTCCATGGTGAACTCTAGCATGTACATGTAAGCAAGGAAGTACCTACAAGGCACCATTTTGAAGAAAGTCCAACAAAAGTCTGTGAGATGGTGGACTGCAGCATCTCTCCTGTGAGGGAAGGCTGAGAGAGCTGGGACTATTTAGCCTTTAGAAAAAAAGTTCAAGGGGGTATTGCATCAATATTTGTTAATGGATAGTTACAATAAATGTTTATAGGCATATTATATCCCTCTCATGTTGTTTTCTAAATTAGTTTTGTTTATCCGCAATGCAAAGGAATGATTATTTGAAATGCATTCTGTGTGGTTTATTTTTCTTTCCTTGGAAGATTGACTGAAACAAAAAATACAAGTGAAAGCATATATTTGTTAATAAAATTTTATATAACCGTAGCACTTGAAAAGTAGTAATAGTTATAACTTTGCATTTAGATAGCAACTTTGGATCTTCAAAGCACGTTAACTAATTAATCTTCATAAGACCCCCAAGGAAATTAATGGCCTATACAACAGTTAATGGAGTATGTTCTTCAAAATCCCTAATGCTCTTCCTCTAGCATTTCTTAAATTATTAAATTGTCCAAATTAATTAATTAATTGCTAAAGCATGTACTAAATAGATTGGGCTCACAAAAAAAAGAACATAACTGAACATGTACAATTTTCCTTCACTACTAGACTCAAGAACTTCTTCCTAGACTGAATGTATATCTTCCAAAGTTAAAACTTAATAATAAATGTCCAAATGTTTTTCTTTCTATAAATTTAAAAGACCAGCTGCTCAATGCTTGCATCAGTCTTACAGGATTTACAGACTCTGGAGAACAATGGCAGGGGGTAAGGAAACTGAAACCTTGCTTTCAGCCATTTAGGAAACTACAAACCAAAGTCGAATGATACTAAGCATTTAGCATATTGTTACTACTTCCTCCATGCGACACAGGACGTTGGTAAACCTGAAAAATGTGTGCATGCACAAATGCCCTGTCGCTGCAGTCTCCAAACTGTCAAGCTGCAACAAGGTCTTCGACCATCTCATACCAACACACTCTTCATGCCAGTCTCTCTGCTGCTTTCTTGTCCCTCCTCACCCAGGGCACGCGCTCTCTCTCTCTGCTTCTTTCTCCTCTCTCTTCCTTGGCTGCTCAACCTCTTAACCAGCCACACCTACATCTTATCTACATCAGCCAGCCTGAAGTTGTATATTATCAATGCAACAGTTTGTCCCTGAACTCATACACATATCCCTTCCATTTTATTTTTGGCTTTTCAGCTTCTGGGGGCTGATCACCTTTCTTCTCATCTAGTTTTTTGACATCTGGGATTTTGTTTTCTTCAGAGGGGGGCTCTGATGAACTTAGAGCACCTTGTCCTTTCACCTCTTCAGTCACACCAGACAGTAACCTGAATGAGCTTTCAACAGCAGCAGATCTAGAATACAGCACTAATACGTTACTCCATGTTCTAACAAGCTTCTCAACATCCTTGTGGTCGCTTACTTCTTCTACGACTGGAGACATCTTCAACAAGCACATAAACACTGGCAAGAATACCACCAGGCCAAGGAGCAGCAGCAGCAGCAACGGCAGGACCCACCTGCAGCACCACGCTGCTCCAGCACCTTCCCCCAGCACAGCCATCACCGCTGTCTGGCCAGACCTGCTTTGGACCCACCACCACTGCAGGTTGCTGCCACATCTGGCCATGTACTCTGCCACCCTTAACCCTCAGTCTCTTAACTCCACAGCAGTCAGGCTTCCTTCTCTTTAATCCCAACAGCTCACCTTTACTGGTATCTGATCCAGACCCCCAGGCTCTCCCTGCCTATCAACGTGATCTGGATCACAGGCTACCCCGCCTGTCTCTGTTTCATGAGGTGGTGCTGTCACTGCTCAAAACTTCAAACATCCCCCGGCACAGCCATCACCACTGTCACTGCTCATTACACTCAGTCTCATAATCTGAAGGGCCTCACACAGGGCACCAATTGTTGCAGCACAATCAAACCAGTAGGCTGTAACAAGGCTTTACCATTGGTCAGATTCTACTGTCCATGCTGTAGCTCCTTCCTGCAGGGGCCAGGCCACACTGCTCCTCCAACATCTGACTTCCCCAACCCCCTTCCCCACTACTCCTCAGGGCTATTTAACCACTTAGCAGGAATGAGCTACAGCTGCACATCATCCATGTCAATCAACCTGCTGCCTCTGAGGCAAGCCCACAGCTGCACATTGTCAATGCTGATCAACCCTCTGCCTTCACTCCGCTACAATACCCAAATACCTACACAATGTAAATCTCATTTCAAACTCTTTTGGGCAACAGAAACTGTTTAGGATCTGTTGCTAAAGCCCTTTTACAAACAGGAAAGACTGAAAAAAAGTCCATCTTACTCTTCTCTTCATACTTTGGTTAATAAATGAAAAATAGAAATATTTCTTGAAGTGACTGAAAAATACTAAAACATCAACTCATTTATCATAGTCTGAATTAAATATCTTACTGTTCTACAATAATTAATTTTATTAATTTTCCAATGCAAACTAGGAACAAAGTAAAGTTTATTCAAATCTATCTGGTAATCTTTGAGTTGAAAACGTTACAAATAGGGGCCTTTGGCTGGATTAATTACCATACTTAATAATTCAATACTTGGCTGGCAGTGACCCTCTTGAATCAGACTTAAAGTTCCACTGGGGAAAGAGCTCATTAACAGGTTATTAGCTTGTCTCCGTCACTTATCAGTTCTTAGCAGAAGGCACCCATGGATAATGATCAAAATGGTTCAGAAAACCATTTTCATAAGGATTGCAGAAATGTATGGAGAGTAAAATATAAATATTTCCTATTAATTTTTGGATTTATTTTTAATGCAATTTATGTGTATTTAAAATATTTTTGATATTATTACAGGAAAATACTTAAATAATCAATGTGCATGCAAACATATCTGCTGGGTATGCTGTATAGGTTCCTGTGTTGAATATATTCATATATATAACTGCATACTCAAATACTGCTTTCCTTAACGTGTGTGTATATTTTGAGCATTCTATCACACTGATTTTATAAATATGTTACCTATGTTTACTATAGCATATACAATGTGTATATATGTTACTATAGCAGTATGAGACATTAAAAATTTTCTTAATTACTAACACAAATCATCCAAATATTTAAAAGTAGCCAAGAATGTTAAGTGAGGGTAAATGAAGTCGGGAGAACTGTTCAAAATGGCTAACAACTTCATCTTAGTTATGCCAATATCTGTGTAATCCTTCTGTGGGCTGCAGGGAGAGACAGGCTTCACCTTTAAACTTTATTTAGGAAGGTCACTCTCCTCCTTTCTCTTCCAACTTCTAACTATAGAGGGAGAGTTAGGATGGAAGGCTCATTAAGTTAATCTCTGTGAACTATTCATCCACATCAGGTTTCAGTTTACAAACTTGTCTCTTATTTCATATCTTCTAGAATCACTGTGCTTTAAAATATGGTTGCATTTATTCTACAAAGGCACAATTAATAAGATCCCCCCAGCCATTGTGGGATTAGCAAATAAATTAATGTCTAAACTGTAAAGAATCCAGTGCTAAATGTGTCTTAATTGGAGCCAGCTCCAGTATTTCCCAAGTTATAAAGTCCTGCAGAGAGAGGGCACAAGAACAAAAACACATTGCTGAGAAACTTTAATTGACTCTACTTACATGAACTGGATTATGAATGTTACACATAATAAACTTGCAGGTCCCTAAAGAGTCTGATTTCTTTCATTTAATCTATATTTCAGGTTTTAATTAGTGCGATGGAAAACTCAATTACTCCTGAAATTATGTCATTATAATTAGTAACCCAAAAGAATGCAATGTAATGCCTCCTCATTTCCACATCTCACTGAAAATGGGGTTTTACCTTTCAAAGCTGAAAGCTCTGGGGACAGAGAGGAGTTGGTTTGCATCAGCCCATGTTTATATTCAGAAGTTTGATGCTTACATCATAATTCTCAGCACTTTTCTTGAATGGCTTCCACTAATAATTTAGGTTGATATTTCACTATTTCTACTGACTCACTGTTTATTTTCCCTGTTTAACCTAAAGATTTTGAAATACTTTGCTTTTTTGGAAGTGCCTTTCCATGGAAGAATGGAGCCTCTTTTTTTTTTTTTTTTCACCTTGAGGGGTCAGAATTCATGCCCCTTTTTCTAATGTCTTTTATCACTCATGCACCCTCACACTCACAACACTAGTGAAGAAATTCAGTAAAAAGATTAAATTTTTTAATATTGATCACCTTTTAGGGGAGTAATTAATAATTGTTCACCTGTATGTTTTTAACAGATCTCTGAAATGACAGAATTTTGCTCACCGTTTTACCTTTTATCACCATGTTAGGAAACTGATTCAAGGACTGCTTATTGGCAGCTTGCAACTTCTTCACTCTAGCGCTATCACCATCACTCTTTTGTACTTTAGCAATGGAAATTCTTACGTGACACCCAAATATCCACAAGATGCAATCACTACTGTTTTATTATATTTCAGTACCCAAGATGACTATCTGCCTTGAAGAACAGGAGTCTCCAGTGCTGGGAAATGTGAATGATTGTGCTGCAAAGGCAATACTAGACTAGGAGAGGGAAAAAAGCCGTAAATATACTGATCTCCAAAACAGCCTCTTTGATCAAAACACCTGAAATGTGGTTAACAATTAAGTATACAAAGAACGCAATGCTCTATGAAGAACATATGTTACAAACAGAATTGAATGGCAGAAGGAAGCTACATTGTCTACCAAGCTGAAAAATGCAGGTAGCTTTGAAGAAGAATCAAATGTACAAGCTAGAGAAGTTTATGAAAGAATTAGGGAGGAATGTTTCAGTAGCTGACTGGAAGACAAGATTTAAGTTTAGAACTTTACAACTTAAGCAAGGAGAAAATATACTAAAAAGTAGCTTGTTAAAAAAGTAGGTAGAAAATATAATAAAATTATCCACATAAAAGATTTCTAAAAAGTTACCACTCATGTGAAGCTATTCACGAGGGGTGACAGCCATCACGAAAAAAGCATTTGGAAGAAGAAACACCTCTTTAGTTATGGAATTTAGCCCTCGCAACATATTCAGTGAACTGATACTGCAATCACATCTACAACTGCAGAAGAGCTATGAAAAGAGAAAGGGGTAATAAAAAAATCCAAACACTTTTTGAAAGGCAGCCTTGTCCACCAAAAATATACAAAGGCTCTTTTCAGGGGCGAAACAAGTAATCAGAGTTTTTGATTATGTGCTGTCTCAAAACTGTTGTTCCTGTAGAGGGGAGAGAAGAACTACTAGTTCCAAGCAGGGCATTGCTTAACTTCTATCACATTATCATCCAGTAATAATAATGTGGATAAATTGTCTAATAGCAAAACCCAGAAACACATGCAATCTCTAAGGATTGTCAAAAAGTGGGCAGCAGGCCTGCATGGATAAGCAAAGAGCTTCTGGCAAACCTCAAACAGAAGAGAATGAGTAACAATGAATTACCATAACCTCATTCTTCTGTGGATCAGAAGACAGAAAAGCAACTAGAACACATTCAAAGCATCAAGACATTGGAATACAGACAGACTTTTGAAATAAGCACATATTACTGGGACAAGTTTTTTTTAAAAAATTAAGTCTTCTATAGGCAATAGGAATTGTAATCAGATTTCTTAGAACTCTCAAATGTTGCATGTTGAATTATTTAGTAAACTTAGAGTCCAAAAGTCCCAAAGACATCTGCCATTTACTGTTAATTATCTTAAATGTAAGTACCCAAATAGAGTTGAGCCATTGAAAAATGGATATCAGTTTTGCGTGATGAATATTAGCGTGTCAGACAAGATAAAGCTCTTGCTAAACTGCCTTTCACAAACACGACAATCAACCTCACTAGCCAAGTTTCAGTCTGCGTCTGAATGCCTTTTTTCAATAGAAGCTAAAGAACTCAATGTCAGAACATTAATTTTGGGTGGTGGTGAATACCAGTCAAGAATAATAATGTTTCACTGAGGCTCAATCTATGCTAAATAAAATTGTGACATAAACTTGCATAAAATTAATAAGCACTGTCTTAACTTTAACTTGCATAAAATTAATAAGTACTGTCTGATCCAGTTATGATCCACACTGAATTTGGAACGGATTTCCTTTCATGTATTCTTCAGCCTTTCAAATCTGTTTCATGACAACTCATTATCTGCTATAGAAACCTGTGGAACTGATTATATAAATTTCTTGTGCATTTTATATTAATCTACCTACTGTATCTTGTGGCAATGTAGGGTTTTTTTGAAGATTAATGAATAAACAGCTAGTACTGGCTGAGTAGCACATGTTGTTGAGGTTTCCTTATGTACGATAGGATCATTATGCCTCACTCCAACTTTACAATTCTAGGAATTATATTTTATCAGGGAGGGTTTATTAATTTTTTTTAAATGAGTATATTGTTTTGACTGAAGAAACTGTTCTTCATTCTTGCACTCCATTTATTACAGTATTGAGTTTAATAGAATTGGTTTATGAAGTCTAAAATTTCTGTGGTAGTAAGTCATCCTAGAGAAAAATTGCAATAGTATGAATTAATAACAAACTCCCCTCCTCTGAAAGGCCTAGCAATTTGTGCCCATTGCCTCTTGTTCTCTCACTAGATACCACTGGAATGATCTAGGTCTGTCGTCTTTGCATTCTCCCTTCATGGGCATCTTTCTTGGGTTTTCTTTTCTCTAGGCTAAATAGTCCCAGCTCTCTCAGCCTTCCCTCACAGCAGAGTTGTCGTAGTCCATCATCTTCACAGACCTTCGCTGGACTCTCTCCATTATGTCCATGTCTTTCATGTACTGGGGAGCCCAGACCTCGATGCAGCTCTCCAAGCATGGCCTCACCAGTGCTGAGTAGAGCAGAAGGATAACCTTCCTGGACCTGCTGGCAATACTTAGCCAAATGCATCCCAGGATACTGTTAGCCACCTTTGCTGCAAGGCGTATTGCTGGCTCATTTTCAACTTGATGTCCACCAGGACCCTAGGGCCTTTTCTGCCAAACTGCTTGCCACCTGGTCAGCACCCAGCATATATTGGTGCATGTGGTTGTTCCTCCCCACATGCAGGGCTGTAGGCTCCCCCTTGTTGAACTCCATGAGGCTCCTGTCAACCCATGTCTCCAGCCTGCCAAGGTCCCTCTGGATGGCAGCATGACCTTCTGGCATATCAGCCTCTCCTCTTGACTCTACCCCATCATTCAGATCATTAACGATGATGTTAAACAAGACTGGACCCAGTATGGACCCCTGTGGTACACTGCTAGTTACTGGCCTCTAACTAGACTTTGTGACATTGATCACCAGCTTGTGGGCCTAGGCATTCAGCCAGTTTTCAATCCACCTCGCTGTCTGCTCACTTACCTCAGACTTCAACGCCTTCTCTAAAAGAATCTTATGGGAGACAGTGCCAAGAGCCTTGCTGAAGTCCAGGAATATGTCTACTGCTCTCCCCTCAGCTACAAGGCAAATCACTTCAACATGGAAGGTTATCAAGCTGATCAAGCATAATTTCCCCTTGGTGAATTCATGCTGACTAATCCTGATAATTTTCTTGTCTTTCATGTGCCTGGAAAGGGTTTCCGGGATTAGCTGTTCTATTGCCTTCCTAGGGACTGAAGCGAGGCAGACGCGTTTGTAGTTCCCTGGATCCTCCTTCTTGCCCTTCTTGAAGATAGAAGTGACAGTTACTTTCCTCTAATCTTTGGGCACTTCTGCTGATCATCACAACTGATCAAAGATTATCAAGAGTTGCCTCGTGATGACACCAGACAGCTACCTCAGCACTTATAAGTGCCTCTGATCAGAACTCATGAACTTGTTATATGTCCAGTTCACCTAAGTATTCCCTGACCAATTCTCTTCTACCAAGGGTACATTTTCCTTGCTCCAGACTTTCCCCCAGTCTCCAGGATTTTAGCCTACTAAAGACTGAGCAAAAAAAGGTACTCAGTGCCTCAGCCTTTCCCATGTGCTATATAGCCAGGTTCCCTGACTCATTCAGCAATGGGCCCACATGTTCCTTAGCCTTTCTTGTGTCATTTATCTAGTTAGGGAAGCCCTTCTATTGTCTGACATCCCTGATCAGATTCAATTTCATTTGGGCTTTGGCTTTCCCAACCTTATCCTTGCATGCTCAGACAATGTCTCTATATTTCTCCCAGGTTACCTGTCTTTGCTTCCACCCTCTATATGCTTCCTTTTTGCATTTGAGTTTGGCCAGGAGCTCCTTGTTCATTCATGCAGGCTTCCTGGCTTTTTTGCCTGGCTTCCCGCTCAGTGATATGGACTGCTCTTGAGTTTAGAGGAGGTGGTCCTTGAATATCAATGAGCTTTCTTGGGCCCCTCTTCCTTCCAGGGCCTTATTGCACAGGACTCTTCCAAACAGTTCTCTGAAGAGGTCAGAGTCTTCTCTCCTGAAGTCCAGAGCTGCAATCTTGTTTTTCACCCTTCTCCCTTTTCTTAGGTTCTTGAACTCTACCATCTTGTGAGCACCGCAGCCAAGGATGCCTTTGATCTTCACACCGTCAGCAAGGCTCTCATTGTTGATGAGTATGAGGTCCCACAGAACACCTCTCCTTGTGGGCTCCTCTAACACTTTGAGGCAGAAGCTATCATTGACACTCTCCAGCAAGTAGTTTACTACCATGATGGACACTTAAAATCAAAAAGGAAAATTCACATAGTTCAGTCTGGATGTTGCTCTTCATATCAGCAGCACTGAAAGACAAATATTGTTGCAAGGCAAATTCAAGGAGGCGGGAATTCTTGGACTGGAATGAGTTCCAAAAGTATATGAGCTGCCTCATATATGTATGTATGTATATGAACTAGAGAACTACCAATTCATGATAATTTGGTCTGGTCTGGCTAATCAAGCATAATTAAGGATGAGATTTGACTCCATATTTTTAACTTCTTTCAGCAAAATTAAGAATTATAAAGTTACTTTAGAATTATCATAAACATTGTTTGGAAACAAAGGCACAGATTCAAAGTCTAAAGGCAATATCCTTTCCTGGGACAGGGAAAAGAAGAACAATACATTAGCCTAAAAAATTGAGGTTTGTCAGTTATGCAGGATGCTTTTGTCAAAATCCTTGCTCTCAAATCAAACAGAAAGTGGATTTCAGTTTCAATATCTGTCTTCGGAAAATGCCCTGGGCTGTATGAAGTATGTTTATTTGTGTTATTGATTTCTGCTCCTGACTTTCCCCTATTTTGTATAAAATGTATTCCTCATTATCATAGACGTCATTACCCAAGGTCCGTATCTCCCAGAGGAACTGCAATGACTGTGAAGTTATAATGAGTTTAAGTGGTGTCCAGCAAAGGAGGGAAGTGAACTAGAATGTCTCACATATTAGGTGGGTTCTCAGTGGTAAAATAAGGGACATTGTAACTACCATTATAAACCAAAAGGCAAAAATTACTCAGTAAAATGAACTCAAATTAGTAAAATAGGAACGACTGTATTTTAAGAAAACTAAATGCTTCCTTGAAAACTTGTTTTGTGCAGTTTCACTAAAAATCAGGTTTTTTGCCTTTTGGTAGATTGCAAGATTTCACTAGATTTGCTCAGCATACTCCTGTGGCCAACGTTCCAAACAACTTTCTGTATGAGAAATGAACTATAGCAAATATGAATAGCTTTCATCAAAATAACCAGATATATGTTTGAGCGTTGTGCTGATTAAGATATTTATGTAAAAATCCCACCACTGACAAAAAATTATTAAATCACTATAGGAACTGGATGCTGTGTGTTGCGTAGAAAGCTACAGAAGTATATGAGGATTAGCATGAAAGGTAGATATAGTGAAATACCATTACATATTGTCCTCACTGTCAGAGCTATCAATAAAACAAAGAGGATCAGCCAGAACACTGTTATAGAAGTTCCTGCAATAGTCCTTAACTATACAAGGTTAGAAACCTTACGATATTAGCCCAAGTATAGCCCCATCAGTCTTCCTTTTTTTCTGATCAGTAATTTCAGTTACAATTGTACTCTCCTTTACAGAAAGATTAATTGCTCTGCATAGAAACTAGAATTAATGTTGCATCTTTGATTCAGAATACAGAGATGTAGATGCAAATGGTAAACTGCAATATTACAGAAAAAAGCAAAAAAATTAATTTACTGTATTTTTTAAATTTATACTTAAAGAAATAGGAATAAACAAGGATGGGAAAACTTACTTGTGTTAATTACAGGAACATGAAGAAAAAATACAAGCTTTTCTTTAATTTTTAAATAGAGTGGCAGATACTCTGGCTATTATTGGCCCTTCATTTTCTTACTAGTGTGTTTAATATTTTTATCACTCCTAACGCTTTCCAGCAAAAACCATAACACCAGAAACCCCAATTAAATTCTCAAGACTTTAAAATTTCCACTTTGGTTTGAAAAAAGGGCTACTATGTAATTTTAATGTGCTTTTCCTTTATCTTAGTTAAATACTTTTTTTGCACTGAAAAGCTTTCTGACGTGGGAGCTCCATCCAGGAGCAGTGTTCCATGCAAACAGATCCATAGCCAAAGGCACAATGAGCCCTTCGGAACTCATGGAGAGCCTTGGGACGGGCCATGGACCACCACCTGATGGGAGAACAATACCTGAACCTGCTGGAAAGGTAGATATCAGGATATGTAGTGGGCTGGTGACCCTATTAACCGAATTTAGCAGTGTCACATTGTATGCATGTATTACTTGCTTTTCCATCAAGTTTCTTATACTATAGTTGTAGTTACCTTGTCGTATTTGTCTAATGCAACACTTGAAATATTTGCTTTTGACTAGAATCCATGAAAACCATGAAATACCTGTACTTAGCATTCAGAAATCAGACCTTTCCTGTTTCTGTCTTAAATCAGTCCTTGTTTAGTTTACCGCAGGCTTTTCTATGCCGACTGGAAGTTTGACTAGGTCACAGTGAGTTGAGAAGACTTTAGAGATAGTACTGAGATACTAAAACAATGACCTAAAATAGATCGTCTAGAAAGATGGATGGAAGACAGCAGGGTGGCTCCCTGGGTCACCTCACAAACCAAGAAGGGTCAATGCCCAGGAGCACGGGACATATTAGCAAATGTATAGGAAAAGCATTTTGCAATTGCACAAGAACTTTTTATGGGATATTTAGAGGAGGAGCCAAGGGTAGAGGAATCAGGGGGATTAAGGTGGTTTGGGGAGGAACAAGCATGAGAAAACAGAGAAAAGGGAATAAGAGTGGTGGGTCTTGTGTAAGCACGTGACTGACACGTTGATATGCTTGCTTAGCCATGCCCTGTGCCTCACCAGCACTGTCTGTTCTGTCTTCTTAAATTCCTCCCTAACTCTGTCCTGGGTGAGGCTCCCTGTGCAGTATGCATCTGTGTGTTTTGGTGGGGAGGCTGAGTCCAGGAATTGCAGTGGGACCATGGCTCAAAGGGGACTGTGCATCTGTGGTGGCAACGACTGGAGCCAGTGAGGGGGGTGAGCATGTGAACACTATCAAGGATCAAGCCATTTAAGGGGCAAGTGATAATGGGTGAAGTGGCCTGGGAGCAAAGGTGTCTGGGTATGTCTGTGAGTGCGAACACAGAAGGAAATGGCTATCAGAGGGATGACGGGTCCCTGACCAGCTGCTGGAGAGACTGCAGGGTCTGAAGGAAAGTGTGTGCTCCAATTTGCATCCCTTTGCAGATGTACTTGTGCTTTTGTTCAGGAAGTAAATGGAGAGAGCAGGGATCTAGGACAACCAACTGGACAGACTGTGTGTCTAAGGCCAGCTGCTGGAGGGATTCACAGGGTGTGTGTATGTAAGGGGGGGTCTGTACCAGCAGCTAGAGTAGTAATGCAGCCTCAGGGGCTCCTATGCCTGACGGCCAGCAACTGGGGAAACTGGATTTCAAGGGCAGCTACTAGGCAGGCTGAGTGACTGGACCCAGCTGCTGGAGAGACCCACATATACAGTAGTGCACATTCACCTAGCTTAGCCAAAGAAGAGAAATGGTAAGGCAGTAGGTACTGTTTGTGTTTGGTTGAAAGGTGTGTTCTCTGTGTTGCTCTGTGTGGTGGGCCATGTGTATATGTGTTGCACGTGTGTTTCTGCATGTGCCTGTTGGGAATAAATGGAGCTGTAGTAGCCTCACTTCCATGGACTTTCTGGATTCAGCTACCTCTTAAAAAATAAATGAAAACTCAGTGATATTTACTTCGCTAAAGCCTTAAGAGGTTCATCCGGTTCAAAATTATGGTAACTCTGGCACTTTCAGCACTAATGCTACTACCTTTATCTGACCATTTCTTATGACAAAACTTCATACCGGGACATGCGAAGTATTCTTAGCAGTTTATTTCTCCTCTCATTGTTCTTCCTCTCAACATCTTGCAGAGCTGCAGTATAAATACAGATAGTTTCTACAATTTACTAATAGGTCTGATCTTTTCTTATTAGCTGAGCAACAGAAGTGTTCCTGAACCAAACGTTTTTCCTTTCCTTATTCCCAAGGATCCTTATCACATATAATCTTGAATTTCCAGTAGATTTTTTCAACTCTTAAAATGGTTTAACAGTAATGAAAAGGAGTGAAGCAATGTTTTGGAATGAAATCTCCAAGAAAGATTGCACAAAACTCTAATTTATTTATTTCTTCTTTCTTTCACTGCCACCCTCTGCCTTCTACTAGAAATTCAGCATCTCACCTTTAATAATGAACAAGTTCAAACAAACATCCTAAGAGAGACAGATTATTAATCTGCCTAAATATCAGTGCATAACTGCATGTGGTCCTTATCATATTTATTTGTTGAATGCACAGATACTGTCACATCCAAACATTCTTTTCAACACCAAAGTACAATCATAAGAGACATTCTACAAAAAATATTAAAAGTACAAATGAAGAAATTAACAATTTATGAAGAAAGGTCCTTTCAAAAATGCAGGCAATATATGGAAGAAGATAGCATTTGTAGGATCAACACCTACAAATAGTCTTTTTACTATTTACTAGCACTTATTGCTTTTGATGGCACACTGAGAGTCAAGCAATATTTTGTGACCTTGACATATTTCAGATGAAGAGTAAATCAGTACATAAATAAATACGTTCAAAACAGGGCTGAAGCATTATATACTTCTCACTGTAAAAAAGAAAATTATAGGGCATCTAATTCTCCCTAGTAAATAGAGAGTCATTTTCCACAATCACTCTGCTGACCCAAAACTTTAAGATGTGCTAGAGAGGTAAGATCTAACATGTAGTGGCTGTTTTAGTACTAAATAGTATCTTTATTCTTAGTATCTTTATTTTTATTCTTAGTATTTTTATTTTAATTGTATTGAATGTGTCCCTATGGCTTGACTTTACAAAAAAAAAGAACTTTTTCAAGTGTTATGGGAAAGTCTATATCAAGCAAGAAAATGACAGCAGCTGAGATTCTAGTTGTGATACATATGGAGCTCCCAAAGATGCTAGGAAAATAATTGCATGAGTTGCCAAATCCTATTACTGTAACAATTCTCGTACTTTTTAAAGAGATAATTTTTAGTTGAGAATTGAATCTGACAGATCAAGTTGCTTTATGAATCCTTAAAATATATTTACTCATCTGATTGTTTATGGTGTGCCACACACCCCATTCTTTCACAACAGAAAGTTCTTAGGTTGGTCTTCATTCTATTATCATGACTGTTTGATTTATATAAGTCAGTTCTAATATCTGAGCCTTATACTATATGTTAATGAGGTTTTTAAAAAAGAAATATCTTGGCCTCTCAATAAAATAAAACCATTGCATCAGCATCCAGTTCTACAGCATGACAGTGAAATGCTGAACAGATTTGCACTTGAGGTGTTATCAGTCTGTTGATGGAAAAGGGAGGAACTTTCAATGGATTTTCTCTCTTTTGAGTTTCTAATAGAAACTACATTTTCATCTGTCACTTTTCAGAAAGCAGCACTCAAACTTTGTAGCAGAGTTTGCCATCTGCTCGCAGTTATGCCCACTGTTCTGTTTGCAAAGTGTTCAACATTTGTTTTCAGACAGAAAGATTCAAGGTCACTTCAAAAAAACCCAAAAAACCCCAACAACAAAAAAAGGAGAGAGTCAAACAGTATAGCAGAAAAGTAGCTAATATCACATTCAAATAAACATTAATCAGACTGTGACACATGATTTTACTGAACTATTAAACATTTTGATGAAATGTCCTTAATTTTAAGTAGAAAATTACTTTAGATCCTAGGCTGATTTTTCAAATATTTGTTGTCATGAAAAATATTCATAAATGGGACAGAAACTGGCCTCTCTTCCTCCCTTAGTTTACCAGTGGAAGTGTCTCATGGATTTTTTGTCCTTGACTCATCACTGAGTACATTTTGCAGCCTATCAGAGGCCCATGACACCTGTAGTTTACATATGTATTAGTTAGGTTATGATTAAAATTATTTTTGCTTAAACTCAAATTTAAGCATATGAAAGCAGTGTAACCAGCAACAGTATATAAGTAATCTGTAATTCTCTAATGACAGAGCCAAACACGCCAAATACATTAAATACGTGAATAAGATGACCACCAAAGTTGCAAACACAGACTGGTGTAGGTGCACACTGAAGCCATCCAAGTAACAATAAATTGCTGGGGAAAGGACAAGATAAGCATAAGAGACTCCCAAAAGCACAACATTATGAATGTACAGGAGGCATGACTGGCAAAAGTGACAGGAGTAGAAAAGACCCCCTTTTTGTGAGAGATGCAATAGCATAAAGCCATCAGGCATAAGCAAGGAAAATGAGAAGGTGACAATTCTGCTTCAGTTCCCGTTTCTCAAAAACTATTTTGACTTTTTTCTAAAGTATCCTCATAACAGCAATTTCTAATTCCTTAATTGGGAAGATTTCTCAGGGAGTGGTACATGTGGCTAGGAAGCTCACAGCCCATCTTGGAGCTGAACCTGATGTGGGATGTGAAGGACAGCGTGGCAGGGTGAAAGGCCTTACATGTACCTCGACAGCCAAAGGAAGGCCGGGGGAAGTGTGGACCTGCTGCAGGGTGGGGATGGGGCCCTGGTAACAAAGGACATGGGCAAGGCCAAGTTACTCAGTGCCTTCTCCTCATTCCTCTGAAGGCTGGTAGCCTTCAGAAATCTGAAGTCCCTGAGACCAGAGGAGAAGTTGGTAGCAAGGAATACTGGCTGGAGAAGGATCAGGTCAGAGTACACTTCAGCTGCACATAAACAATCACCTGGGGCCTGAGGGGATGCACCTGCGAGTGCTGGGAGCTGGCTGGTCCGGCTGCGAGGCCGCCCTCAGCTGTCTTTGAAGGCCCAGGGTGATGGGGCAGCCTCTGGGACTGGACGCCAGCAAATGTCACTCCTAGCTTCAAGAAGGGCCTTGTTGAGGTCTAGGAAGCAACAAGCCAGCCAACCTCATCTCAGTTAGTGGCAGACTAAGTAATGGAGCAACTTATCCTGGAAACCATTTTGAGATAGGTATGAGACCAGGTGTTTGGGAGCAGTCAGTGTGGATTTACAAAGGGGAAATTGTACTTAAACAGTCTGACAGCCTTCTGCCTTAAGATGACAGGCCAGTTTGATGAGCGAAGAGTGAATATTGTTTCTCAACATTACCAACACTTTTGCCACTGACTGTCATCCATGGCATTCTTATAGACAAGCTCGTGAGGAACAGGTTAGATAAGAGTTAGAATCTAAGGTGAGTTGAAAACTGGCTGAGCTGCCAGGCTCTGTGATCAGCAGCACAAAGTCAGTAGTGGTGTTCCTCAGGAGTCACTACGGGATCATACACTGCTTAACTTCTTAGTTAATGATCTAGATGATGAGTGCACGCTTAACAAGTTTGCAGATGATACAAAACTGGGAGGAGTGATAGATGGGTTAGGTGGATGTGCTGCTCTTCAGAGGCATCTCAACAGGCTGGAGAAATGGGCAGGCAGGAAACTTGTGAAGTTTATTAAAGGGAAGTGCAAAGTCCTGCCCTTGGGGAGGAATAACCTCATGCACCAGTACACACTGGTGTCCAGCTGGCTGGAAAACGGCTTTGCCTCAGGCAGCCTGCTCTAGCTGATCCTGCTTGAGCAGAAGTCATGGGGCTAAGATGATCTCCAGAGGTCCCTTCCAATCTCAAATATGCTGTGACTCTGAAATTATTTATGTATGAATACATGTATATATATGTGCTATATACATGTTGATTGTCTGTGCACATGTGTGAGTTCTTTCACAACTATTCTATTCCTCTACCAAACTCATTTCTTCTATGTCAAGGATATGTTGACTGGTCTGCTGCTAATATTTGCTGGCATGCTCTCTTGTGACTCAGTTAGGCAAACCCTATTGCATAAGTTTGCATTTGTCTCAAGCTTTTACACCATGGAAACAGGAGTTGGAGGGTCTTATTTCATGAAGTTCTGAAAAGACAAGGGCTTCAGCATGTGACACTTATGCCTGTTCCAAAATCAGCTACCGATCAAGATTTCTGAGAGTTTGGATTGAAACTCACACTGTGATTAGAAAGAGGCAGAACCCCAGCTGAAACTTCTGTAAATTACTTACTTCTCTGCAAACTGAAATTTAGATGACTACTGTGTTTTGAACTCTTTTCATTTGTTCTGGCAAGAAAACTGTTCAGAGACATATCAGGCTCAGTGCCAGATCAGCCAAAGAGATCATTCAGAAAATAAGAACACTAAAATGCAGACCTCAATTCTGTAATTCACTCCAAACAGACACAATGGTGCAACAGCATGGAGCTAACATTAAAATGAGAGAAAACATAAAAGATAAAAAAAACCCACAAAGGTTATGGCTGTTATCATGCAAGTCACAATTACATGAAGTGATGCTAAAGATGCCCGACTTGTCCATTCCTACAGTTAAGCACTTATCAAAATAAAGTGGCACTCTACAATCAGTCTATGTGTTAGAAAGTTGAGCCAAAAATATAAAGTCAATCAACAAAAGGAAAATTTAATTTAATCTGAGCAAAAATGCATTTGCTTATAATGATAGTGTGCTGTGTTTTCTTCTTTCATGAGTGTTAATACTGTGTGCCTCTGTCAGTACTTAAACAAAGCTGAAATTAAACTCTCAGAAGACCTGTCAGGTTTCTTCTCTCCCTCTCATACAGCACAGTTTGAAAGTGTCTTCCCAAAGAAAAGTCTAACAGGTTTTGTTTTCTTTAGAGATAATAAGGGAGGATCAAAAGCCTCTTGACACTCAGACAATGGAGAATAGTTACTTGCCCTTCAGATCCCTTAATCTTCCATACCAGAATCCTTAATTATATCCTTCACATTTCTGTCTTCCACAAATACAATGGATTCCTCTTTATTGGGACAGTTTTTTCATCTTCTATTCTCATCTCAACTTGATCAATGATCAGTTTATTTTTTTGCCCTTAAAAATCTTCATTTACTTTCTAGTCTAGCAAATCTGTAAGTCTTTACATCTATGTGAAAATGTTCAATCCTGTGTGTCAAGATGCACAACCCTTATTTGTCATAAAGCAGTTTTTGCTACCTTGTTTCTTACAAAAAAATCCAGTGGAAGAAAAAAATGCTGAGCATTTTTCCATCCTTTCCTGTAGTTATAATGTTTCCAACTTCCACTAATTTAACCTCATGTACAGATGAGAAGTGCACAGAAAGTAAGGAAAGACATGCAGTGGTTAAGTCAATAAGGCTGAAGAAACAGTATGTTATTTCTGGAAAAAAAGGCATAGAATAAAGACTTTTTAGAGTGTAAGAAATCCTCTAACATATTTCCAGAAAATATTAGCAAAGCTAGTGAAAGCCATTCCTCTGTTACATGACTAGGAAAAAGTAATAGAAATATTAATTGAATATCTTTTCACAGTTTTATTGATGAATTGAATATCTTTTTACCACCCATCAGACTTATATAAAGTAGTACCTTAATATTGGTTTAGTTTTTCCTAATAAGAATAGTTCAAAAGCACAGCCTAAACCGTCTTAAAAAA
The DNA here is from genome assembly GCF_023634155.1 of Falco peregrinus. NCBI lineage: Eukaryota > Metazoa > Chordata > Aves > Falconiformes > Falconidae > Falco > Falco peregrinus. The sequence goes on from NC_073730.1 coordinate 1,762,832, forward strand.
AAAATGAGAAAACCCATTTGTATGAGTAAAAACACTACAGGCCCCAGCAAAAAGTCTTTCTCTGTCTTTCTTAGAAGCCTGCTTTATATACGATAAGACATCCTTGGAGCCTTCTCTTCAGGCTGAAACCCTGAACTCTCTCAGCTTTTCTTCACAGGAGAGGTTTTACAGCCCCTGACCATTTCTGTGGCCCTCCTCTGGACCCACTCTAACAGGCCAATGTCTCTCTTTTACTGGGGTCCCCAGGGCTGGATGCAGTGCTCCAGGTGAGTCTCAGAAGAGCAGAGGGGAGAGAGGGAGAGGATCACCTCCCTTGACTTGCTGGCCACACTGCTTTTAATGCAGCCCAGAACATGGTTGGCTTTCTGGGCTGCAAGTACACAGCCCTGGCTCATGTCCTGGTTTTCATCCACTAGTATCCCCAAGTCCTTCTCCGCAGGGCTGCTCTCAATCCATTCATTCCCCAGTCTGTACTGATATTAGAGATTGCCCTGACAGATATGCAGGACCTTGCACTTGTTGAACTTCATTAGCTCCACATGGGTCCACTCCTCAAGTCCCTCTGGATGGCATCCCTTCCATCTAGCAAACAGACTGCATCACTTGGCTTGGTGTCCTTTGGGTACCATTGGGTACATTTTCTTTCATCTTCCTTTTCTGACCAGCATACGTGTAGAAGCCTTTGTTATTATTTTTCACATTCCTTGCTCAATCAATCTGTAACCTTTCCTTACCTTTCTTGACACCATCCTTACACGCCTGGGTAGTGTCCCTGTATTCCTCCCAGGATATGTGTCCTTGGTTCCACTGCCTAAGCACTTTTGCTCCTGAATTTTAGTTTGACCAGGAGACATGCTGGTCTCATGCCTTCCTTGCCTGATTTTTTACACATGGGAATTAAGAGGTCTTGTGCTTTAAGAAAAATGTCCATAAAGAACTGACAGCTGCAGTTCTGCTCCTTTACCCCTGAAGGCAGTTCCCCAGGGGCTCCCATCTGCTAATTCCTTAACTGAAAGTTCACTCTCCTAGAATTCAGGGTCTTGGTATTGCTTTTGGTATGAGGTCTTGAAATAGCTTTCACTTTTGGACATACTGCTATAAAAAGATGCAGTTGCCTTTCAGGGAAACAGTTATATTTAAATAGACCAAAACACTGCATGCCTGTAACTAAGTTGTATTATATAACTCAGACATGAAAGGCATATATAGTATATTCCAGAAGTCAGAATGCCAAGATTTCAAAAAGAAAGAAATAAAAAGAAAGTGCTTCCAGTATAATTGCTTTTTCTTCTGAAAAAGTGCGTTTGAAGGTCTGAACAAAGGAAATTTGAGGACTTATATACTGTAGAAATGCTTGCTTGTGGTTTTTTGTTTGTTTGTTGTTTTTTTTTTTTTCTTTTTTTCCCATTTAGTGTGTCAGTAAACAATCACTTCCCACTTTGACTGGTTTTAAAAAGATGAGCTTAACTGCATTTTTGGTTGGTTTTGTTTGGCTTTTTAGAGTAGCCTGTTAAATATTAAACTTTTAGCCTGAAGGGCAAAGAGAACTTATTTGAAGCACTAAAACTGACAAAAAAATCCCATCTATATTGGAAAGTAAATAAATTTCAAACATTTCAACTAGGAATATCTAAGATACTCTACCCAGTTAAAAAAATGACAGATGAATGAAAGAATAGGAAAAAAAGGGACTTTTAAAATATTCTTTTGTATTCTACCAATTTCTGGTATTTTGTCTACAAAGACAGATGAGAAACACACATTTAATAAAAGCCCCTGCATGCCAGTACATAGTATTTTCTGACAAATATGCTGTCACTGTGGTACTGCTATAGTGAAGTTTCCTCTTCTTTTTTTTTAAATATTTTTTTAAAATTGTTTTTCAACCAGCTGTAAGAGAAGCCCCAACTAAAAAATAAGCTTAGTTATATGCATCTCACATAAAACAATCTTGTTCCTCAACCATAACAGCTATCCAACAACTGATGGTTGTATTCAAATGAATTGTAACATTCACACCTCACCTTGCACGTTTATTATACCAATGTCACACTGTGTGTCAGCACAGAATTACAGCAGGATCTTACTGCTACATAGAAAAGTGGAGAAACTGCAGAGAGAAGCAGTGTGAGAGATTCAGGCTAGACACTGAAGTAGTTTGTGTAAGTCGATGACATACTGTTAATGTCATGGTGGTTTGCTGTTGTAGACAATGAAATGGCTAAGGAAGTTGCTCAGGTAAGGTATATACATACCAATCTTATCGCTATTACTGAGAACTTTTGGGGTTAGAGTATACTCTAGAAACAAAAATTACCATCTCTGGTGACAGTGATTTCTTAATGTTTAATATTAAACTGCATAGGACAGCAATGAGTTAGAGAATGCTAAATTAATTCCCATACATTTCTGCAATGAGAAAGAAATAGATGAAATCAGAGTGTCCTCTCGTCTGATTAATTTTTTTCCCTGAAAGAGAATGAGTTGTTTAACTGGATTTGATGATGCTTTATATCTGTGACTTTGTTGGCAGGGTATGTGAGAAATGGTCCGATGTTAACCACTGGGCAAAAAGAAGAACAATTGTCTTCCTCAGTATCGCTGATAATTCAAAAAGATGTATTCAATAATTGCTGCTCTGATCAAGAATGCATTTAATCATGTAGTAAGTGGGATCCTTTCGGCTTTAATGAGCTGTATAGTATGGGCAGATACAAATATGAGCTCATACTTTATAACTGAGCTAAACCTCACTATGGTAAAGTCATTAAACTTCCTGCAAATTTAGGGGAATCTCAGGGGAAAAAAGTGTATTTACTGCTTACTACTGCTTTTCCTATAACACAGCATATGTTATATACAGATCTGCATAATACTGAAACTTCTTGTCTTTCAGATACTTCTGACTTGGTGCCTAGTCACGTCAACATTTTCATTTTAGAATCACATAAATTGTGCATATAACATTAATTTTGAGAAACTTAGATATAGCTTTGATTCTAGTAGGAACTGCTGAAGAACAATCAGGCCAATAAGAGCTTCCAGGCCTGTTCTTGTTAAGACTTTTGTTGCTGTGATTGACAGAAACTTTCCAAGTCTGAATTTCCCCCTGCTATATGTTGGTAGCTTAATCTGTAGCTTTGGAAATCAGAAGTCATTCTCCATAATTCACATTCAGGTAAGGGCTCATAAGTTATGTTGATATGGAAGGAGCTAAGTTTTCTTTCTTCACACATTTTGGTGTGAACTAACAGAAATTAATGTCAGCTCTTACAGCTCATGTGAGTCGGAGTTTAGAGACAATAATAATTCAGGCAGGAGTATAATGGTAGTGAGTGTGCAAATACATAACCAAGTACCATTTTTTGGTGTGTTGCAGATGCAAATATACAGATACCCTCGTTCTTTACCTGTGGGAAGCCTTTACTCTCTCCTCTCACCCCCATCCTGCATTTTTGGCTTTTCTCCCTTCCTTCCCAATGATTACATAGAAAAAAATCAGTATTCCAATTTTGGCGACAGCAACAGAATCTCATCACCTATCAACCACAAACACAAGCTGCAGGTCTATGGACAATTTCTGGTAAGTTTTTTGAATTCTGCTGTAGCATGTAAGAGATCTCTCCAATCTGGAGTTCAGTAACATGACTGCTATTTATCCTTACTAGCAAGTCTATGCAGTAATACTGTGAGGCCCTACAAGATCAGGAAATCCTTTACGGTTTCTTAATTTTAAAATGAGGAAAAGAAACAGAACATACCTGGTTTCTTTGGAATAGACTGTTTGCCACCTAAATCTGTCATCTTTAAAACTAATTAGAGATTATTCTGTTATTTTTTAACATTTCTGACATGAGTATTGTGGGAAAAATACTCTGCCCACTGAATTCACTAATGATCATGGTTATTTTTGCCATTTCCCCAGAAAAAATATCTTATGTAAAATATATCACTTGAAGATTATGTATAACTTTCCTGATACAAAACAAATATCAGAGAAGTGGCTGATACAACAGGAGGCTGTGCTACCATTCAGTGAGACCTGGAAAAGCCTGACTTGAGTGAAAAGGAGTCTAATGAAGTTCAACAAAGGCAAGTGTCAGGTCCTGCACCTAAGGAGGAATAACCCCATGCACCAGTACAGGCAAGGGGCTGAGCTGCTGAAAAGCAGCTCTGCGGAGAAGGACCGGGGAGTCCTTGGTGGACAGCAAGCTGCCCGGGAGCCAGCAGCGTGTCCTTGTGGCCAAGGAGGCCAGTGGGAGCCTGGGGGGCATCAAGAGGACCATGGCCAGCAGGTCGTACCCCTCTGCTCTGCCCTGGTGAGGCCACATCTGGAGTGCTTATCTTTTTTTATTTCCTTTTTAATATGCTATCCCAGAGGGCTACCACCATCGCTGATTAGCTCAGGCCTTGGCCAGCAGTGGGTCCATCTGGGAGCCAGCTGGCATTGGCTCCATTGGACACGGGGGAAGGTTCTGGCATCTTCTCACAAAAGCTGCTGCTGTAGCCACCCCTGCTATCAAAACCTTGCCATGCAAACACACTACATAGAAATAATAATAATAATAAAAAAAAAAAAAAAAGGAGAAGAAAGTGGCAAAGAAATAGCATCTTTTAAAAGTACAGTATGCATAACTGAGATTTCATCTAAAAGGTTTCCCATTAAGGCTTCTACTGCCATGCACTGGAGTTCCTCCTTTGCTTAAAACTAGTTCTACCAGAATGACTTTATACAATTGGAATGTATACACTGAGTGTCTTCTATTTAAGAAAAACTCTTAGTTAATGATCAATCAATTTGTCTAAAACAAAACCAAAACCAACAGCTTCCACAGATGATATATGGCAATCAAGCAGGTAGCAGTAGTAAGAAAAAATATCTTATTTTTGGTGCGCTTATCCCAGAACCAATGACAAAGTCTTCTTATGAAAAGGTGACATCTAATTTTGATCTGAAAAATATTGCATCCCTTTCTACAATTTGCTCTGTTCTACTGGAGGAACTAAATATCTGTTTTACCTTATTTTTCTATCCTTAGTGAGTAAGAGCTATTTTAAATATTTCTAACATTATTAGTTCTGTAATCAGGTTTTTACAGATTCTAGCAGAATTTGAGATCTAAGGTGATTAAATACATTAGAAGCAACAGTATTTTTTCAAAATGACAAAGCTCATAAAGGATGGAATAAAGGAAATCTTAGTACCTTCATGTGATTTACAAGAAATAGAATATCAAAGCAATTAAATGACTTGACAAAGGTCAAATAAAATAGCTATTTCCAAATCACATAAATGTCCTATAAACCCCACCAGATTTCTTACTACGTGACAACTATAAATTTCACATTAAAAAAATGGTACACAATTTAAAAGAATACAATCTTATTGTGTCTTAAACAATCACATCCAACCTGTTGATTTCGTTTATAAGTTGTGTTACCAAATTTATAGCATAGGAACTGCTTCTGTGTATAAATGAATGTAATTGTATAGGAAAACTGTATTCATATAGGTTTCTAAAGAAAGGTCACGTACTATCCTATGAATGCTTATCAAGGTAGAAATGAATGGGTAAGTTTTACATTAAAAAAAACCCAACAACCAAACACCCACACCTTTTTTGACAGCTTAGATCTGGAGGGAGGGAAATAGTAAAATATCTAATAACATATAGCACACACCCATATAACAAAAAAAAAGTCAATAAAGATAATTTTTATGGTTATAAGCTGTTGATACTACCATATTAAGATGAAACAAAGGTAACTGTGAACTTAAGGCAACCACCCAGAAAAACGATGATGCAAACCATCTTTCATTATAACTGAAAATTGCAAGGTGCTAATACAGATGCCATTTGGTACCTCCTAGTTAACAGACCAATAAAATTATCTTGATGTACAATGCCAAGAAGTATTCTTGGTACCTGTGTTTGTGAGATGCATGTTAACTGAAATTTATTTCTTTTAAAACAGGTTCACACTATATATTGCAGCACTTTATATAAAGAATCTCTAATAAGGATTTTAAAAGAAATAAAGCACCACATGCTTAAAAGAAAAAAAAAATAAATCACTTTTATGAAGTTATTTGCTAATTTATAATATAGATATATTTTCAGTAAGCTCCAATATTTTTTTAAAGGATAAGTATATTTTAATATGATTTACAGCAAGGTCATATAGTATTCTCTTCCTGTAGAACTTGCAAGAGACAAGCAATCCATCTTGAGAACACAGTTTATAAAGGTTTTTTTAAAAGTTTTAAAGTATTTGTAACTGTATAGTTTTTCAAGCTCATATCTTCTAAGTTCATGTAGAAATCACTCTTGCTGTCAGTTGTCTAGAAATGAATTTTTCAATACAAAGAAAAGTCAATTACCTATGTAACTTCACAAGACTACCACCAAAATAGACACCTACTCTATCTCCCACTGAACCTCCATTTTTAAATGCCCGATCAACTGTTGGCTAGTCACCTTTTAAGCTACTTTTCTCTGACCTTTCATAATTACTACTTCAGAAAGACTTTCAGTCACTTCTTTTAAAGCTGGAGTCAAAACAAATCTTTACAGTAAAAGGTCAAGATATTTTGGTACATAAATCTGCTTTGTAAGCAGGGTTCCTAACAAAAAGACTTTCTTTTGGTTTTGTATGCTGAGTGTTCAAAAATATCAGCCAGCCTTACAACTTATGAGGATGAAGACTGTTAGAATGGAAAGCTACGTGTTTAACCATTAGCTGTTATTATTCTTACTACACGAATATTTACTTTGTGAAAAGATTTATTTTCAGTTACTTAAATCATCTTTAAGAATGTATTTATCTCATGCCTGAATTATCTTTGATTCAAGTCTTTTTTCCAATGACACATCTTTGCATATTTCCATTTCTGAGATTATGACAGATACTGTTATTTGGTAGTATTTATTGAAAACAAGTCTAAGAATGTCCTGGTCTTGCAACAGGTTGGCCTCTAGAAAAACTAATGCTGCCAAATTCTGATTTATGTTACAAAACAGTTTTATAAACTAATATAGAAAGGATTTAAAGCACTTTCATAACACTTTGCTTATAGGCCTTACTGAAATGCACTGATTCTGTTTCACCCCTAGAATACATCTCTAGTCAGTGCTTTAAAAAAGTTGTAAGTTTACTTAAGCAACATAGATGGGTGAACTGGGTAAAATCTGTTCAATGAACTGAAACATTAACTGTGCCCAAAAATCTAAGGGTCCTGTAGCCAAAAAAAGAGGCCTTTTGACTCCTCTAAAATGGTGTAACTCACAACAGGTAACTTGAGTGTATCACCAGGTGCAGTTTTACCTAAGTATGCAAGCAATGTGAACACTGACAGGACAAAGACAGACATAGCTGCATATGGAGGCATCCCAGTAGCAGAAGTTGCCAGCAAAGGACAAGGTGAGCACAAGGGACTGCCAACAGGCAGAACATCCACCCAGACACACAGAAGGAAGACTGACAAGACAAAAGAAAAGATAAGAAGTATTAGGAGGAGAGGGGACTCCTGTTTTGGTGAAGGAAGAAATAACATAGCGTCACCAGACATAACCAAGCAGAGAGAGAGAAGGAAGAAAAGTCTGCATGGGCTCCAGCGTCTCTCACCAACATGTTTTTCAGCAGAATGCCTTGACCACTGTGACCAAGAGACAGTGTGGACCACAGCCATCAACACTAACAGTATGGCATCGATTTTGTGGTATTGTATGTTCACAGCTATTTCAAATGTCATTTTTTGAAAAGTAACAGTCTTCTATATGTAATTATGAAGATTGATATTGTGCAGGTATTGACCATGAAAAAGAAGTCTGCTGTTAATGAATGAATTCAGTAATGTTTTATTTCACAATTTAAAACTGGCCTAATTTGTCAGTCTTCTAAACACTCCCGTCACAGCAATGGCTAATTCCCTAATACACATCCAGATAATGATACAATCAGTTTCACCAGTCCCCAAAAGAGAATGTGGATATCCTTCACAACAGGAGTTGAGCTTTCTCCTGCCCAAATTTTGCTATCACAGACTTCAGTACCATGCATTTAAGCTACGCTTCAAGGAGAAGGACCTTGGAGTCCTGGGGGACAGCAAGCTGCCCGGGAGCCAGCAGCGTGCCCTTGTGGCCAAGGGGCCAGTGGGAGCCTGGGGGGCATTAGGAGGAGCGTGGCCAGCAGGTCGAGGGATGTGATCCTCCCCCTCTGCTCTGCCCTGGTGAGGCCACATCTGGAGCGATGTGTCCAGTGCTGGGCTCCCCAGTTCCAGAGAGACAGGGAACTGCTGGGGAGGGTCCAGCGGAGGGCTACAAAGATGAGGAGGGGGCTGGAGCATCTCCCTGCTGAGGAAAGGCTGAGGGAGCTGGGGCTGTTCAGCCTGGAGAAGACTGACAGGAGATCTTATTGATGTAGACAAATATCTTAAGAGCGAGTGCCAGGAGGATGGGGCCAGGCTTTTTTCAGTGGTGCCCAGTGACAGGACAAGGGGCAACAGGCACAAACTGCAACGCAGGAGGTTCCATCTGAATAGGAGGGAAAACTTTACTTTGAGGGTGTCAGAGCTGTGGGACAGGCTGCCCAGGGAGGCTGGGCAGTCTCCTTCTCTGGAGACACTCAAACCCCACCTGGACATGATTCTGTGCAACCTGCTCCAGGTGACCCTGCTGAAGCAGGGGGTTGGGCTAAATGATCTCCAGAGGTGCCGTCCAACCCTGACTGTTCTGTGATTCTGTGATATGAAGTAAGACTTCAGCTGAGAGCCCTCTGAGATGAATTTGTGTCCAAGCTACAATACAGATAGCAGCAAAACACCTCAAAAAATCCCCACCCCACACTTAAGAGAAAACCATCTCACGTAAACTTTTCCCTTTGAGAAAGGTTTAACATACTTTCAGAGTGGTTTATTTCAGTGATTGCCATTGTCTCCCAGGCACAATATCTCATAGACTATCAAAAAGCAGGTAAATACTTCTCACCCATAAAGACAATATCCTTCATAAGCACAAAGAAAAATGCATGTATTAAAGAAATTTTCAAACACTCAATTTTCTGCTCTATAAACTTAGTCACTTTCAAATAACCAGATGAAAACCTGTATATCTAAGCATTCAATTCTGTTAACCATTATATTTTAACTACTTGCTTTTAAATGAAAAAGAGTATTAATTTAGAGAGTTTATTTGGTGTGGAATGTTTTCATCTTACATATATATATATGCTATACATAACACAGGCAAACTATTTAATCTCTTTGGAAGTTAAATCTTGTTTTTATTCTAAACACTTGCCCTCTAACATTTGTTGTACTTCCATTTATTATAAATCACAAATAGAACACTGTTTATTTATCATTATTTTTATGTGGATGTTGTAAAAATATTGAATTTCTTCAAAAAAAGAACTGCAATAATTACATGGACTTTGCAAAAGGAGCCAAAAAAATTAGGTCAAACATGAATTGAACATTCTTCAACTTAGATCTCTGAAATATGCCTAAGAATGAAAATGTGTATAATATATTTCTTCTAATAAAGAATTTACAAAAATCATGTTGGAAAATTACATATTTGGTTCTGAAAAAATTGATGCTTTTAATTTGAACAAGCCACAAGCGACAAATTTTATGTGAACATTAGGAATGAGAAAAGAAAGGACAGTTACTACAAAGGTAATTTTCTTTTGTTTCACCAGACTTTGATACTACAGTAGTGGGAATCTTAAAACTTTAAAAACTTTAAACTCCTTAGTATGTTGTTGAAAGATTTGCATCTTTTTCCCGTCTAGCTTGGGTTGGGGTGTAGTTCCTGCATACTGAAGGTTATGTGCTGTGTTACAGACTGGTTTTCCTCTAGGGATTTTTTCACTACATTATCATTCAGCTGTTCATCATCTGTTACAAAAACCAAGGAAAGGTAAAGTATTCTAAGGTCTGTCCTCACAACGATCTGGTTCCTACTGTTCTACACACTGAAATCCATACTGATTATGACCAAATATCTTCTTCAACTAGTCTACTAGAGTTACTTTTGGAATTGGACATCCTTTTTGGAACGAGTTACAAACAAGGTTTGGGTGTTTCCCTTCACCAATTTCCATGGAAATGTATACTCACACATTTTTATTCCAAACTCACAAATTTGCATTACTTGTCCTCTCGAGATTGTTAGGACTACTTTTTCAGCATATTGTTCGTGACGATATAGGTACAATGGCCCTGAAAATATTTGGTTTAATGCACAATGCTAATCTAGGACACTTCAATCCCTTGGAGCTTGGGTATACAAGATAAGATTATTGAACGTCCTGTCATGCTGCTTAAGACTCAGGAATGGAAAGTCATCACTCAATCAGCAGTCATGGGTTTTGCTAAAATAAGGTCTCAAAGAGAGAGGGGCTCTGTTCATTGCTAACTGCATGGAAGTAGCCAGATATGCTTCTGGAAAGTAGTATAGTGCTGCTTTCATCAGGAAAACAATCAATGTTGTCTCATAAATTGCTGTCAACACCCTGAATTGCTGCTGAGATAAGCATCTTACTTTACAAACACATCATTAGCATTGCTGTCCAGGGCTTTGAAGAAAGCTAAGACAGTAAAACAGAAGAGAAGGAGTATCTGTGTAGGCATCCAGTAAAAAAATAAGGCCCAAGTCCATCTTGCTTAATTTGAGATCATTAGCAACCTAGACACATGAGTTCAAAATACCAGCAGTAGCCAAGCTATGGGTCGTCTACATGTTTCTCTCTAAGCGTAGATGCCATGTCAAAGCTGTATCATGGCATCAGCAGCCTGGTATAAGGGATTTTTGGGCAGCCCAAATCTACAGTGTTGGTCAGAGGCAAGGCTATATATTTTGAAGCAGTGCTGAAGTGAACCCTGTGAGGACACTTAGGAAGTGTTATTTCCTGATGTTTCATGCCTGAAGGTATGTCCCCCTTTGATGTTCTAAGACATGAAGGATTTTACATCTCTTGAGAATACGAAGACTCATCTTTCATAGTATCAGGAAGACTTTCCACCCCTCGCTCCCATACACAATGAAGGTGAATAAGAACCTACAGCACCCAACAGAAACTTTGTTAACCCCTGGTGGTCCTCCCTACTCTGCTGGGAGCACAAAGTCACCTTGTGCTTATTTATAACACTGTAGAGAGGTGATTCAAGGTAGATATTACTTGCCATGCATGGGCACAGTGGAGGGCCGAAACACTGAGCAACCTGAATCCAGTGGAGCTTAGCACAAGGGCGGCTCTTTTGTTCAATGTTTAGGTGTTCAGACAAGTTTAACTAGATCTTGGTTCTGAGCATGAGCTGGAGTGATAAAGAGCTTGTCTGCACATGCAAAGAACAACAGACAGACAACCCAAGTAGTACCCTGCCCCTGCTACTCCCACCACAGGAGACTGGCCAGCCTATCAAAGGCCCATCTTGACAAGCCCAGAGGAGCAGAGGAGCAGAGCAGCAGGCTGAGAACAGTGTTCAGAGGAACAGACATACTGTCTGAGTGGGGTAGGACATCAGATCAGAGACCCACGCATGTGCGGTGCCAACAACTGGAGCTAGTGCAAGCACGCAATGGCCAGCAAACGTCAGACTAGACCAGCGGGTGAGAAGGGAAAGTGTGCTGGGAGCCAGGGTGCATGTGTGTATCTGTTGATATGGAGAAATAGTGTGAAATGGGGACAATGGACATCGATTGTGATTGTATATGTCTGCTCGGGAATGTGGGTATGGTGACTGGTCATGGGTGCGGTGTCTGGTCACATAGGCACACAGCTCTGAGGAGACACCTGCCCTTCTTCCTCTAACAAAGGGGCTATTTAAAAGAGAATGAGAACAGGATGAGAGACATTCCAATGCTGTCTAGAGGGAGGGAGTGCTAAGTCTCCTTGCTGGAGAAGATCGGATGGTCACAAGAACATGAATCACCTACAGACCTGCAAGACCACCACATTCCAGGCAAAGGACTGATAAGCTAATTAACATACGAAGCGGGGTTTAGGTAACGAATATGTATAGGCGTTAATTGAACATTCATTTGTTTTATTGTATAAATGTGAGATGATTCGTCACTTCGGGCATGCACGCTTGTGGAGGAGCGATCCCCCGTGCATCTGCGCGCAATAAACATACCTACTTTATAACTTTCGAGTTATAGAGTCTAATTCCGCACGTCACTGTGACACCACGGGAGCAGGTCCTGGCCAGCTCTGTGTGTGTGTGACCGTGTGTCAGCTGCAGGGCAGACTGGGTCACACCCAGCTGCTGGAGGCACCCACACTGTACATGGGTGCTTACAGATGTTCTTACTGGCAGACCCCACTACAAAACTTGAAGGAACTTAATATCTTCGAGACCACCCCACAGTGAGATTTGGTTGTAATTGCTTAATGAGCACAGAAATCATCACAGATGTCCAGATAAATAACATACAGTCTCGGTCCAGAAGGCTAAAAATGCTCTGTTAACTCAACCTGTTCATACAGTATTGAGTAACCTCTTAAACATTCATCCAGACACTGCAAGCAGCCTCAGCTAGGAGACTGCAGCTGAAGAACAGCTGCAGGGAAACTGTGGGACAGTTCAGTAGCTAGGGGTACCATGACATGACATTGAGGGTTTGGTATCTACGGCCTTATGACTGGATCTTTCATATGTTGGTATGTTGGTGTCAGAGATTCTCAATGAAGTTATGAAGATGGAAGGTCTTCCAGAAGAGATACAGTGTATGTATAAACTCTAGAAGAGGTGCTCTGCTTAACCTTGCAATAACGATGTCCTTTTTTCATAAACAGTTCACATTGCAGACCCTTTCAGGAGCCCCTAGAGTAAGCTGCTGGGGTTTTATGACCTTTCATGAATTACTACTCAGCTATCTGCCCAGTCCCATGAACGTCTGAACTTCAGAAGCAGTTCTCCAGAGGCTGCCATTTTGAGCCTGGCATTTTAAAACAGAGACCACTGTCACCTGCTTTCCTCTTGTTCAAGCTTGGCTGTTGTGGGGTCAGAGTCATACATATTTTCATGGATTTAAATGTAGAACTCTAAAGTCTATTGTGTACAAAACTGCACCAGGAGTGAGGAATCCTGGCTTTGCATTCTCTTTCCTTCAGTAGTTAATACATTGATGAATTATATAAAATGTAAATATAAATGGCAATCTGTGATGTTTATCATAACTGTATCACAGTCTAACTAGACATCCTAATTAGCAGATAACTTTTTGATTTCTAGCTGTTTTTTAGACCATTTTGATAAGACTAGGAGGCATCTTCACTCTGACTAGCCTGGATTTCAGATGCTTTTGCTGCCGTGCTGTCTGACTAGGTGAGGTTATGGGCACACCTGCTACCCTGCTCCAACCTGCACTAGTACTGAAATGAAGTTATATGAATCCTCCTTTCTTGAAAGTAGGTTCTCGTCACTTAGTATCACGTGAATTTCAAATAATTTATTAATATATATGCTTGTGCTTAGTTGAAACTACAGTTTCTGTCTATACACAAGCAAGTTTTACAAAATTGCTGGTTTATGAGGACAGTGAAATAAATTCCTCATTCCATGCACTAAGGAATCATGTTTTATTAGATTACTGAACTAAAATCACTACAGCAAAATATAATCTTGCCCTTGATTTTAAAGGCTGCGAAGCATGAAAGTTAAAAGACAGTAATTTTTTCTTTGATAGTACAGAATGTTCCTTCTTTTAAAATGTGAACAGTCCAAAAATTTCAAGGTGATTTCTTAGTTGAAAATAGATATCTGAAAATAAGCATTCCTTCTCTTAGGCTGTAGATAAGATGAATACCTTTTACATGTTGTTGTGATCCTGTATTTACAAAGGGATAGCAGTTTTTCTATTCTCTTTATTTCTCCCTTCAAATTATCAAGGCATTTTCATTCTTCTGAGCTGCTTATGCAACTCAGTATACAATTATTTTTTTTAAATAGTACCATATCTCAGAAAGATGAAACATCTAGAAATCATCTCTGCTTCTTATAGCAGACGAGAGGCTCAGACAATGCTTATCCACTATGATGCTGATAAAGGCCTAAGTCCTTTTTCTATTTAGCCTTGTAAAGTAGAGTGATTTCCAGGAAAAGGGAGTAATAGTGGGTGCAATGTCCCACCAGCTTAAATTATATTAGGCAATGCTTGTGGGCTGATATTACTCTACAATTATATTACATTTTTAATATGAATGAGCAAATTGTAATATACAGGAATATGCTGACCAGTGACAGATTCTTAATTTCAGAAAAAAGTCCATGTTTTCTTAGTGAAAAGCTCATTTTACTTCTCTAAGTATGCAAAAGTCAGCTTTTGAGAGAAATACATTTCTAATGTGCTGATAGAAAAATCCAAATAAAAGAAATTAATTAAAACTTTTTATTAATAGTTCTTAGGATTAGTTTTTATCTTTTAAAACTATCTAATTTCAATATGCATTTCACTCCTGCAAAAAAATATGCTACTTCTTTGAGTTTAAATGCATAATCTCCTTTGTTCTTTCCACCAAAAAAAGCTACTGCTAAGTCAAATTTAAAGTTACAGACCAAAGTCACTCCCCCTGGAAAACAAAGACTTAATGTCCTTCATACATTCACATTTCAAATGAAAATATTTCCTTTTATTGCTGCTGATTAGATTCCTAGACATTCCTTTGATTTATTGAAAAGATGTGCAAAGATATGGAAAAAAAAAAAAAAGGTCATTGAAGCAACAGGTCTTTTAAAAAGTATCTTAATACTTCAGGGGTTTTTCTTAGTGATGTGTTGCCTGAGAAGTTAATTTAAGTATTATATAAACATCAGCATAACCCATAGTCTCACCTATTGATCCCCAGGGAGCTTTGGAATCGTACTGTATTCAGCTAAATGTGTTTTCTTTTAATCACAGATCTACTATACCAAAGGCAGTGGAAACAGAGTCTCTTGTTCCCTACAATGGTCTTTGGTAAAGATCCCTAAAGATGGGAGAACAAAAGAAATTTTTGTTTGTTTGGGGTTCTGATGTGCTCTGTGATACACCACCTGTGGGAGAATTACTATTTACAGGTACTGGGAAAGTCTGATAAACTAATTACACACATGCAGAGAGGAAAAAGGGCAAGAGTGTTTGTACCTCCTTTGCTTATCACTTGCCTCAGCCAGCTACACAGACAAGGTGAAAAATGTTGTGTTACTTGATCTTTTTCTTCTTAAACAAAAAAACCCCACCACAAACAAATATGCAAATGTGAAGGTACATTGTCTACTTCTACATTAAGTAGTAAGACACAGTAGCAGTATGCCCACAGGGCAAAGTAGCTGGTCCTGAGCATCTAATACCGACACCAGGCGTGTTCGGGGGTTTGCTTCATTCAGCTCCTGGCCTGTTCCTGTACGCCCATTCATAACAGGAATATTCTCAAGGAAAATACCTTAACTTGCAAGGAGCAAATAATAAAATATAACTCTGGCTTTTCAGCTTACATAATGCAATGTGTGATGTGCTGAAGTTTTTAACTTTAGCGAAGTTAGACATAGTTTTACAGGTAAAAATATAGCCCCATATTTCTGATATCTATTGACCTGGAAGTGCAGAATCTCGGGGCTTGGTTTTACTTCTGTTGCCTTTCTACCAAAGTCCATGTACTAACGCTGAAACTTTAGCATAGATAAGATGTGTTTTTCTCCAATCTAGGTTTCAGAAATAACAAGGACAAGAGGCAGTGATTGCAAAGTGTAACACAGGAGGTTTCATCTGAACATCAGGAAATGCTTTTTTACTCTGAGGGTGACAGAGCACTGGCCCAGGTGGCCCGGAGTGATTGTATCGTCTCCCTCCTTACAGATATTCAAAACCCATCTAGACATGTTCCTGGGCAACTGGCTCTAGGTGGCCCTGACTGAGCGGGGCCCGGGGGCGGGGGGGGGGGGTGCAGACCAGATGGCTTCCAGAGGTCCCTTCCAACCTCAGCTGCTCTGTATTTCCATGAAGTGTTTCAGCTGAAATCTAACCAAGAAAATTTCATCTAAGTCTTGTAGAAGGCAAATACATTTGAGTCTTATTTGTTAAAACCTAAACGATCTGATTTAGTGACAAAAGGATAACAAGTGAAAACACAAGTCAAGTATAATAACCGATAGCACAAGTGGGATTATCAATAATCAACAGTTTTACTTTAGAAGTTAGATAAAGGCAGAAGAAAGGAGCGATTCGTTTTGGCTCCTGCTGAGATGGGCAAAAGCTTTTGCTGCTCTCCCAAGTGGTAGATGGCTTTACTAATATAAAGCTCTATATAAATAAAAATATGCAGAATTTCTTACACTATACAAGGTCTATAATGGTGACTAACTTTTCTGTGTTCACTGATAAAACAGTATTTCTGTAGGAAATAGGATTGGAAGACTTTGTTGTGCATTTCAGTGTAACCCTTAAAATCTTTCTCGGTCAAAATGCTTCAGCTACAACTTTTGAGTAACAACTGCGTAACCTATCCAATCTGTTATACATGCTGGAGTGGGAAAATGTGCAGGACTGTCTGCCTAGGGCAGCAGCCATCTACGCTTGGTGGCAGAGAAGCTGCACTGCCTGTAGGAGGCAATTTCCTAAGTGACTGACCGAGTTTGCTGGAGTACAACGCGCTGCTGGCTCACACCCGTGTCCCGTGATACTTGGCATTTTTCTTAATTCTCAGTGAACAGCGACTGTTCAGAGATGTGCAACTATCTGCAGTTCTAAATTTTCTTTTAAAACTCTTGAGCCCCCAGAGTTATAAGAAAGGTTGGTGAGTCCAAAATTTAGATCTACATTGAAAAAAAGAATAAAAATATCAAGGTATACACACCTGCTGTCTGGGCAAAAATTGTCCAAGACATTTCATAGGTGTCACCTCCTTTCCCTTGATGCCTATTAATTCAAGGGACAAATTCAGAGTAAGGTTTTTCCTGCTTTATCATACATGGATGCTATGTAGCTCCCTTCCAGAGGGGAAGACTGGGAAGATTTAAAATTTTTCAGTGTATTTACTGTAACATTTCCTTTTACATTCATGTCAGAATTCTGGAAGGCCAACCTAAGGTCTTTTAACACCTGGTTGTTGCAGTATTGGATACCTACTTACTAAACTCTTACTGGTATGGATGGCCAACCTAAGGTCTTTTAACACCTGGTTGTTGCAGTATTGGATACCTACTTACTAAACTCTTACTGGTATGGATGGTAGCTAACTGCATAGTGGTTCATTTAGGCGCTCAGACTGCTTAGGGTCTACGATAAGCAGACTGAAGGTGAAGATACTTTTATCTTCACAAATTTATCCTAGGGAAGGTGAACCAAGTAGGCTATGAGCCATAGGGCTTTTAGCCAATTTTTATGTCTTTGGCATGCTACTGGCATTACTTAGTTTTCCAAATCAGCATTACAGCATTTTTCTGCGTCCTTTACCCATCACTATATGCAGAAAACTGAAGACAAGCTGTCGTGTTGTGAGGTGCTGTGCAGGAATTTTGCTGGAGCTAAGGAGTTGCTATGCTAATGTTAAATGGCATGGATTTAAACTGACTCTGCTAATAAGTAGGCACTTGGAAAGGTATAGACAGAACAATGCAAAAACTTTCACCAGTAGTCCATCAGTTCCTCGTGCTGTAGACGGTAGATTGCTGAATTTTGGTTCCTGTTAGTCTCCTGACTTCTGCATTTTTCCTGGTAAGCTTGCACAGGGTAAAACTACACTGTCATATAATCTAAAAAGAAATACGGCCACTTCATGCATTCTTGTTAATAAAAAACCTATTTCTGATCCATGGCTAGGAACAAATACAGGAATGGTTGAATTATTGGACCCCAGCTTAGGCAAAAGGGCTCTGGTTATGAATGTTAGCCATTCACTTGCATAAGATTGTAAGTACCTATATATTGATTATCTTAAGTGGGGTTTATTGTTTATTTGCTGGGGATTTGTGTGTTGTTTGTTTTTTTTAAATAGGCATTGGTATGAATATGTCTTTCAAAAATGTTTTATGGTTCAATACAACAACAGTTGCATACATAAATGGATTCTGGTGATTAATATGTTAATTAAAACTGGTCACTTTGGCAGTTCTCAGGTTAGGAAGGTGCAAGATAAGTTCTTGTAAGAACAGTAATGTGTGGATGTGGATGTGTTGCAAGGAAAGGCTGCATTATGGAGTTTGCCCTTCATGCAGTAAAAACCTTTAGAAAATAACCATACCGTTAAAAGGTTTCACGCTTTTACATAGATTAAAAAAAGATTAAACTACAAGTAGTTCTGTAGCTGTGGCATGTTTTGTTGGCAAAGCGTATTTCCATATCATAATTACCAGTTATTAGAGAAAGTTAGTAAGATTACTTTTTGGAGCAGGAAAGTAGTAAAAGCTGTTCTCTCTGCTTTCATTTTGTGAAAAACAGGCTTTTAATACAGAAAACAATTAATGTTCTAAAATAACAGCTAAGCAATTTGAACACAGGGGTCATGATCAAAGGTTCAGCCTGGCTCTGCATTTACCTATGAGGGGTCACAAGTACCTGGAACACAGTGAAGATGTTCTAGTCCATTGGTCTGAATTCTCAATGTAGCAAGCTGCTGAGTTTCATTCTCTGATAGCACACATTCAGATTTTCCATTTCTGCATACAAAATCTATCATTCTCACCATCATGTTTACAGCTGTTTTGTTCACAGACTACATGCTTCCACATAAAACTGCAGGTCTAAGGAAACAATGGCTTCCACAGTGCAAGATCACAGTTTAGTTTTTCATAAATATTCATCTTCTGTGATACATATATCATCTGTACTTATATTCTATAGTATATTACACCTCTTACATAATATGTGATAGATTAATAGATATGTTGCTGAAGTCCATGTTTGCACCTCTTATACAATTTATTTTGGTGTGTCCAAATCAATGTGAGGTGCCTATTACTTGTAAATACCTGCAAAACCCTAACTTTCCTCCTGTTCTCCGAGTCTAGGTTTGCTTAAAGCTTATGTATTTTGCAGTGAGGTGAGAAGTACACCTACTTTTGATAAAATTAGAACCATTTTTGTCAAACAGCTGTGAGGGCTAAAAGCCAAGAGTTTTCTCATGAAATAACATTGAGGAAGGGGAAAACAAGACCAAGAAACAAGATGGTTCAGTGCTTGGAAATCTGGCTATTGTACACAGGTGATCAT
Source organism: Falco peregrinus (assembly GCF_023634155.1). Classification (NCBI taxonomy): domain Eukaryota; kingdom Metazoa; phylum Chordata; class Aves; order Falconiformes; family Falconidae; genus Falco; species Falco peregrinus. Next base: position 1,782,028 of record NC_073730.1, read on the forward strand.
TTGCACAATAGGCACAGAACTATTCAAAATAATAATAAAAAAACAATCCTGTGGTTTCCTTTGCTTAGTTACTAAGGGGAATTTTAGGAGCATTCATGCACCATTGCAAACACATGATAATGTACCATCTATTTCGGACTCATTCTTTAGCGCAGCCAACACTGTGACTAACATTTGCTCTATCTTGTGATGAATTCTGCATTTGTTTATTGTCTTCTTTAGGAAAGATCTTTTTTTTTTTTTTTTTTAGTAGTAGTCTTAGATTCTGGAATTAATCTTTTGAATGAATTATTGAATGGTTTTAAGGACTAAACCTTTTTTGCAATGCAAGATGCATTGAGGTTTCTCTGCTATGAGTACTTGCCTACAAGCAGTGAAGCAAGCAGACTCATGCCAAAACTCCAAAGCAAAGGGAAGAGAAAGGTGCAGCAAAAGTCAGTTGTGTCGCTTACTATACTACCCAAAAGTACTACATTATCATGGTAGAAGTGAAAGTGAGGCCCATTATAGATTGGTAAGAATAAAATCATTCTCCATTGCATACGTGTGAATTCACATATACCTATACTAGCTTGTGGGAATGAACTGTGCATTCCGGCACAGTGCTCAGAGCTACCTAGTCCCATTGGGCTGCTGGCAAATGTGTGATAGCTAAGTATCCGTGTTTATCTCGTAGTCCTGTCCTAAGTGGCCACAAAAATGTGGGTTAGTCAGGTGTGTTTTGCACAGAAGTTTTGACTTTAGGAGCAGAATAAGATCCAAATATCTTCCTATATGGCATTTGCTTTATTCCCCTCTAGCAACTAGTGGTTTATTGTTTGTTGTTACAAACAGTCTCAAATTAGTGTAAACTTTAATAATTAGGATTTTTTTCCAGTCACGAAGCAATTTATGTGCAGAGTCTAACATTCAAATGATTTGTAGAGTTAAATTATGACTCATATTTTAAGGATGATTAGTGGTTCTTTTGTTGGAGTTTTCATATTGCTCTGAACTGTTCTATTGTTTATAGTAAAATAATCATGTGTGTCACAAATAAAGATTTAATCTCCTGTGTACCTGTGTACTGATTCATCAGGGACTGTTTCTGATGAGACTAATTAACACAGCTGAAATTGGGCAGTTATTTAAGAATTCCATTTAAAAACAAAAAACATAATTACACTGACAAAAACATTTCCTGATGCTACTGGGAAAACCAAGGTAGGCATATGTGTGGGTGTCTGCACAGCCAACCCTTGGCAAATGGCTTGCATGCCACCACCTAGTAAGGTGAGTGTTCACTCTGTTTATGTGTGAGAAATACACATTACAGTCTGGAGGGCATTTGCCAAAAAATTGGTCATGCTAAAGAGGAAAGCGGCCATAAGCTGGGCTAAGTAGTAACGGAGGAATTGCATAGAGAATTTTGAAAGAAAACTTTCCAGCGTTAGTAAAAGAAGCAAGATTTTTTTGTAACTGGTAGATAGAGGTGTTGGAGTAGAAATAGCAGGAACAGGAATATGGCTTGGCACTGCCAGGTGACTCTCCACCAGCATCACTGCCACTACCCAGGCCAGGCTGAGCATCCTCCTCACTAGATTCCATGAGCTCATGGGGTGACAGCACCAGGGTAGGAGGTAGGAAACCACATTGGGTGTGCAGCTGTAAATTCTGGAAGGATTTGTCCCTGGCATGTGGGTCAGCGGGGTGTGGCAAGCACCAGAAGTACACATGAAGAACACCCACAGAGGGTGTACAACCTGTAGCGTCAGGGGAAGCACATTTGTTGGTAGCACACACTGCTGGAGTGTGGAGGGGGGGTGTGTGTGTAGGACTAGGTGAGTATTTGTGAGCTTTGGGATTAATTATAGAAGGATGTTTATAAATGCTTAGGTGTTTATTAACTTTTGGTAACTTTCTGGTATTATGGTTCATCTGGTGCATTGCTCATATTGATCCTGAATGCATACTTCACTGCTGTTTAATGATGTGCTTTTAACAAATCACTAAACTACTTGTATGCCAATTTGGTTCAAACTGTGTACATCGAGTAGCTTTTTCCTCATGACAACCTACAGTATATGTGATGCTCTGTTTCAACTGTAGAATAGTGTTATTGAAATACAGGCTCTCATTTCTCAGAATTCAAGTGAGAGCTTACCTAGAATAATAAATATACATGCATGGCAATTGGGTGTGATTTAGTGCTTAAATAATTTGCTATATTGAGTAAAATTATATATATATTTTAACACTGATGTTTTATAGCTTATGTTCTCTAGAGTTGAGGGAAGAGGGACAGGAGTGAGGGAAAGAATACAAGAGTATATGATAAAATAAACCCAAACCTAACTAGATTTGCAGAAATACCTTGTTGATATTCAGCCAGTGTGTCTACATGTTCTTTTCAGAATACATGAATTTCTATATAATTGTTGTAATAAATAAAACTCAGTAGATAATCCTAAAAGCACTATCTTCACTTTTTCAAGGAAATAACAGAACTATGAAAATTACACCCAACTAAATTGCCAAAACTGGCTGTTTACTTTATTTTCTAAGCTACTAACTTATAGATGGAAGAATAGAATGCTTGAAGAGCTTTTCCATTACCCTTCAGCATATATTTCTACTTAATTTCACAATAAAAGGGATGGCTTTTACATTGGAAGACATAGACCTTAACCGTAGCATATAAACTGCAATTTTAATAATGAAAATCGGGATATTTAGAGACAAAATTCCTTTGTGGAAATCTGAAAATTTGTGTCCACATCTCATCTATCCTAAAGATGAAAGATTTCCTCTGTGACACTGGGTTGGTCATTCAACCGCTTCATCTCAGTTCCTTAGCTAGAAATTCAACACACCCGGTTAACCTCTGCAGTACAAATCTCTGGTGTGATCAAACTGAGCTTTTAACAGCAGAAAGATTTCCACTGGAAGGTATACAGTAGTTAACAGAATGATATTGTGGTTTAGATACTTCCATCCAAGTTTCTACTCTACCTAATTCTATGTTCATTAATTATTATTCAGAGGAAATTCAGCACCTCATGAGCATAATTCAGCCTTCCAATAACCAAAGTCAGTAGCCTTGCTCTGGGTTCCACAGGCAGCCACCTCGGGAGCTCAGCATAGTCTGAAATGCCAAAACATTTAATAAAACAACATTTCAGTTGTCTAACATGTTCTTGCAACAACTAGTTGTCTCTGTAAGATGTTTGGAATTACTGTCTCTTACTATGTCCACTTACAATCAAAACGGAGACTAATACTTTTGCTGGAATCTGTTGACATCACCATGATGCAAACAATTAACAAAGCAAAATAAATAATAAATAAATAAAAAAAAAGCCTTGTTTTCCATATTTGAAAGACATGTTTTTAATATATTTAGTCACAACAAAATGGGCTGTTTAATGCCTTAAATGCAGAGTAGAACCCTGAATTGCAAGTGATAGAACTGCATATTGCCTTGGGTAGGAGTACAATTTCTTTGTAAGGAGTTCTCAAGATAAAAAACTATCAGTAAACAGAAAAAGGTTCAATGTAAAGGGAAAAAGTTATAAAAAATCTTAATCACACTGTTCACTGCTACAAATACAATAAAGCCTAATTTTACATCCCACTGTTTCTAGATACTATTCTTACAATCCCAACATGGTGATCACCATGTAATTAAAGAGGTATTGATAACTTTTTCTCAAAAGCTGATATGAAGAGCACATGGGGTTTGTTTCATATCTCTGTTCCCTTCTGATTTCTTATTTTCCAATAAATTAAACAAAATTGTCTTTCACCTATAATTTGACCTCAATGCCCAAAATTATAAGCAGTAGCAGAGTGCCCATGCAAGCGGCCACGTGTCTGTCTGTCTTTAGTGGTAGAGGGGAACTGGGGTTTTTCCTTGTTTATTTGGTTCTTTTTACAGTGCTGCAACAGTTTTAGATTCCCGGCCAATCTCTGTTTTTTGTCCAAAAGTTTCCTTTTGAATCTTGTGTGGAATCTGAACAATTCTGTCTTCTGTGCTTTTTCATTGCAACTAGCATGCACTTACACTGTCACAAAGGTATCACGAAACAGACCTGTTTTACAGGCCACACAAAGCAGATGCATTTCCTTCCCTTTGCGTTCTGGAGTTCCCAAGTGCCCTGTGGAGGGGGGGTGTCGGTTCAGTATGCATTTCAGGAGTCAGCATGAATCAATCATATGGAAGCTGCCTGTAGGCTCCTGGGTTAGGACCAGCCTGCCAAGTTTATGCTGTCGCCAGTGGGTGTGCACAGTGCACTGCACCACTGATGGCCACGCTTTGTACCCAGCACAGCACAGACCTGCAGCTACTCACAGTAACTCTTATTTGGATCACTAATTGATGAAAAACGATCTTTTGCTTAGCATCACTACAAAACTGTTCTCCAGTGTAGTATTTTACACATGTTCTGCCTTACTTGTCAGTTAGGGGCTATACAAGCTATAATATTTTGGTTTGCAACAAAAGATATTTATGTAGTCCTGACACTCTTTGGGACACAGCCATTATATTATGTACTGTAATGATTTAATTTTCATACGTCATGAACAACACCTACTATTTTACACGTTGTTGTCATAAGCATATTTTCTGCACAAAATATGGCATAGCCAACTAGACCTTGATGGTCAGAGCGGAGGAGAAGCATCAAAGTATCATTACTGCTTCTTTGATTCCAAATTGGCTCCTATTGATGGCAAGTGAGTACTGACAATCATTTGTTACAGAAAAGCAGACTACACAGCCAGTTAGCTGGTTTCCTACATTTTCCTGCCTATATATACAATATACATAACATACATTCACACAAACCACCCTGATAAAAAATTAGGTTTGTATCATTCTTAAATATTTCCAAAGATTTTTGTTTGTGATTATTGTTCATTACATTTCTCCACACTGTACAATCTGTGTGTTCTTTGGCTCTCCAGTTCTTTTGTAAGCATCTTTTTTTCTTTCTGAATGGCAGTATGCCAGGAGTTAATTTCTTTCCATTAGTGCCTTTATCTCATAGATCGCCGCGTTCAAGTAATTGATCTTTTTCTGTTAGCACATGCCCCTCTTCCATAGCATTGTTCAGTACTTGATCTTTGCACTTTTAGGTAGCTCTCACATAGGTAGTGCTTTGTTTTGTTTTATTTTACTGTCTCTCTTTCCTGTCCTTCAAACAGCTATAGTCCAATTTACCTCTTCTTTCATTACTTTCACTCCTTTTTAGGTGACTTTATAACACCTTGATCTCTGTTCTTTTGTTGTTACCGTGTTTTTATTTCTGGTGTCTATATTCCACTAGTCCTTTCTCCATAGTCATATTTTTCTCTGCTGGCAAGTTTTCAAGTACACTGGCACATAAGTTAATAAGAGATTCTGAGGTGATGCAGTGGACAGACAAATGCCTTTATTTGACAAAGCTCTGCAAATAATTGAGATCGAGGTATACAACCGTCTTCTATTCTTACTCTCCAGTTCCCTGTTACTGGGCTTTAAAATGTGCAAAACTTCAGCTGCTACGAAGGTTCCCTTACAGTGACCTGGAAAGAAGTTATGATCAAATGATATGGAGAAATAGTGCAAAATAGGGACAATAAACAATAAACATCGATTGTGATTGTGTATGTCTGCTCAAGGAGTGTAGGTATGGTGATTGGTCACATAACCATATAGTTTTAAGGAAATACCTACTCTTCTTCCTCTAACAAAGGGGCTATTTATAAAAATGATGAGAAACATTCCAATGTTATCTAGAGATCTCCTCGCTAAAGAAAACCTGATGGTCGACAAGGACAGGAATTGCCTGCAAACCCGCAAGACCACCGCATTCCAGGCAAAAGACTGAAAAGCAAATTAACATAAGAAGCGAGAGTATGTGGGTTTACGTAAGGATAATGTATAGGCGTCAATTGAACATTCATTTGTTTTATTGTATAAATGTAAGATGGTTCGTCACTTTGGACATGCACGCTTGTGGAGGAGCGATCCCCCGTGCATCTGCGCGCAATAAACATACCTACTTTATAACTTTCGAGATAGAGTCTAATTCCGTACTTCACAAAGGGAATTAATTCCACCTCTAATGGCAGAGAGTAAACAAATGAAATCCATCGCTGTTTCCCCCTCAATTTCATACTTTAGGTGAACATTCAAAATGAAGTAGTTTGAAAAGACTCAGAATAGTGGTGCCATATATAATAAAATTCATATAATTAGATTGCAATTGTTATAAATTCAGAGTCAATTTTTAATTTTATATGATTTAATAAAAGGCAAGTAAACAGCGCTGGGTGCGTGGGGAGTCAGGGCTCCCCTAACACGTGCACGCGTTACATCGGGCAGCTGTTTTATTTTATGTTCCTAAGCTAACACATAATTACGCCTAAGTAAGGCAGGGTTATGACAATTAGTTTCCGGAATTCGACCCCTTCCACTGGCTTATGCGTGTCAGTTCTCAGTGGTCTCTCTGGGGGCCGTTTGGGCTGAAGGCTGGCAGTCTTCCTCCCGGCTTTGTCCTCCAGTCGTCCTTCAGTTTCCTTTTCTTCCTTTGGTAATCTCTTGGCTGGATGTCAGAGACACGTGTAGCGTCCGGTGCGACAGTTAACAGTCATTTTGAAACTCCTTTGCTCTCCTGTCCCCTAGATCCAGGTCCCAATGTTTACCTTTTAAACACTCTATTGACACGTATTGCTGGACCATTAACACGAATTGCTGGACCATTTCTTACACAATGAATCTACTCCCTTTACTCCTTTTGTTTGCTAAAATACTTTATCATCTTAAAGTTGCAATCATTACTCTGAACTCAGTTTAGGCTGGGATACAAGATTTCAGACTTTGACTCTGGCTTGGTGATCTACAAAGAATCCAGTAAACCTAAGAACTACCTTTGAAGTGCAGCAAGGTTTCTTGATAACTAAGACTAATAAATTACCATGTTTGTGCTGCTTACAGACATTCCTCAAGAAAAGTAAAACAATTTATCAGGTTTTACTCCACGACAGAAACGAAGTCACATAATTTTATGATATACACTGAACAAATGTGTTTCTTTTACAGAAAACTCTTCCCCTGGCTTTCAGAATAGCTAAGTTCCTACCAAAGAAAGTAAAGACAAAAAACATCCTAGAAAACCGCACCATGCAAAAGCATTGTGACATTGCAGGTGTCACAATAATAGTTTCCCAGCAAGAACTCTCCACTCCAGAATCTGGATGACAGACCTCATGCTTGAAAAAGGGTGGTAATCAGTTGTGCAGAGGAGGAGAAATCGGTACGAAAGCTGTGAATACCTAGCTTCCTCTCCTCAGTTAACGTGTCATTTTGCTCAAGGAATACAAACACCAGCTCTTTGGCTCTGATAAAGCTGTAATTTCAATATTCTCAGGACAAAGAAAAACATGCAAATGTAAATACCTCACTAAGAGCAGAACACTGGCTCTTGCTGCTTTGTTAGCAGCAGCTAGGCACTCAACAATTACTGCTGCCTCTGAACGGGGGCTGTGGTCACAGAAGTCTGTAAAGACACTTCAAAAAACTGAAGCAGTACACGGAAATCACAGCTTTCCTGTTTTCTTTCAGAATAGCTATGACAGACACTTAGCAAATAAACGTCCACCCCATTTCTCAGTACTTGAATTTGAAAGTAAGATTTCAAAAACTTGTAGAAGAATATTAAGATAAGCAAGTATGTTTCAAGTATTTTTCTCCCACACTCTTCTCTCTTAATCTACCAATAAAGTATTTTTTGTGAAATACAAAGTACAGACATGAGATGGTATTATTGTTTATAACACAACTGCTTCAATAAAATACATTTACAGTCTCATTTTTGCCTTTCAAGAGACAAAACTTTATCCTAGGAAAATAACAACATTGACAGCCTTTCAGAAATTTTTGCTAATTGTAAAAGAAATGCTCTTTAGAGTCAAGAGAAAAATGGCTGCTCGTAAACTAATTCATGTAATTTCCTTATGACTATAGTCTCACGGTTGTCTTGGCTAATATTTCAGAAAACATTATGTTTCCTTTGCCAAGCTTTGTGGTTTGGTTTTTTTTTTTCCTTTTCTTTCTTTCTTTCTTCCTTTAAATTATGTATATGGAAAACAAACTGTACTCTGTAACAGAGCACTTAAAAGCTTACAGGATAGAATTGTGGTTGATCGTCCTGCCGGTATGTGATTAATAGAAGGCCAGTCTGTTATTTAACTTGAGATTTAGTCCAAATATGTGAATGTCTACAGTGAAGAACGGGAGAGAGTCTGAAAGACAGAGGATGTTACAGGCAGTTGGTGGAACACGGCCTTGGGAGAAGGGATAGGCACCATAAATACAATAAACCAAGAAGTAACAAGATAAGCTTAAGGAGAACCAAATGGTTAATGAGACCAAACAGAAAATCACTTCAGCTAGCGTGGACTACCCTAAGTAGCACACTAAAAGATCCACCCTTGAGCAAAGAAGGCCCCCTACTGTTATAAACGATAACAAAACAAATTTATTTTGGGTTCAATCAATTTAGGTTGAGAAACAATAAGCAAAACCAGCGCTGGGTGCGCGGAGAACTCAATTAGTTCCACCACACGCACACCTGAGTCCTAAAAGCAGCATCTTTTATGCCCGGATCTTGACCAATCTCTTCTCGCCGGACGTTCGTCCTGCTCTTTCCCCACTGGGCCGTTAGGGTCCACCTCCTCCTCCTATTGGCTCGCCTTTGGCACACTTTCTCAAATCTCAAGGCCTTTGTCTCCTTCGGTGGGCCTTCCCTGGCATGGTTTCGCTTTCCTTATCTCCTTTGGAGGGCTCTTCCAGGCAGCGATTGCCTCAGGGGAAGGGGAAGCCATCGCATTGTCTCAAAGGAGAACCACACGCGCCCACGCACCACAACTGCGATACAGGTCCCAGATTTACACAGGGTACAACAGTTACACTTATCACAGTGCATTCTATTTTTGACATGAATCATGACTGCGTTTATCATACCTACTAACAAAGTTGCCTCCCCACAGAACAAGCCTGGTTAAAAAAAAAAAAACCACAACACACCTGTACCTTTCGGTAGAGATGAGACTTGTAAGAACCAGTGAGAATTAAAGAGTGACTAATGCAATTGAAAACAATAGTTCAAAGCATATAAACTGTTTTAGCATGTGTTAAGAGGCAAGCTAGCTTTGTGGATCTACCAGCTAGCACCCATCTCTGCACAGACTTGCAGTAAATGGTGTCTTGGCTCTGAGTGTGCAATTGGCTCTTTGCACACTGGCAACGAGCTCTGTTTGAAAGGCAACAGAGTGGAAGTGCAGATACTCAGACTAACACGTGAAAAAGTAACTTCTGCTTGGAGAGCATACACATGATATCTGATGTCTGAGAGAGAAAAATAAATAAATTTGAGCTCTAAGACAAGGTTTGTAGAAAAGAAATAACAGTTTAACGTGATTGACTGTAACTCTAACAGCAGAATGCCTGGTGTGCCACAAACTCATGGCTGTTGGATAAAATCAGGTAAGATAAAGGGGGAAATATCTAACTGGCCAACCGGTATAATGGTAAGACCAGATACTACCAATATAAGCACTGACTGTGTCACGTCATGCCTGGGAATTTCTTTCAAAGACCCAGGAAAAGACCAATCTATGGACCTGACTGTTGGCTGGAGAGAACACCTTTCCTCCACAGTATCCCTGGGACAATTGCAGGAGCCTGGGATTTCCCTGGTGTTGCTGCACTGAGTTGTGGATGGTGAAAGATGGGTGTTCCTGTAGCAACAGGGAGATTAGCATGATTGTTTCCATGATCATGTATGTTTTCCCTGTAAGTTTTAGACTAAATACTTTCTGTACAACTGAATCATGGCCAGTAAGCATAACATTAATTGTTGGAACACTATTCTGTTTAGCAAAGCATAGCATAACTCATATTACGTACATTGATTGACATCTAATTCAACTGCTGGTGTTTCTGTGCAAAATTATCTTTAAGATCCCGACCTCTACATGCCTTATGATAATCTACTTTTTCAAAAGCTGGAAAGAAGAAACAGGGCCAGATCATCAGAATTGTTCATGTTTATGTGAGTACTGTTGGTGCTCAAGTGTGGCTGCGCCTGTTTTGTACTGTTTCTGTGTGTCTGTGTTTGGGGAGGGGGATGCCTATAGGAGTATGTGCTTGGCCTCACTGCTAGATGGAGCTAAGAGAAAGGAAAAGCATCTGTTGGACTGAGATTGGAGAATTCCACTGGCCTGACAAATTTTGCCCTAGCATAGCTGCTCCAAAGCTCATCAGATGTAAGTAACTTTAACTCAGGATGTTAAAATTTTTAAATCAAAACTTGTTACCAAGTGATGTCTATAGACTCTGTGAAAGTGTATGGCAATATCAGACAGAATAAATCCAGAAAAGTTTCACTGCTAAATCTATTAACTTTAAAATTTCATCTTAGCAGATAGATAATTTAAGACAATCACGAGTTTTGGCATTTCCCACATCACCCTGAAACCAGACACAGATAACCAAACTGAGATGTCAGACTGTCTTTTTTGGTAGTAGCATGAAAGTCTCACGATCATGCAAAGTAGTAGCAAGCATAGACCAGAACACGGTTAAGCATAGTCAGCCATTCTCCCACAAATGAACTACAATAAGCTAGCTAACATTTTTAATTTTTAACGTTTAATGTTAAATCTATTACCATTATTTTTGGGAGGAAGTTACCATTATTCTTAACATGACATGATAGGAATCAAAACTTTGGTCGTTGGTATTATGTTGCTTTCAGAATATTGTAGTGACTTTTCCTATAATTAGAAACCTTATTTTACATTAAGTATACCTGCAATACTATAGAAATTCTTATTTTTTAACTCTGAAGTAGAATTAGGAGGTAAATTAAAAGCTTCTACAATTGTAAGAGACTTATATTATTGATATCCTGAAACTTTTTATTCTTATTTATTAGACAGCCATTATATTTAAAATGATTTGAAGAGTGCAAAGCCAAGTAATTACAAACTCATCAAGGTTCAATTTCTTTGACAGACAATAAATTTACCAGAATTCAATTTTAGAGAAGCTGTTTAGAAGTCATCACTGAATTTTGCAAACATAGGTGAAAAAGTATTTCTTTTCATCAAGTGGAGATGGTAGACATTGAAGACCTGTTTCTTGCTGTAATATTTGTTCTTTCAATCTTCTTAAATCTAATCTTCATATCTAAACCCAGAAATGGGATAATATCAAATTACAGGGTATGAGTCATGTTGATACAAATGCCAAATAATGTTAGAAAGTGGAGAAAATAAGATATTACATATAAGGGAAGACTTTCAAGATGCTTATGACAACTGCTTTGGTTTAATAAATACAGTCATATCAACAATGTTTAATTCTGCTGCACTTCCTTCAGTGTGAAGATTAAAAGGATGGATCATAATTAATAAGGATGAATACTATTCCATATTCTTTACTCAAAAGGAAGAGCAGAAGGATGAATACCTTTACAGAAGCAGATAAGCAAGCAAGGGAAGAGGGGAATGCCAATTAACTTCTGAGCAGTGGGTCATAACCGGCTGCATTTGGCAGTTTTACGTTACAAACAACCACATTGCCTGAGGTAGAATCAAAAGCTTCCTAAAGACATTGCAGTTGGCAGTAATCTTTTGCTTGTATTAGATAAAATTAATTTTGAGATTAAGAGCTGGAAACATAGTGTCAATGCATTTAGAAAAAAGTTCGTGTTAACCTAAGCACAGAAGTACATTTAGTATTACTCCTGTGTTCATCATCCCATGCAGTGAATATTAACATCTAAGTGGGGACGGGTTGCTGTAAAACATCAGGCTTCTACATTAAATAATTTTGTGCAAAACCTAGACCTGGACAAACAAACCCCAGAATGCATTGGCCTACAGACCTGGCCTTGAATTTTAACTTTGAAATTAGAGTCCAAAGCAGTATTGTATGCACATCTATCATGTTGTTACGGCAGGCATTACCAGAAAGCAAGCTTAAAATTTCTTTTCTTTCTGTTTATTTTGGTGTTTTTTTGTTTGTGTAAGCATGTAGGCATATATTTTAGCCATGAAAATTCATAAGGAAGAAATTGCAAGTCATTGTGTAGTTTTGTAGAGAAATTTTTGTGGAAAGCTAGTCAGGTGTTGATAATGAGACTGAACTAATATTTATTTTCACCTACAAAAGTAGTACAGCTGAGTTAGTTTGGGGCATTTCTCTTTTACTGTCCACTGTTCACAGACAGTAATGAAAAATAAGCCCTGATTTTGGAAGAATTGATATAGAAGATAAATAAAGGGTATGCCACCCTCCAGCAGCAATGTATGTGAATTGTGTGGAGACCTGCCCTTGATGCTCAGCTCTCCAATTTATTTAATTGCTGTGCTTTACTAAAGAATGGACAAAACCTGCTGACGAGTGGTGGAAAAAAGGCATGAAAGTCCAGTTTATTCCTAACCCTAAACCAAACATGTTTTCCCTGGATACTTCCTCTTGAAACACTTTTACTTTGGCCTTTGTCAGGCAATGGGATGACTCTGTCAGGACCCTGAGGGCACCTGTGGGCCTTTCTGGCCCTGACTGGCCTCCACTGTCCCCACCTCCTGTCGTGGTGGAGGTCATACCCCAGCTCTCCCAGGGCCCGCAGTGCTGCCTCAACAAGAGCACAGAACGTTGGCCTCCAGCTCTGCCACTGCCCTGCCCTGCTGGGAGCCGACATGCTGGCCTCATCCCAGACCTGCCACGTCACCATGAATTTCCCCGATGATCTGAGGTCTTGGTTGCAGGGTGGGCCCTGGCTGGAGAAGACCCTGTGCTGCCAGCCTTGTGCCCCTCATTTTCCAGCTCCCCAGCCTTGATGTGACAGCCAGCCTTTGCTGCTCCCTGACATCCTCAGTTATAATTACCAAAGACCAAACAAAATACTGAAATTACCCATTTCCTTACACATCATGGAGGAGCTCTATCTTGGGCTCACTCACTTGTGCTTCAGCCTTTCAGAAGGGTGGCGAGTCCTGCGGTGGGTAACACACCATTGCTCTGCATTCCACCGCACAGGTGCCTGCCCTTGTCAGACAGGAGGTGAGGGGTAGCTCCCAGTCACACGCTAATTTTCAAATGAGATGAAGATGTTACATTGCTACATCGTTTTGGTAAAGTTACATCTTGTAAGTTTGTAACACAGCTTGAATAAGAGCAGCTGATGTCATCGAAATTCTGTCAGCAGCAGCTCGCATGAACAGAATACCAAAAACACTAGTCTGAGACCATGTTTGTTCAAGAACTGGGAAATTAACAGTGAGAGAGGTTTCCAAAGACAACCACCATCTGGATTAAATAGTAACCAAGGGGATTGCACAGGACCTTTTGAAAGAGAAAGTGAGCCTGAAAGCAAGTGAAAAAAAAAATTAAAAAAAATTGAGTGAATTGAGACCTTAGAGTGAGCAGAGGGTAGCACACCAACAGTCTCAACAGCTGGCTTGGTGCTGGCAGACCTCTCCCCAGCAACACTGCTGCCTCATCCCAGGCCAGGCAGAGCATCCTCCCTGCCAGATGCCATGAGCCGCTGGCAGCCAGCTCATGGGGTGACAGGACAGGGGCAGCATGCAGGGACCCACCTGGGGTGGGCACCTGTGACTCCTGGGGGACTTGGTCACTGTTGTGTGGGTCCGTGCAGTGTGAGAAGTGGCAGGGGTACACGTGAAGCTGAAGCACCCCCACCTCCCACAGAGGATGCGCAAGGGGAGGACCCCTCAGTGCCAGGTGAGGGGATGTGTGCTGGTAGCACACGTGATCGGGTGGAGGATGCATGTGTGCATGTCTGTGTGAGTAAGGCAGAGAGGGGAAAGAGATAGATTTAAGGGATTAATTTATAAAACAGTGTTCACAAGTTTATAGCCATGTATTAACATTTTATAAGTACCTCATATTGTGAATTACCTTTTGTACTATTGATATTGACCCTGAGGGTTCACTGATTGGCAGTTAACTGTGTCATTTATAAACAAACCAAAATGCTTTGATCCTGATTTGATTTAAGCTGCCTGAGCTGAGCCATTTCCCCATTCTTACAGGGTAGAAAACATTTACCTAACTCTTAGGCTATTTAATATTTGTGTATGCAGCTTCTCTTAGACATCAGCAACCATATAGCAATGCAGGCAATAGAACTGCATGCAGTATCCCAGTTTAGTTTCCCAAACATATTTAGACTTAGCTATCATACATAGTTAAAAATATTTCTTTTCCTACTAATTATGTACTACTGCATGATCCATGAAAGATCACATAAATCTATTTTGACTGAGTGTGGCACTGGATGGTATATGCACTTTTTCATTCCCTCTAAACCTTACATCTTTTTCGTTAGTAAAAATGAAAGTACAGTCCCCTATTCTGTAAGGATGGCACCTTTCTGGATAGTTTATTCTGTTATTATGCAGGTCTGCCCTCACAGTACAAAGTATGGGTGGGGAAAGCTGTAGAACGAAAATTCTGTCAGTGTCATGTAAGACAAATAATATAAAAAAAAAAGAAAAAAAAGTAAGATAGAGACCCTGGACTTGACCCTGGACTTATGCTATGAGAGCCAGAAGACCTTAAACAGCACATACCTGTAGCAGTAGAACACAAGAATATTTTATCTATTGCCTCAAACTATAGAAGTCCTTTATAAGCATCAGCAGGAAAATAACTTGTCAAAACCATCACCTGGAGAAATAGGTTTGGCTAGCTAGAACATTGTTTATTATATGCTTGACTTAAGCAACAGAAAGTTGTGAAGGAATATTTTGGCATGCACAAGATGATAAGCATGAATTCATCTCCTGGGTTCAAATCTTAAAGTGAGCTATGTTAATTTTTTCTGTTTATTTTGGAGTTCAGTGCTGATAACACAACCGTAAGTTACGCAGTGATTTCTATAGTATTTTATATATATACACAAACTATATATGTGCTATATATATAGTATATATATAATGTATTCCTCCTGTATGAATGTTTGCAGAAATGACAAAAAGCAGGTGACAGTTAAGAACTGAATGTTGTTTTTACCAGGTGTAGCAATGATATCCTGACCAGCTAAAACATTAGTGACTTATTACCAGCCACCTAATGTATAGCTAATGGAGTGAAATATATAAAGCAAAGTCAATTAACTTTAAGTTATTGAAAAGAACGAGTCGATGGACATACACTGGGGTGCTTGCTCTATGAAATTCAACACAACCAAACATATGAAGAGGTTGTATTTTTTCTTTTTAGCTAGCGACTGTTTTCTGTAACCACCAGCTTGTGTACTATGGTCAATAGATTGTAGCCAGAGAATAGTTACATTACCACTGCATACACCGCCCCCCGCCACACCACGCCCCACCCCCCCCAATTGAAGTAAAATTCAAATTTGCAAGACTAATTCACAGAAAAGTGGAAATCAAAGTCTGTAATTTAAGGTGACATTTATACATGAACTATTTTAGGAGGGAAAGCATCTGCAAAGAGAATTATTAGATCAATTAACTATAAACTGATAGGGTGGGCCGAGGTCAAGAACTGCTTATTTCTTAGACTTTGGGATATGTATTTTTGAGACCTAACGACACTGAGAACATTGCAACCTGGGAAGCAGGGAATGGTGAGTGTAAACTCAACAGTTGTTTTTATACAGTGAAAAATTCAGATCTTAGAGACTTTAACATGAGGTGGTTGAAAATTTCCAGGCTTCCTATTTAAGCTTCGATGAAAGTCTGCTGGAATCCTCACCAGTGGAAGTATTGCTACAGTATAGCTGACTCTTTCTGAAAAATCTGTCTGTTGTACTTCCCAAGAGTTGCCCAAAAGTAGAAATATTTGACAAAAACTTTTGTTTTCATGTAATTCCCCTCTTCCCTGCAGTGAAATTCCAGTACCTTAATGGTTACCATGGAAATTAATAGCACCATGCCTCAATGATGGTTACTTTACTGCAGTATAAAGGAAAAGTGGTGACCTGGGAGAGACCAAACTGTCATTACCTACAAGTTTCTTTGGTAATTAGCAAATGCAATGGAAAGTATTCTGTGTAGCAGAAGACAAATGACTTCTCATTCTAATGAGTGTAATATGGAAGGATTCCCCAGAATGAAGATGCAGTTCATGTGGGGATTTTATTTCTTTCCAAATACTTCTTGATTTTTCCTGTGTATAAAGAACATTGTTCTACCACTGCTTTACCAACCTTCTCATTATTCTTTCTCATCATGAAGTCTTTTGTAATGTCTAAATCGAATCTTCCTGATTTTAAAATGTAATTGCTCATCTTGTGTTCTACTTACGCTATGTGCAAGAATTGTTTATTCATGTATTCTTACTAGCTACACTTCTGTACATACTTATATATGAAATTCTTAAATACTTTGTGTTTGCCTAGTCAACTTCTAAATATGGTTCCGTATGAAGCTGTATCTCTAAAGATAGAGTTACTACTGGGTGAAAGAATTACATCAAGGTCCTGAAATAAAAATGTTTATATTTACTTTTAAAGGAAGTAGAAGCATCTCTAGTTCACCAATGAAATATTCATTAATTTTATAAATTTATTTTTAAATTAATTGATTCAGAAAACAAGCAAAACATCAGCAACAAAGCACCCTTACTTTTACTCATACTTTTTCAGACATTCAAAAACAAGCAAGATTCTGGAAAGCAGGCAGTGCCCAATTAAAATTAAACTGTAGGTCTGCTTTTGTCCTCAGATCCTCATAGGAGTATTTTTAAACATTTTTATTGATTTCTTTAATACAAACCACACCCTTACCTATCTGACTTGGTTTGCTATCAGCCCATCATTAATCCGGTTTGCTAGAGCTTTTCTATTTCTTATATCTTTACTCTGTGCAAAACATTTCAAGCATCAGATCTTGTCATGCCAATTACAGCCTCTGTATTTAAAGTTGATTATTGAGGCACGGTGGCGTTATTTATTTGTAAATAAGCTGCTGAAAGTTTAGCTGGTAGAATAATTTAATTTACTGTAATTAGTATCCTTAATTTCTCTCTTTCTGGATCTTCAGCTACTTTCCTATGAGTTGTGCAACAGCAGCTTAGAGCAAATTCAGACTGTCAGGGCTTTACATTATCATTTTAGTCACCTGAAGTGACAGTCTGTTCTATCATACACAGAATGATGCATATATGCTTAAATTATTACAGTATATTTGTTTATATTCCTAGAAACAAATTGTTAAGGAGGACCTTTTGAGGTGACTATGAAGCTGCAAAACTGAATTCTTATACAACTTCCACTATACTTTTCCCTTTATGCCTTTCCTCTGCTACAGTTTTGCTTTATGAAAAAAAGGGAAAGTTAATAGAAATGATATCCTTAGAAAGCACTTTAAGATTTACAGAGGATAACATGTGTGAGAAAATATTCTATTTAACAATAAGTTAACTTTATAAGGAAGAAAGGGGAAAAGAACAAGGTAAAGAAGGAAAATGCTCACAATCAGTCCTGCCATTTTCATTATTTAGAGGGAAAGCAATGGAGACTCAGAGCAATCACAGTCTGCTTCATGCAAACATGATTCAAGACATGATTGAGTTAAAGTTAGTGTTTGCATTGAAACAAGCATCTTGAAGAAGGTTGTTTTTGTATCTCAGCTACCAGAAGCTGTGTTCACTGCCTGCACTGATTTTTATACACTACGAATCTTCATTCCTATGAGCTGCCATGGAAGATTGCCAAAGCATATAATAGTAGTTCTGTCTCTTCTTATTTTGTAGGAAAAGAAACGTTCCTTCTCAGGACTGATTTAGTGCTATATGAAAAGAAAAAATTGAATACTGAGATGGACAAAACGTATAAGCATACTTTTCACAGCTTTAAGATTAAGTGCATAAATTGTTTAGATATTATGAAAACCTCAATACCATTGATGAGCTGCAACTTAAAATTTCATTCATCTGTTGCCAGAGAAATTCACATGACTACCATGTACCACACGATTTTTACATATAGTGAGAAATCTTGCTAGCATGGGATGAAAAAAGATTTATTAGTGGGATCTGTAGAATTAATATATGCCATCATCTAACAGTGAAAGTTACTTTTTTGGAAACAATAAGGGCAGAGAAGCAGCAAAGTGAAAAGTCTTCCCAGTTGCCACCTAGGAAAGCCAGCCATGAAACAAACGTTGCTGTCTGGACACTATCTCCAGTCGAGTACATGGTGACAGTGATTTTTTTTTTTTCCCTTAGGACTATATACTTTTTGCCAGGATGTTCTAAAACTCCCTATTGTTTTATGATAAGATTAACATTAATTACATTAATTAACAACATTAATCAGGTGCAAATGTTGCAAATGGAATGGTTGTTCAGCTTCTGTGCACATATACTAACAGTTAACTATTTAGTACTCAGTAAATATCTACTTTGCCAAGCACAACATTTAGTTTTCTCAAACACAAATTAAAAATTATCAAAGAGATAAACCACAGGGGGCAAGGGAGGATTAAGGATGATTCTCAGACCACTGATAGTGTTTCCTATGAGAACCTACCATAATGACACTCTTGGGATTTACAGGTACAAGGCCATGAGAGCAACAATATAAGAAAAATAGCACAGTAAAGGAAAAAAAAAACCTACCACAGAGACTCAGAAAAAACTTGTCTCAATAGTTTCAGGAAAAGTTACAGAGCTGTGTACAGTGTATTTGCACCATTTTCCTCACTTTCTGCATATGTTCTTATCCAACCTTGTCAGATCTGTTTCGAGGTAACTGTCATATTGTTTTTATTTGTAAGCTTCTGTTTCCCCCAGCCTCATTGTCTCTCCCTAACTCCTAGAACTATGCTTTGCCACTGTCCTTCTCCAAACCTCCTTTTGCATTACTCATTTTTGCCTACCTCCTGGGGCACAGTTCACCTGCAGCACTGCAGGGAACCAAGTGCCTGAGCACAGCTGTACAGCCTGAGTGAACAAGGTTCTGGAAAACCTTGTTCTGTAGTCTTTGTGTCATCTGCCAGTGCTTAGTTACTCTGATTTTACACCGGAGTTCTTATTTAGCTCCAACTGACAATAAATAGATCTACTAAGATTTTTGTTAGAATATGCTAATATTCTCACCATGCTACATATAATACCTACAGGTACTAACTATCTGTTTGTTAAAATATAGATTAAACAGTAGGTATTACATAACAGAATTGTGCAAAACAAAGAAAAAGCTAACCCAGAGTAGATTATAGTTATTCAGTCATTAGATAATTGCAGTTACATGTCTCCAGGCAGCCCAAGTCTCGACAAAGCCTGAGATGTGGAGGCCTGTGGTGTTCATGTAACACAAAGACTGTGACCTCTTACCACCAACAGGACCTTGTTTACTGGCTACAAACCTATAATACAAGGACCATAACAAAAAAAATTCAGTTTAAAACAGTTTCATTTGCCAAATGCAGTGAAAGGCAAAATTACATGAAGTTTAACCACTGAAGAAATAACGACAGTCAAAATCCACAATTACTTGAAAGTCTGTGTAAGCAGTTATACATATTTATGTATATTATTTATATAAAAAATACATTTATATTATGGTCAATATTTAATCTAAGAACACAATAGATCCTCCTAAGTTAAGAGAATTTGTAATGGAGCCAGCCTTCTCACTGCAAATATCCTATTTGCACCAGCTATCATACAGGAGAAAGGCTATATTCTATAGCGAAACAAGAAAAGGAAAGTGTACTTTTTATGAATCAACAGCTAGGATCCTGGAAAAGCACTTGAAAAAGCATTATGGAAATGCATTATGAAATTTCCCTCCCCTAACTATTATATCAAATGGTCTTTATAGTATGAACATGTATTAACCTTGTTCATATATATATATAGTAATGTAGTAGTAGAATTTTATTGAAGACTTTGGTATTGTTCATGCTTAAGTAAAACAAACTAAAAGGACAGCCAGGCCCTGGAAATAAGGACTTTGCTTCTTAGATGCAAGAGCTGTGGATAAAGGATACCCCTGGACAACCGAGATCCCTACACATCCAGGCAGTGTCCCTGTAGTCTTCCCAGGATGCCTGACCCTGCTTCCATTGCCTGTGCAATTCCTCTTCCTACATTTTAGTTTGACCTTACTCAGCCGTGCTGATCTCCTCCCTTCCTTGCCCGATTTTTTACACATGGGAGTCAAGAGTTTTGATGCTCTAAGAAAGATGAAGTAGGTGTTTCTGTATTGGTTCCTAATGTCCTCCGGCCCTGCTTTGTTGCCCAAAACTCAATCCACTTCCCCTGCTAAACCTAGCTTAAAGGTCTCCTCACAAATCTGGCCAGCTTGTTGGCAGGAGACTAGAATACTCGGATGACTGGAATAAACTGCATCACAGCTGACAGCCCCAGTTCAGCGTAGTACTCGGGTACGTGGTAAAGCCTGAGCTCTGCAGGAACTTGTCACATTTTCTCAAACAAGAGCCTGCTCTAAGCTTAAGTAAATAAATAAATAGATATGAATCTGTTTCTTAACTAACTTTCCCTTCTGCGTGCAATCACTTCACTGAACTAGAAGGTGTTGGCCAATTTGGTTTAATTTAATTTTGATTAACCATTTGGTTCTCCTTGAGCTTATTTTGTTACTTCTCAGCTTGATGTATTTATGGTGCCCATCCCTTCTCCTAAGGCCATGTTCCACCGACTGTCTGTGCCACCTTTATTTTTCCAATTCCTTCTTGTTTTTTCATTATAGACATTCACATATTTTGTCTAAATCTCAAGTTAAATAACAGACTGTCCTTCTATCAATCACATACCTGCAAGCCAGTGGACTAATTAGAGTCCAAACGCTCTGAACACAAAATATCTGGCTCTCTGAGAAAGACCATTGCTATATCTACATTTGATCTGAGAGTTTTAATGTCATTCATGCATGAAAACATTATTGCAATGCAGCCATTTACAGAAAGTACATGTGGTTTTCCCTTGTATTTGATTTCCCTCTCAGTTGTTATGCCAGAGTTGGAGTTTGTTCTGTTAATGGGTTTCTGATTACTCATCTTGTTTAATTCTGTCTTTGCTTAAAACCAACTTGAATGTTGTGGTGCTGGAGTAGCTATCAAATCCACATTAGCGCAACTTTGCTACAGTGTTACCAGGATGATTAGAAAAGAGACAGTGCAGGTATACTCATCCCTACCGCGCTCACCCCTCCAGTTGATGTAGGTACATTCAGAGCAAGGTGGTAAGCTAATGCCATTCATATTGTAGTGAAAACTTCAGTGAGTAATTAGGTATGCAATCTCTTTCTGTTTAAAACATCTGTATCTGATTATGGAGGAACATGCCAATTCTTTTCCACTGCTGACACAGACTACTGACTGTGACTGTGTCCATTAACATTATTTGCTTTTCTCTTGAAACCAGTAAAGACTAAAAGGAGAGAAGCATCTGTGAAACACCAAGACTGCCGTGTGTTCTGCTGCATACCTCTATGTCCTTTTACTATAGTTATACGATCCCCACTACCACAGGCCGATGCACTGGTTAATCTTTATCTAATGGATTTTGTCTTTATAACATGATGGAGAAGTAAGGGAGTATCAGTCAAATTCATTTTTAAAACAGTAGTTGGAGATGCATTGACAGGTTAAGATTGAAGTCTCAGTTGTCCCTCTTCAAAACCAGCTCTGTGTATGTTGGGTGACAGATGCATGAGTTTGCATAGGTATATTTTCTTCTGCCTCAAGATATATAGCTAAAATACATTGAGTAGAGAGGTAATTACTAACTTTGTGAACACTAACTCACTCAGTGATTTACTGCTGTTAGCTTTTGGATGCCATGGAATTTGTTATCATGAAGGTGGTCCAAAACACATGACTGTAGGAGAAATTTTGGTATTCTGACCCATTTTGAATAATAACCTCCAGAAGGGGGATTACACTATGCCCAAGGAACTATGCTTGGAGTTTAAAGGTACTGAGTTAATGCTTCCATTGTTTGTTTAAACACTTAGAAATTTGTAATAAAAAAAATGGAGAGCATTGATCACGGTGAACAAATTTCTGCTCTGCTTTTTCATAGACAGCTAGAAAATGACATTTGGAATGATTAGAAAGACCTCAAATCTTCCGAGATAAATGCTGATGTACAAAGTCATTGTTTAAACATTTCATAAATATTTTTTTCCCTTTCTCTTCCATGTTTATTACCTAACATTTGCATAATGTAATAATGCCAGTCAGCAAATTGTAAATTCCCTCCAGGGATGAATAACATCTTTCATGAACTGTGAGGAGGCAGGAAATATCCTGTGCAAAGAAACAAATGAAGTAACTCCTGTGCAGACCTTCAGTAAGATAAAGCTTTTCTGGTTTAACACCTTTTTGGTTGCAGAGAAGGCCATGACATTTTGCTGGCTCACTCTACAGTCCTGTCTCATGTTAGAATCAGCCCTGAGGAAAAATCAAAACAAGTAACTATAAGAAGCACCAGGCTGGAAGAGGTGCTCAGAAGCCTAAACTCTGACCTTTTATGAAAAATGACAATCTAGTCACGATCAGGGAAATCAGGATAACGTGCAACTCAGAGGGCCAGCAGCCTTGTCTAACTGTTTTTTTCTCCTCATGGAACAGAAAAGCAGTATTTAATTTTGTTCACCTCATCCGTATGTCATTCGTCCACACTCTTTCCACTGTTAAACAGACCCATGCACACAAACAAGATACAAAAAAAATATTCCTGTTTATGGTAGTGGTTTTCTTTTTTTCTTGAACAGCCAGATAACTAGCAGAATAAGCACCCATCTCAGCCTTAAGAAATACTTATAAATATTAGCAAGGTTTTTCACAAATCTAAAAATAGTTAACAAGGGAATAGATACATAGCTCTCAAAATCTCGACAAAATAGAGCACATGATACAAAAATGCAAAAAAAAAATTAAGGCAAATGATGAATATTCTTATGATAAACTCAGGGGCTAAGATATACAGAAGGGAACAATATATTATTATTATAATGTAATATTAATCTATTGCAGTCATGTATATAATAGGGGGCAAATGATATTCTGACTGGCAAGTATGACCATCAGCACCAGGATAATTATTCCACGTAAGCCAGAAGAGAAAGACCCCATAGGTCTTGCAAGACTACCTTTCCCAGAAGCAGCCCCTGCGTATGATCGTTCATAACAAAATGTTTAGAACCTGTCCTTCATTGGGCCATGCACTTTCTTCAGGGATAATGACAATGTCAAGCTCTTCGAGGATGAACACTTTCAGCTGACAAACAAATTGGTAATTTCCATTTCCATTGTGAGGTCTGCATGAAATTGCCATGATAGGACACATCATAACTAGAACTCCAGCTTTTAGAGTGAAAGGGCATATCTACTACGGCATTTCAACGTACTCCAGAATACTTCAGTCAGACTAGGAGATACTAGATTTGCTTTCTCATTAAGTCTTACAAAAGGACTATATGAAAAGCTCTGTTTCCATAAACACTTTGCCCTTTGAAACATGTTTTAATGCATTAAAGAGTGTATCAGCTGTACCTGCAGAAACTTGCTTTTAGTTTTAACTACTTTGATACCTCTTAATGGAAAAAAACCCTAAACTAAAAAATATTGAACTGAAAAAAACCAGAGCATATTCACAGTAAAAAAATTTCTTCAGACGAAAAAGAGCTGTGTCTAGTGCTTTCTGCTAAGAGGAAATCTCAGTATAAAGCATATAGGAACTTCTGATGCAAATAAAGGCATGTATTTGGTTTGTGTGGTAAGGTCTACAGGGTTGCCTTCAATGGCTCAGTTAATAATTTAGCCCATAGCAGCTTCCAACACTACTTTTTAGTTGTGCATAGGAAGGTGAGCCAGGTCAGAGCAGCAAGTCCTAGAGTCACGTGGTGGCCTGGAGGTTTCAAGACACAGACCAGAGGGGACCATAGCACAGGTTCAGGAACTGAATATGGAAAGCATTAGGTATGTGTGAGGTTAAACTAAATTTCTATTGATGCCAAACAGGCAGCATAGACACAGCTGGTATTTCAGATGTTGCTGCAAAGCACAGAAGGAATGTGTTCTCTGAAGTTTGCAGATGAACCCAAACTGACTTCACTATGTAGATGTAAGCTAGAGAGAATAATTTAATCTGTTCTTTCTCTGAAGATAGAATATCCTTAATGCAAAAACACTGCTGTATAAGTGGGGAGACATATTCATTACCGTATTAAGGTTTCAAGTGGTCTTGAGAAGTGACCTTAAACATAGATCATCATTATAATATAAACAATCGGTAATAAAAGCTTTGTTAACTGTGCATTGGCTTTTCAATGGCACCCACCATATATTCAAAATACTCACAAAGTCAGCAATCTACCATTCAGAAATTAAAAATGCAATGGTAAACTTGCTTAGATTATTATATGAGACAAGGAAAACAAAGATGAAATTGCAATGACCATCTGGTACTGCTCATCATGACTGTATTAAATGACCTAATAAATTCTTTCCATCTCTGGGTTACATGGAGTCTCGTATTCAGAAGCAGATGATACTGCAGTGATATTTTTTAACAGCTGTTTATGTGCTGTGCTTATAGTTATTTGAATTTCCTGCCTGTTCAGTGGTGCGCACTGTAGTTGCTGTTTCAGAGCAATCTCAGAGGCAGCATCCCTCCCTCCTCACTCTCTGCCTCTTTCCTTTTTTGTACTCCTGCTTATCAGCAAGGTAGAAGAGGTTACTGAGCTTGCAGTGCAGTTTTCTTTGCATCAAGTTTTCCTCTCTGATACACACATTCTTTTGCTGCTAGCCAACAAGCTGATAGTCACAGGGAGACAATGAACTATGGCCTGAGAAATACTTTGGATTGGAAAGGAGCTCTACTTCATGTCTCCTTCCAATGCAACAGGAGAGTGAAACTCTATGGGAAACAACATTATCTCTATTCTGTTTAGGACAGGGGCTTTTAAAATGTAGAATTGTTTAGAAGATACCAAAGTTGATATGGAACAAAACCCTTATAATTGTCTTTTCAAGTTCTTTTCTATAACAAATAGATATATAACAAATTTTCTGAGCTCTGCAGTTACAAAAAAAGCTGTGACTACTCCATTAGGAATCATTGGCAAATTAACAAAAAATGGTATTAATGAAGGAACAAGTATATCTGGAAGTCTTCTGTTTGATCTCTGGAATTATTACCTCTTATGAACTCTAATCACTGACAATGCACAACTGTGTTTAGCTCTCCAGCTCCATTTAGTGTGACAAAAGTGAAAAGCCATCTTAAACTACCTTTCAGTCTTTCTAATTGTTATAACTCATTCTTATTTTGTGGTGGTAAACCAGGAAACAATCTTCTGAAGTGATCTCAACAGCAATCAAATTATTAGTGTTCCCATACACACAATTGTTACATACGAAGATCTGCACTATACTCAGCCTGGAACGGTACAGCACTTAAGACCTTGACTGGATATCAGTCTGAATACCTCCCGTCTGTAAGTGCGAATTTACATTATTTGTTACAAGGCTCACAAAGAAAAGATGTATCTGGACAACCTCCATGATTCTGCTTTGCAACTCATTAAAATTAATTTCAAAATCGCTAATGTGTATCAATTTACTTGTGAGTAAAGGTATCTATACTATGTGGTTAAAATAGATTATTTATAAGTGTGTCACAATAGAAATTAAATAACTCGTCCATGCTTTTTACATATGTGTTTTAAATGTTAAAACAGTAGGAAAAGCTAGGTCCACAAGAGAAGTGAAAATATCCAGGCCCATGAAAGGCTGAAATTTGGGATCTATGAGTTCATAAGATAACTTTTTTTTTTCTATCTGCAGATAACAAAAGTCAGACAGGGGGAATCCAGTAATCACACTAATGGGAAAAATTGTGTTTCTGTGTATGAAGAGATTCCATGCAAAGTGTTATGGGCAGTATTAGACTACTACTAGATGATCAATCTAAGAAGTAGTAATGTGTAATATAAAGTCCAAACTGTATCCTAGCAGACATGTTAGAGGTGTATTGACTGAGGTCCATATTAGCACAAAAGAATTATGAAATTATTAAATATCCAGTATAACAGATAAAATTATTAAGTATCCGGCAGAATAGATCAACCATCATGAAGCAAGGCTGGATATCAGGGAATCGGAAACTCAAATATTTCCTGTAAACTCCGGGAATTTCAGGTTATCTCCCAAAGGGTTAAAGGTTAGAAAATATGAAAATCAAATAATGTTTATGGATCAGGGCTGTGAGAAAGTTTAGACACCATCTGGGCCTTAAAAGCCTTTAAAAAAAATAGAAGAATTAACTGAACATGCTGCATCTGAATATTTGATGTACTGGCCTTCCAAAAGTCTGAACCTACCGTGACTGCTGAAAACAATTTTACACAAAAAGAAATGGAGGAAAAAATAGTTAGAAGAGTTATATAAATATGTTGTTTGATTTTATTAGACAGGAACACATAAATTAGATAAGGATATTGCAACAGAAAAAAAATAACACCAAAAGGAAAGAAATAAGATGCAAAGACAGAGAGTTTTAGTAGTGCTGTAAGCAGAAACCTATATCACAGAAATGTATTACTGCATGTACATAGACTCAACAGTACCAGAAAGATGGATCTGAGCAATAAAGGGTCAATAACATCAGATTTAATTGTCTGGCCTTGACCAAAGTAAAATTAGAGGTGGAGGGGTGGGGGGTGTCACCTAGTGTCTCAGGTGCGGATGATAAAACAGTTACTGCTGAAGCTGCTCCAATCTTTCAAGTAATCTAAGCATTAAAGAGAAGTAATGGTAGCACAGATTTGGGTCTACTAAGTGACAGTTTTGTAGAAAAGCTGCTCATTTACTGTAAGAATAGGTGAAATGAAAAAAGTTGTATGGGGTTGTTTGGTTTTAAGGATTTTAAAGAAGAGTTTTCATTTCAGAAAGCCAGCCTTTGAGAATTTCAGGGAATGAGTTGATGAAGTCAATTAAGGAGCTTAATGTCATATAGGAATTTTCATTTCCAAATACATATTGCTTCAATTTCATATCACAAACCACAGGGAAAACAGTGCAAAGGACTCTGGACCTGAGGAGGTGACCGAGTCTTCCAGTAATCATGTTAGTAGTAAACAGAATACAGTGATAAAAAAAAAAATGTTTGAAAAGCAAAGAAGTTGTACCTTAACAGTCAAGAGGACAAAGAGAATTTGCAAATTGCTTTGATCAAGATAAACTAGTCTTTGCAAAAGATAGTAAAACAAATAGGGAAAGATTCTGTGGTCATATAAATTAAAATAAATAAGGAAGAAAGGAAAATGTCCTGGTATATGGTGGCATTTGAAATGAAGTTAGCCTTTAAAAAAGAAGGCTCCCAAATCGATATCTTGCTTTAATTTTCAATAAGGAAGCAGTAATGAGAATGAGGCTATGGAAATGACTGCAACTAGAATAACATTCAAAAATCTCAGTGCATTCAATTAAAGGAACTCAATAACCTCCACCCCCAAATTCTGAAAGAACTGGTATGTGAAAACATATTCCCATAACAAGGATTTTAAATAGGAAGCATTTCAGGGCAGATGATAAACCACTATAATGTCTAATAATTTGTTTAGTCATTTTAGAAAAAACTCCTTAATAAGCTTATAATACGAACCAGATACTTCTTTTGTTTCAATAGCAGCTGCAGTGCTGCAGGAAAAGAGTCCGCGCCCTGCTATAGCCTTTGATGCAGCCCGAGAACGCCACCTGTGTGATGCTATTCTGTTCTGGAAAGAGTTTCTAAGGTGAGAGACTGAAATTTCCTCATGTTCTGTAAGAGGGACTGAATCTCTCCTGTGATGTGCAGTTTTATGGAATCTTAATTATTATATGACAATATTTAATTCACTACAGACTATGACCACAACTTAAAAAATTTTACATGGTCTTTCTACTACCTTCATCAGTTAAATCTCTTCTGGTAAAAACAGTGCACAAACACTCATTTCTACCACAGTTTTTGTCTACAGATGAAATTTCTCAAACCGACAATATGAATGCATGAAACAGAAAGCTGACTCAACGTAAACATTTTTACTGCCATGGAACTTAACTCCCTTCTGCTGTATTTGAAAGATATGGACGTATAGTGGTGATGGGCATCTTCATAATCCTAGATAATAGCAATTGAACAGGTGTACCAGGTCTAGCTAGCATGGGGATAGTTTTTTATGGTGCTTTGTTTTAGATTTGCGACCAAAACAGTGCTGATAACACACTGATGTTACAGCTGCTGCAGGGCAGTGTCTGCACAGCATCAAGGCCTTCCCTGTGTCTTACGCTGCCCCCTCAGAGAATGGGTTGAGAGATGTGCAAGAGGTTGGGAGGGGATGCAGCCAGGCAGATAACCTGAACTAACCAGAGACATTAACGCCATATAACGTCATGCTCAGCAATAGATTGGGGAAGGATGGTGTTATGTGGCTAGAAGACAATGGGCATATTATGAGCAATCCAGGTCGAGTGGCCTCATTGTAACAACAGGCCGCAGCTGTTGTGAAGGACATATGCAAGGCCAAGAGAGACAAAGAAACTGTATACTGGCAGAGAGATAATAAAGTTGGAGTATTAAGGAACTGTATGTGGGAAAGAGATAAAGGAGTTGGACTGAAAAATAAGAAAATAGAATGTTGAAACAGGATGTGGGCGAGGAGCATGGATACCAATCAGAGTGCAGGAGAGTGAATAAACAAGCAGCTTTAGCCTATTAGCAATCTAGAAGCAATGTGTGTGCCTTGTGCTAGTGTATAAATTGCTGTGTATCCCTTAATAAAGTGGCACTAACTTGATCATATTGGTCGTATAAGTTGTGTCCGAACCTTACATGTCAACACGATGGGACTGAGGGAGGTTTGCCATCTAGCTTGGGAACTAGCTGGGCATCGGTCTGGGGCATCAGTCACGTGGGAGGTGGTGAGTGGTTGATTACCTTTGCTTTGCTTGTTTAATTTTCTTTCTCTCTTCTTCCACTTGCCCTTCACTTCAAACAGTCTGTATCTCAATCTACTAGGTTTCTTGGTTTTATTCTGCTTTTCCTCTTCCCTTGTCCCAGCGGGGCGGAGGGGAGGAGAAACAGGTGAGCAGCTGTGTGGATATAAGTGGCTGGCTAGCATGGTTAACCACAGCATGAGGATATACAGAATAATATATTCTTCTTCAGTATTTAGAAGAATAATACTTCTTCAGTAATACAGTTCCTACTCAGCTCTGATTTTGTGGTCTCTGAATTAAACAACAAATCGGCAGACAATTACAATTTCAAGTAGAATTGCAGATGTCATGTGTGGCACAGGGACCTTTAAAAAGTCTGTGTACATAGCTTTCAATGCCATTCTAATATATAAAGTGTGCATGCAAAACCTGAATAAAGTGAAATGCAGTGTCAAAACTTATGACAAACTGCTATTTAAGAATTGAAAAATAGAAGGAAACTTCATTAACTACCTAATTGTAATATTCTGGCTCCCATTGAGGAATTATTCCACATTGGAAGGAGATGGCCAAAGTAATAACCTAATCCACAAATAAATGAAACAATTATCTGACAAAATGGAGGACATATTGCTGTAATATTCTACTCTTGCATTTGCAGATTTTTGAGCTATCTGTATTTCTAGCACATCATTCAGCATATCAGAAGGTCTTTGTCATGTTTTCCCTCAGATTTTATTATCTGTCATAAATAACAGCTGTTAAGTCATTTTTTGTAGTCTGCTGATGAACATATTTAATTCAGAAACTAATTCAATCATACACTTTCATGTACTTTTGGAATTCATATTCCAGCCCGATTTTATCAAGTAAACATGAACATCACATTCAAATATTGGCTGCAGGATACTGAGTAACTAGAGTGAACAGTAACTGAGTGGGGAGAGGAGGGAAAAAATGTCTTACGCCTTTCCAACGAATACTCAAAATTATCAGTAAGAGCTATGAAATTAAAAAACCAAACACCCTCAGAATTTTGATTATTCTAAAACAAAAAGCTCATATATCACACAATATAGGAAAATGAGATATACATCATATCTCCATTTATGATGCAGACACCATACACTTGATCAATATCTGGGATCTTTTGGATTATTGGTTTAACTTGAGAGAAAAAGGGCAAAACAGAAAAAAAACCATATAGGAGTCTAGGTCAAAGAAAGAAGTTGAAAGAATCTTTTCAAAGCTTTGTTGCTTGGAGGTGCTACCCAACCCCTACCTGTCCCTCAAGGAAGCTACCTTTCTGTCAGAAAAAGTTCCCTAGGCACTTAGATTTCTCCCGGCATGAGTACACAAGGTCCTCTGAGTCCTTTTATTGATCCCTGGTGGGGAAAGCAAACACTGTTCTCCCTCATTTGTCTGTGGACAAACCAGGAAGAGTTCTTATGTCACCACTGGTGTTTCTCCCCTTTCCCCTGCTCTGGCATGGATTTATCCATGGACTACAGTTCTTCAGGAGTCTATCTGCTCCAGTGCAGCCTTATCTACAAGCCAGCCTCTTCAGGAGCGTACCTGCTGTGCCATGGCTTTATCCACAGCCTCAGGTGCCTCAAGGTGTAACAGCACAGACTCACACACAGCCACTGATGCTTCAGGGTGTACCAAGTGCAGAATGGACTTATCCATGGACACAGATGGCTCGAGGCTTACCTTCTCCAGAGCAGACACATCCTTGGCCCACAATCCCTGCAGAGATATACCTGCTGCAGCACAGGTATAACCACAACCAAAGACACTTCGAGGTGTACCTGCTCTGGCATGGATTTATTTATGACCACAGATACTTGGAATGTCCTGCTCCCATGTGGACTTGGTCCACAGGTCACAGTCCCTTTAACTCAAGTTCAAAAAGCAATTCCAGCCTGTCCAGTACAGCAGGACAGGAACAGCAGCCTGACATCTGCCAGCCCAGTGCACCTGGACTCTTTGGGGGGGGCAGGAAAAAAAAAAAAAAGGAAACAAATGATACTTGTAGAAATTACCTAGTAAATAATTACACAGCACTATGCCATATTTTGTCCTCATTACTGTGTATTTAGCCTACCAGAAGAACTTTGCCTTGCTTTGAATCACAGGATCTTACATGAGATAATTGCTATCTTCAAAAATTATTAATCTCCATCAGTGACAGGTCTTCCCAACTTTTAATTGGAATGTCATGCCCAGCCAGTTTTGGATGATCCTCGTTCAAAACCTGATAATGGAAGTTTTCAACTGGCATTAAAAATTCTTGTTTCAGGCTTTTCCTGATACTTTCTCATTCTTCAACCCAGAGGTCTATGCCTTGGTTTCTACCAGTTAGTATTTCTGAATTTCTGCCCTGATTTCTAGTCTGTGCATACCAGATGGCTGTGTGCAGTGCCGCTCTGTGCTCTGTGGTTTAGCATCTGCTCTTACAACCACATAGACTTAGCCACAATCACAACGGGAAAGCAAAATCTGGCAAGACTTCTGTATCGTCATTGTGCGTTCTAAAAAAAGTTACCTTGGGTGTTATAGTTTTAAAATAAAACTTACTAATTTTATTTTTCATTTAACTGAGATAACCCACAAATATTAGTAGAGGTAATTAGCTTTTATTTTTAATTACCCTTCTAAGGAGGCACAAGAGGGTATGGATTCAGGGACTCTAGAGGACATTAATAATTTCCTTGTAAGGTGTAATAGTTTCAGAGCTAATCCTTAATAATAGAGCTTTAGTTCTGTACAGCATCATGACCAGGACAATATCCCAGAATACAGAGCAGCATCACGACTTTCGTATTTGCCTCATGCTTATACATATAAAGCTCACCACCAGGACTACAATTTTTTTTTTTTTAATTTAGGCCTTGCCTACTTCTTTTTAGATCAATGCAAATGAGGTAAACATTGAGCCCAGAACCAGATGTTGAGAATGTGACAGAACTATGACGTGTATCTTGAAGAGCTGAACAGAGCTGCCCCAAGAAACAGCATCATGTCGTGGCTTTTCTTGTGTCATTTTGACTATACTTGTTTTGACAATGGAAAAGTAAGCTATTGTTCTTGTTTAGCATTCCATGCAGCTTCTCTGGTATCTGGGACATTTTGCAAAATCAAGAATCATCAAGATCAAACATGCATCTTCATGCTTGAAACTACTAACAAATATTTTCAGAAACAGAGGCCTGCTGTTCACTGAGCCTGAAAAATTACATGTGTTTAATTACTTAAAGGAAAAGCTTCCACTTCTACATCTGTATATGCTGTGTGGCCACATTTTCTTTTAATATTCTGACTTAAGACATTTTTTTTTGCTACAACACTCACTACATTTAATTGTTTCAAACATTCCTGGTAAACATAACAAGAAAAAAACCCCACCTAAACAGATTAGAAAAGCCTTCAGCTCAGAGGATTGAGTATTTTGGCTTTGGTTTTTCTCAACTTCCAGCCACGCACAGTTCATAATGTATCATGTCAGTAAGATATGATGACAGGCTTAAGGTGTCCATTAAACATCAGATTAACAGATAAATGAATTTATTTGGACAGACTGCATAGGAGGTTTTAAGTAGAATTGTGGATAAATAGGGTTGTTTCAATAAACCAATACTCCTCAATTAAAGCAAAGATTTTAAAAAATAATTTA
This sequence comes from Falco peregrinus, assembly GCF_023634155.1. Classification (NCBI taxonomy): domain Eukaryota; kingdom Metazoa; phylum Chordata; class Aves; order Falconiformes; family Falconidae; genus Falco; species Falco peregrinus. The sequence goes on from NC_073730.1 coordinate 1,814,690, forward strand.
ATCTATTTTCTCATTTTGATACTCAACTAAATGCCTTTTTATTGGTTAGTAAGTAAATCAACCTTAAATCTGAGGATGTGAAGAGAAGCATAGGATGATGAACTTCCAGTGTTAAGAACAAACCAGCAATAGATGGAACTGAGAGCTAGATTTCCCATGTAAGTATACCAACAGCTCTAGCTCCTGTTTCTTTTAATTTGCAGACCGAAACAGTATTTGGGGTTTAGTTTGGTTTCAGGCGGTGGTAGGTAGGGCTGACTAAAGGTAAAAAAAGTAGAAGAAAGGATGATATTTAACTCTTGTGGAAGAGTTAGTCTTAAGAGGCAGTTTCAGGATCTCAGCACCAAGACTGAATATAGTGGATAAGAATTCACCAATAGCGATGCAGGAGCAGAGGAATGACAGAGGATGCTCATGGGCACAGAGTAACAGAAGGCGATTTTGAGTATTGTTGGCTCTTGTCCATCAGGTCCATAAACATAATAGCTAAAGCTTTCAAGTCACTTGGCTTGTGTGAAATAATCTAGGAAAAAACTGGAAAAGATGCCTACATCTGCATTTTGAATAAATTTAGCTTTTACAGTGCAGTTGCCTCTATGACCACAAGTAGTGAAAGAGAGGAATGTTCACTTTGTAAGGGTGTTCAGTGTCTCATGGAAGTTTTGTGAGACAGTTTCCTTGAGCAAAATGTCATCCCTACATGAATCTAAACCCTGAGATTCCATGTTCTCCGTTCAAAACAAATCAAACTTTACTGCTCTCACAGTGAATCAGGTTTTCTACTCCAGGATCATAGATTTTCCTTTTATTACCTTTCAACCTCATTATAATCTATCATTGGAAGTATTGAACAGGATTAGTTCTGTATCATGGCAGGTAAGTGATGTTTTGGTCACAGACATGTTATCTTTTCATACTTATTCTAGCTGAAGACTAGTGCTATGATGTTTCACTTCCTAGACTGACTCAAATGGATTTAAGTGCAGCCACTTAAAATATAACTAAGCTGTAACTGCCTGTCTACCTTGCTCCATGATGGAAGCAAACTATTGCTACCTACTCAACAATGCCATTTTCATCCCGAGAGATGATAAATAGTGAATTTCCAGTTTTTAAAGTCTCATTCCTAATATAAATAAAAGATGTTTCTAATGCGAGAAGTCCTTGTTATGTTCCATCTTAAATTTGTCCCTGATAATACATCCACTTACAGAACATTTTTATTTTCTGGAGCATAACATCTGAGAAAATTCCTGTAATATTTTCTTAATTTTAATATATTTTTTTTTTTAACCAAAACTAAGAAAAATGGAACACACTATGCTGTCAGACGGTTCTCAGTTTTCCCCGGATTACTTAAGCCCTTGTCCATGTGCATCAATCCATAATCTATTCTGGTAACTTCTTTAGTGAGAAGATTTTACTAGATGAGCCTGAATACCTAAATATCTGTACTATATTGGATTTTCTTGCTAATGTACCAAAACCCCACAGACTGCATATTCTTATTTTACCCATTCTTTCAAGTCCCTTTCTTACATATGGCTATCTGAAACATAGCTGTCAAAATGTCCACTGGAGAGCATGACCTAGTAAGGGTCCGAAGAAGATGGATTTCAGCAGAAGTCAAGTCCCAAGGCAGTGGCTGGCTTGCAGATGCAGAGGAAAAGGCCTCACTTTATAGCTCTAACACCTTCTTCAGAAGTAAGCATGTCATGCATTTAATGTTCCAGTGTTTGCCATGAGGACCCTTTTCTGATTCAAAGAAGTCACAGGGTAATCGTGCATTCACTTTACAGAAAGGGTGTAAGACTTCATACACAAATTTCCTTTTGGTTCAAATGGCAACCGCCAGAAAGAAGAACAAAAAGGCATCTCAAAGAAGCCTTCATTACATTATCCTAGTTATTTTGTGCTAAATTAGAGTATTAGATCTCCACTGTGGAAGGTGTAGAACTGCATTCTCTTGATCCTGTC